>NC_138110.1:81930000-82460000 GCF_964146895.1 Miniopterus schreibersii
TAGCCCTGCACGTGACAGAAGAATTAAGGCAGAAACAGTCCTCTAGCAATAACTGCACTTTGATGTAATCACCCTCCCCGTCCCCCCGGAAGCCTCCAGGACGGGCTCGGCTGCAGGAGAACGGCCGTCACTTTAGAGCCCGCGGGGCGCGTTTCCACCGACGCTCCCCCCGGGACCGACAGCCGCCGGCCCGAAACGCCGCTGGGGCCACGAGGCGCCCCGAGACCTACCTGGGCGGGGGCGGAGCGGCCTCCCCGCCGCTCGCAGGTGAAGCCGACACCGGCAACTGACTCACCGAGACATCTCCGAGGAGCACCGGCTTCCAGAACCTTCAGCTCAATCACAGACCAACCCCCTCGAACGAACTTGAGGTCTGCATGCTGTCAGGTTGGAGGAACGGGAGGAGCCCCGTTTTGGGGGGGCTGGTCCGTCTGCGAGGTGGAATCCATGACTAAGAAACCGGTAATTCTCCAGCGGTTCACACACAGGACACAGATGCCCGAGAGAACGGGGATTTGCCATGGACTTTTTTTCACACATATTCGCTTAGCAGTTTTTTAAGCCAAAACTAAGGAAAGGCAGGCCATCCGCAGGCAAAACCAATCGAGAACAAGAATAAATGTGGCCACTGGTTTCCTTGACCGCTTTGGGGCAGGGGAGCGAGTCCTAGACCGGTTATTTGCTACTATCTGTGAAAACCTCGGCCACAGGTCGATCATGCGCCCCTGAGATATTTCTCTGCATCTGGGCAGCCTGTGCGTCAAGTGCGATTCCTGGGACTTTTTTGACTCTGGATTAAGGAGCAAGGTCCACGCATGTGACAGTTTCAGTGGTTGGGATTGGAGTCTTATTTGCACCCTAACTCTTACCAGACTCGGGGGGGGGGTGTCTGCCAATGTCCCAAACATCAGGGAGAAGCTGCGTCCCCTACGCTACACCAGGGCCACTGGCATCCACCACGGAGCGGCACCAAGATAGGGAGCCTCCACTCAGAAACAGCACCTGCAAAACTCCAAACAAGACCCAAACTTGCCAACATCACCCCCCCCGGTAACTCAAGTACCCACCCGACACCACACACAGTTGTTACGATATTATATTCCCTATGCTGAACTTTACGTCCCTGGGAATATTCCAAAACTAGTATAAAATAGTATTGAATGTCAACTGTAGTTGGAAAGTAAAATTTAAAAATTTAAAAAATAAAATCAGTTGAAATGATCGCATGTAGCCATTTCAAGCATCAGAACCGATACAACAGGCCCTGGCTGGTGTGGCTCCGCGGGCTGGGCACTGCCCTGTACTCGGAGAGGCTGCTGATTAGATTAGGTCACTGGTCGGGGCACACGCCCAGGCTGTGGGCTCCATCCCCAGCAGGGCGCATACAGGAGGCAGCCAATCGATGTTTTGCTCTCACATCAGTTTTTCTCTCCCCACCCTTCCTCTCTAAAAATCAATTTAAAATTTTTTAAAAAACTGACACAATGACTACATCCACTTACAAAGTTTAAGTTACTCATTAAAACTTCTGAAAACCTTTTTTAAAGAGCTTTCCCCTCCGGTGACTGCCGTCTGTGCCCAGAGGCCGTCCCACAGCATCATCTCCAGGACCTGTGTTCCGAGACGGAAGGGAAGCCTCCGGGTCAAGGTCTCGGTCTGCGCAGCACTCGGATCTCACTGATACACTGTATACACTGTGTCAGAAACGCTGAGCTACTTTCTAGCTGAGCAAACAGACTAAAGATACTGTTTTACTCTCCTGAACCTTTTTTTCCGTAGCACTGATGCTCAACAGGGCCTTTACCTGGGCTCCAAGTTTTAGCAAATAAAACTAGAAAGAGAGCGAACTCCAAAGTCCCCCCCTTCCTCCTCAGCCAGCTGTCCTGTGACGCTCGCAGTGAGGGAGCCAGCGGAGACACGCCCCAGAGAAAAGGCGGCCGAGTGACCCGAGTTCCAGATACGCGACAGGTGATTCTGGGACATAAGTATGTCTCAAATATTACATGGGACATACTTATACTAAGAAGAAACAGGATTCACTGCTTACCTGACATGCGTAGTTAACAGGTGTTCTGTATTTTTATTTACTAAATCTGGCAACTCTAACTTGTTCTCGCCTAAAACAAATATTTGAATGAATTACTTCAAACAAAGGAGCAGAGAGTGACAAGTTCACCCTGGGACAAGGCAAAGGGACTAGGATGACAGTGGCAGTTCAGGTGACCCTTCCTGGTGCCCCTGGGTCCAGGGGCCTCCGTCTGGGACTCTGTCTCTGGCCTCGGGACAGACGGCAGGGAGGCCAAGACCAAGTCCTCATCTCCACTGTGGACACGCCCAGCTGGCTCACAGGTGTGACACAGCTCCGGGAACTTCTACAAACATCTACAGCAATGCCCCCAAATACCAGATCTTAAATTCAAAGAAAAAGAAAGTTCACTTAAGAAAAATATGAGCCCGGCTGGGCGTGGCTCAGCGGTTGAGCGTCGACCTAGGATCCAGGCGATCGGGGTTCGATTCCCGGTCAAGGCACATGCCCGGGTTGCGGGCTCGAGGCAGCTGATCAATGACTCTCTCATCATTGATGTTTCTATCTCTCTCTCCCTCTCCCTTCCTCTCTCTGAAATCAATAAAGATATATTTAAAAAAAAAAAAAAAAGAAAGAAAACTATCATGAAATTCTGCCCCGGGATGGACAGGCAGAGCTGCCTGGGTGGCTCTCTCTTCCTAACTAACTTCAAGCACATGCCTTTCGGCCGCTGGGGCTCCTGAACAATCTCAGGAATCCGATTCTGGGTGCTGTGTGGGCCGTCACCGTGGAAACTGCAGACTCTTCCTCCCGGCCCAGCACAACCTGTCCAGAGACAGCCTGTTCAGTCTCCAAAATTCCCGAGTCAGGGCCCCAGGGCTGCTTCCCTCACCCCAACACTCAGGGACTGTAAGTCACCTTTGGGTGACACATTTAGCTGCACTTGGGAGGATATAGCTGATCTTCTCCATCTGTCGAGGTTTTAAGGGTTTGTGCCGTGTTTTCAACCTCCACGTCTCTGCCCCAAATGTCGTGTTTGAAAAAATGGTGCCCAGGAACATTTCTTAAAAATGAAAATTTTCAATCTATACCACTGCTAGCCTAATACCAAAATAATCTGTTTAAATTACATCTCACGAGTCATGCAGTAACAATTTTTTTAATATGTCCTTATTGATTTCAGAGGGGGGGGGGGAGAGGGAGGGAAACATCAATGATGAGAGTCACTGATCGGCTGCCTCCTGCACGCCCCTGACTGGGGATCGAGCCCACAACCCAAGCATGTGCCCTGACCGGGAATCGAACTGACCTCCTGGTTGACAGGTCGACACTCAACCACCCAGCCACACTGGCCGGGCGCAGTCGTCATTTCTTAACCAATAACATCATAGGCGAGTTTTCAAATCAAGGGAGCTGTGGAAACTGCACATCCCACGGGACGCCCGACCGTCGTTTCAGTGTCAGACGACCTCTCCAGTGGCCAGTCTGGTGACTGGACTGTTCCGATCACGCTAATTCTGGGCTCGATCGCAGGGTAACGACCTGGGACGGGGGGGGCATTCTCCAGCAGGTTCCAGGTATCAGTCACCTGGGGAACCTTCCAGAGGACCGCCAAGTCATCAGGGATCCCACCGAGTTATCGTTTAAAATGATAACCAGTCGGGTTTTTAGATGCAAACAGCAACCGGTGTACATCTGGGAAGCAGCCTGTTCACCGAGCTGAAGGCTCCATTCCTCAGTCGGAGGGGGAGCGCGAGTCACACGCCGACCCGCACTTAGGGGAACATACCTGGCAGCGAGCAGTTACCCAGACGTCTAGCCTGTGAGGACTTCCCCCAAAACCAACGGCCGCCTGGGCGACCCACCAGGCGACGGGCGGCCTGAACGGGCACCATGGGCTGACCTGCACTCAGAGCCTGGCAGCAGCGGGACTCTGACCTTCCAGCCGTTAACCACGAGAAGAACACCCCTGGCCTTCTTACTGCCAGTAAAATCTGAATCTAAAACCACGATCATTTAATATGCAGAGATTATGCAAATTGTATGCAAATACTGGATCCTGTGACAGGCTACAGAGGTTTCCTGAAAAACTGGCCTCAGGTTCCCTCCAGCACATAGGACATTAAGAACCAAAAATAAAAAAACCACCCTTAACTTATAAATGAAAAATTTAAAACATGCCAGAGATGCACACACAACAAAAACACCGAGCTAATAAAACCTAAGTGCTTGAAGAATCTGAACTTACTAAATAATTCAGAGCCCCCGGGGACAGGCCAACCAAGGTGGATGCAAATGAGACAGCAGCCCGCTGAGCAGAGAGCCTGGCACCCCAGACACCAGGCTCCCCGCTCCTGAGAGGCTGCGCCAGCATGGGCGGGGGGCTCCTTCGGAGCTCCTGGGCATAGACCCTGCACCCTCCACTAGCAGGGGGCTCAGCCCTGGAAGGCACAGGAGGGCCTGCTTCTCCCAAAGCCTGGGAACCCGGGGTGGGGCCGCAGGTCACATGGGCCAGCAGCTCTGGAAGGGTCTCTGGAACTTCTCCCCACTGCAGGGAAGGCCTCCCTCTGGGAAGGACAGCCAGGGGGCCCCCTGTAGGCCCTCCAGACACTGAGCCCCCAGACACCCCTCGCCCACCACAGGCACCAGCCCTAGTGTCCCAGCCTGTTCTGAGCGCCACACCAGGCACCACACGGATTGGGAATGAGGGACACCTTCTCCCATGTTCCATGGGCACTATGCTCAGTAGGGGTCAGGTGGGCACCGCCAAGGCCAGAGCCCCCCATTTCCACTACCTTCCCGCATGGCTCAGGAAGAGGCCCTGGACGTAGACTCCAAGTCGGGGCACCAACCAGGATGCGTGGAGTCAGAAGCTGCGGGGAGAAAGGCACCTTCCCTACTGGAGCCCGACCACCCACCAGAGCTGCTAAAGAAGCGATGAAGCCCCGCCCATCCCAGGAGGCCAGTCACGTGCTGCCCAGTCACGTGGCACTTTTGATGTCAAAGCTACACACCTGCACAGGGTTTGCCTTACACACAGTAAACCCTCAACGCTGGGACCTCGACTTAACAGACTTCAAATTTAATGGACAAAATTTTTGGTCCATTTGTCATATGTGAAAACACCCTGTTAATTTTTAAATGTTTTTAACCAAAATTTGTTTATAATTAACAAGTAATAATTTTTGTTATTAATTCACTGTCATCTTTAACAAGTTTTACAAATAGGCCACAGTAGGAAAAGACACTGTAATAATTTTGCCGACATAAATAATCAAGTATCTACAACTACAGTCTATATGTTTAAATCCAAGAGTCACGACTGGCAAACAAGGTTCAGCAAACGGTTAGCACGTGATCACAACGCATCACGTGCAGTCGCGTGTTGCCACGTGGCTGACTTTCTGCAGCAGTTGGAACAAGCTCGGGCAGAAGTTCCCACGTGCGCGAAGCCACGCCCCAGCCCTGGGCATTTGTTTACTCGCAGTGACTGGTGAACGCACGAATTTACTAGACCTGCTCAGTATCAATTTAAAATTACTGTGACATAAAGAAAACCTTTCTGTGAAATTAAACTTTTCATATATACTTAAACTACACAAATGTGCCTATATAAGTAAAAACAGGTAATTTGTCAATTTTTTTAACATACACATTCGGAAAACCTACCTTATTATATAACAGACTTTTGGCTTTAACTACAGTACCTCACCCAAATTAGTCCATTACATCGAGGTTTTACTGCACTAAAGGGAACCACTGTTACTGTTACTGACTCGGCATCGCTACTGTTACTAGTCTCCACTACTGCTACTGATCAGGCATCACTACTGTTACTAGTCTCCACTACTGCTACTGATCAGGCATCACTACTGTTACTAGTCTCCACTACTGCTACTGATCAGGCATCACTACTGTTACTAGTCTCCACTACTGCTACTGATCAGGCATCGCTACTGTTACTGACTAGGTGTAGTTACTGTTACGGATGCTATGGCCTCCAGAGAGCCAACAGAAACAACAACTGTACAAAGTCACCCTCCCGGAGGTAACACTAAGCTTCCGGGGTGAACCTAATCCAGCTGAGTTGGGCTGCCAGCCACTGTTCGTATCATGAATACCACAGGGCCACAGACAAATCAGACTGACCCCTGCCCTCAACGTGATCACAATTCCACATGAGATGAGCAATGTCCTCACAGCACATGGCACAAGACAGATGCCTGGAAACTGCAACAGACATACATGTTCCAGGAACAGAGAGGTTGCTGCCTGGAAGCCACAGCGCCGGCTCCAGGGTGACAGGGCAGAGGAAGGACCAGCCAGGACGGTGGGAGGGGTGTCCAGTGTGTATGCCACTGAGACAGGACGCTCAGGCCACATGGAGGGCAAGGGGAGCACTCCTGATGGATGTTGGGGGACCGTGAAGGTGCAGCAGAGGAGATGGGTGGGGGTCAGCCACATATGGAGCCAGAGCTCTCCCTCCTGTAACCTGACAGCGCCTGGGCTTCAACAATACGAGTGATGGCCTGCAGAAGACGCAGCCAGATGTGCCACGTCGCAGGTAGAGGACCAGCCAGAATCACAGGCAGGGCAGTGTTAGGAATACTGGTGACAGTGGCATGTGTCCAAGACAGCTCTGAGACAAGCACTGTCTTAGGGGCGATGCACCAGAGAGCCACAGGTGACCAGGTGTGACCCCGCTTCCACCACAGGGGGGTGCCTTCCTCCTCTGGGGCTAACCCTCACCCCGTACACCCTGCTGGTTTAGCAGCCCATGGGTCAGAGGCGAGATCAGAGCACCTCTCTCTGCAGACGCTCCCTGACCTGGCGATCGCCCTTCCCGCGTAAGGTCACCCCTCTAGGGACAGGGGCGAAAGACCCAAACTCAGCTGTTTCTATTCACTATTGATGGGCAATATCTACAGAGAGGAGTCCTGATGTTTCACGTCAGGAGCAACAGGTTCAAGTCAAGAGCTTGTTGTCAAAATAGCAAAAGTGACACTTAAACCACAGGGAAGGAGCCGAACATCACCCACAAGCAGATTGGGACGCCGAAGTCTCCTGGGCCAGGAGGACTGACCCAAAGAACTCGGGAGGTGAGCAAAGGCGGGAAGTGGTCCCGTCACAAGGCTCTGTGAACACAGCGCACGCGTCCTTACTGGGACCCAGGGCAACGGGGACCTGACCCGGGCGGGGCTGAGCCAGCCCGTGACCAAGCGCCTCTACCCCCGAGTGCCAGCCTGGGACAGGAGCCCTTTCTCAGGCTGGGAACTGGGCCCTGTGGACCCAGTTCTGGCTCTAACTCTACCGTCAGAAAGAACTGTGTGTGTAGGACGCCAGGACGCCAGGCACACACGGGAACACGTTAACACCCACACCGTCACCATGGCAACTGGGCACTCACGGGGCTGAAGAACTTACTGAAGACACGCTGCAAAAAAACCACCTTCTAGGCATCGAGCTCACGTGCCTCCCCCCAGCTACACTGTCCTCTGGGAACAGACACACCCCTCGGCTTCGGGCAGACTGTAAGATTTCTGTGCCTCAGTTTCCTCAATGATAAAGTGGGGGCATAATAAACAGCTGAGTTTACATCTCCCACCTCAAAAATTGTGATTTTACATTGTGTCCAAAAAAAAAATCACAGGAGAGAGAGAGCACGAGCCTTTTGCCAGCACAGACGAGTTTGCCTCGCATGGTGTGTTTCACGGCACCGCGTGCGCAGATCCCATGCGTGTCTCCCGGCGCGGGAAGAAAACCCCAAAGCACGGTCTCCGGAGCCTGAGGCCTCTCACGAGATAATGAATCCACTCTGGCGTGGCGGGGACGGGACGGGTGGGGCGTGTGCTCAGGCACGATCGGCGCTGGAACCGGGACACAGTGGGACGCACTGTCCCCGTCGCTCAATATTCCTCGTAATTCAGAGCCTACGGCTGCGAAAGCACCGCCTCAACAGTGGCCCTGGCCCGGGCGCGTGCGGCGCTGGCGGGCGGTGTCTGGTTGCTAAGACGCCGAGCAGTCTGCACTCCCGGTCAAGTACGTCCGCGTGGTGGTTTCTCTCCCAAGGACAGTCTCTCCGTCGCTTCTCCGAGCGTGGAGGGCGGGGAGAGAGACACCCGTGTGGGAGACACGGCGACCGGCTGCCTCCCGCACTTGTCCCCACTGGGGCTGGGGGTCGAGCCTGCGACGGAGGCACGTGCCCTTGGCCAGAACCGAACCCGGGGCCCTTCCGTCTGTGGGCTGACGCCAGCTGGGGCACCTGAGTGTTCTCCTTCAGGAGCTTCGCTGCATTTTATAAAGAGTAAGAATTAAATACGGGAGTTCTGGAGGGGGCGGCGGGCAGGGGACCAGGGGACGGCGCTCGCTGCAGCGACCCCCCCCCCCCGTCCCGTCTCCCTCCCTGGCCGCCCGTCCATCTCTGCAACTCTCCTCCGGCTGCCCGGGTGCTGTGGCCCTTGTTCTAGGCTCTTCGGTCCGCTCGGTCGAGCCACCTTTTCTGTCATCTTGTTCGGTCAAAACACGGTCACCTACTTGCAGTTTCCTGCGACGTCATCCAAAACTCGGGGTTTGACTATCCATTAAGTGAGGGTGATTTTCCAAAGATAAAGAGGGGAGCTCCAGAGAGTACGGATCTGATGGGAGAGAAGGGGCTGGGCCAACAGGGAACAGTGCAAACAGGGCTAGTCACGTACGTTTCAGCAGAAACGATCTGAAAGCAAATTGTAGAGACCGGCCCCGGGGGTTTCGCTCTGAGACAGGCTTAAGCACCTGTGACGGTCCCAGCACCAGGAGGGGCCGACGGAAGCCGCTCCTCGCGAAGGCACCGGCTCTAAGGACACGGGTACTACGAGGCAGGTCCCTCCAGGCGAGTTCGGTGGAGCAACATCACCCCCAAGCCGTCCCCCGCTCCCTGGGCCTCTGACCTGAAGCAACGCTCCCCATCCTGAGCGGTGGCCTCCAAGCCCGGACTCTGCCGTCTAGAACTGATTTTTGTGAATCCCGAAAGTATGCTTCCTACCCGGGCCGGTCATTTCTCAGTGGAGGGTTCGGGCTCAGCGACCCAGTTTAAAGCACCGAACCTCGTCAACAGCCGCGCTCCCCCTGTTAGAACTCAGGTGAGCGCGCCGGGCCCAGCCTCAGGTGGGCCGAGAGCCACGTGACGGGGGGGGGGGGTCAGAGGGACGAGGCAGCAATACCGGGTGAGGATCCCCTCATGAACAAAGACGCTTCTTCAATCCCTCTATCAGGGCAAACGATCTCCAGACGCAGGAGCAACACTCAAATCCACTCCTGGATGTAAAAGAAAAATCTGTGGGTAAAACTACGGCACACGGGGGATGTGCCGGGAGGGCCCCGAAGATGAGAATTTCAGTGTCAGCTCTGCCACCCCGGCTCACCGGGTTCACGCCTGTGCTCTTGTCCCCCCGTTTCTATGTATTTGTTCTAACAATGACAACCGGCCGTCCCAGCAAAGTTCTATGAGAATTTAAGTCGCTTGGATGTTTAAAAAATCTAAGTAATCTTTTAGTAGCAGGAAAGAGGAGCATTTTCCGAAGTTATACAAATTTTTAAGAAAAGAAGGGCACACTACAGATCATAATGAGAACCCAAAATACCATCTCCTTTGCCCAAGGAGCTGCTGCAGAGGCGGAGCCGGCCCCGCGGGCGAGGGGCCGTGAGTGTGAACCACACAGCCCCCGCTCTCTCCGTGAGGGGCGTCCGCGAGTCAGCGGCCCAGTGCTACCTACCGGCCACCACCAGGTCACTAGGGTTGAAAAGTGGTGGTTTTAGAGGAAAGATACTGCCTCTGGGGTTACAAAAAATGGCCCAAGCGGACCCACCCTGTTCTTTAACGTTCTATGCAACTGTTGGGCCATAAATTTCTTTCCAAGCCTCTCAATACGCTACAGTATCCTGTTCATTCTGTCGTCAACATGTTACACACAACGGTCACCTGTAATCTCATTACAGGATCAGCTGAGGTATCAGATGTCTAAAACCTAGATTACATACGGAGGAAATATACATTAAGAAATAAATGATCGTCTTTAAAATTTAGTGAACTTGAGAAAGAGAGTAATTTCTAATTAATAGCGACAATAACTTGATCTTCCCAACATCTCGCCTCTAAAAGCACTCGAATCAGCCTGTGATGAATCATCTGACTGTCCTCTTAACAGATGGGGACCAGACCTAAGAGCTTTTCCAAGGATTAAAAATATCTGTCTTCAAAGTAAAAAATAAGATTTAGAACTAGCCTAATAGTTTACCCATGCTCCAAAAAGTAGTCACATTAGTGGAAAGTGACCAAGTAAAATTTCTAGCTGTGAAAATTTAAAAAGGGGAACACCAAAAATCAGAATGCCGCCCAGGGGTCGCAATCGGGTTCCCCAGGTTTTGCATGAGACAGTGTTGGAAGAATCAGAAAAATAAAGCTCCGGGAACAAGCCCTGCCTGTCCAGAGAACCATGTGTTCCGCTCCCTCCCACCAGCTAGTGACTGAGCAACGATGGGAAACGGGGGCAATGCACAGTGTTATTCACTTACCTGCCTACACACTTATAAATGGCGTTTTCCTCCCTACAAAACACAGCCCTGCAGATGCCCCTGGGTCTCCGTCAGCCTGACCTTTCAGGTAGAAGCCACACCCATGAGCCAGTTTTCAGGGAGAAGAAAGCACCCTGGTTGGTGGGGAAAGTGACAAGTTCTGTAACTTGCAAGAATTACCCAAAACGCAAAACAATGAAGAGGGTATCAACATGTTTAAAATTTACAAAAAGTAGGAAAATTATAAAAACAGAGGTGGCCGAGCCCCTTTAAACGTTTACGCAGCTGCTGTGTGGAGTGATCCCGGTCAATTAGCTGTTGCGGAGCCGCAGGGGAGCCTGAGTCCAGGGAGATCAATTATAACTGTGCCCTCAGCTGAAGTCACTCTTTCACTCGGCCGCCTGGAGCAGGGGAGGCGGGGCCGCGGGACGCTGAGCGCACGCCTGCCTCCTGTGCCTGTGCTCGCGTGTGGCTCCTGTGCACACCGTGGTGAGGGAACCAGGTCTGCGACTGCAAAGGAAGAGACCTGCACGTCCCCGGGGGCGTCTATCAGGTGTGACCTGTCAGTTGACTGATGCCCCAGCGAGACCATCAACTCAATGGGTCCAAGACGTTCGTTTCTGCAAACACATATGGGCGAGGAGCAAAAGGAGCCTGGAGGGAAGCAACAGGCACCCGTGTCTGCACCGCCAGCCTGAGCTCAGGGCCACCCAGGCGCAGGCCTACCTGAGGCCAGGCTACCCGGGCACAAGGCGTTCTGGTACAGGACCTTGAACCACCTGGCTATGGGGCTGCTGAGCCTGAGACACCTGGGTTCAGAGCTATCCGAGCCCCAAATATCTTGGCATGGGTACCTGGGCACCAGGTCCACCTGGGCTACCTGAGCCTGAGCCAACTGGCTGCAGGGCTACTAGACCTGGGCTCAGAAATACCCTGGGAAGAACCACTGGGGCACAGGGCTACCTGGAGACAAAACACTGAGCCTGGCGCACCTGGGCTCAGGGATACCCAGGCATGGGGCCACCTGGTGCAGGAAGCCTGAGCCCAGACTAGCTGGGCATGGGTTACCTGGGCGCCATGACTACCAGGGCCTCAGCCACCTAGGCGCCCACCGCCTGCAGCCCGCCTGCACAGGCGCACTTGCTCACCTGGTGCAGGGTCCGAGCTCTCCTCTCCGCTCTCGTCGGCACCCTCCTCGGCCAGGCCCGAGCCTGGGGAATCAGCGGCGGCGCAGACCGAGCCGGGGCTGCTTGGCTGCGAGGCCGAGTCGCCCTCGCTGAGCGAGCCGCAGCGGGCGCGGGGCGCGCGGTCCCCGGGGCCGTCCTGGTCGCGGCGGGCGCGGCGGTGCACCCGGGAGTGCAGCACCATCTGGTGGTAGGTGCGGAAGATCTTGCCGCACTCGAAACACTCGGAGGACTTGCCTTGGCCGGCAGGGGTGGTGGCGCGGCGGCTGGGGCGCGAGGCTGACCGGGGGTCCAGGGACCCCGACACGGGGTCGCCGGGTGCGCCGGGCCTCTTGCGCGGGGGGCCCTGCGCGCCGGGCTCCAGCTCCCGCTTGCGCTTCTCCTGGCTCACCAGGATGTACTCGCGCCGCTCCCTGTCAAAGGCCACATCCCCGGCCAGCGCCTCGTCCCAGGACCCGTACTTGAGGTACTCGGCCGGCTCGGCCACCTTGCCCCTGGTGGCCAGCTGCCAGGCCTGGTAGCTGTTGACCGGGTCCAGCTCGGCCACCCGCTGCCCAGTCTGTCCGGGGGCGGGAGCACCGGTCCCAGCGGGGCACAGGTTCAGGCACTGGAGGAAGAGCTGCTGGGGGTCCGCGGGGCCGAGCGCGTCCTCCTCGGCCTGGGCCCGCGTCCGGCCCGCCTCCACCCTGCGGTGGACGGCGTTGTGGGCGTTCAAGCTGTCCAGGTTTGTAAACAGGTTCCCGCACTTGGTGCAGACTTCGTAGAGGGCCAGGCCGGCCACGATCGCCTCCTCCTGCACCACGTTGTTGATGGTGGCGATGGGGTCCAGCTCGCTCTTGGGCCTGTTCTTGCTCGCCGCCTTGGGGCCGTGCGCCTTCATGTGGTTTTTCAGGAACCACGGCTCCTTGAACCGCCGGCCGCAGATGTGGCAGCCGTGGTCGAAGGAGCCCCGGTGCTTCTTCATGTGCGCCTTCAGGAACCAGGTCTGGCTGAAGGCCTGGCCGCACACCTCGCACGGGAACTCGCCGGGCGGCAGCTCCGGCTTGCCGTTCTCCACGCAGGCCTCGCCGCCGGGCCCCTGCGCCGTGATGTGGTCCTTCTCGATGTGGCTCAGCAGGGACTCCTCCCGCAGCGTCACGTAGCTGCACAGGCGGCACTTGAAGGGCTTGTGGGCGCGGTGCACGTGCCGCTCCAGGTCCTTCTTGCGCTCGAACCTGCTCTTGCAGAAGGAGCACCGCGCCCCGGCCCTGCCCTCCTCGGCGCACGGGGCGCCCTCCGCCTCCTTCCTGCTGCTCCTCAGCAGGATCTTGCCGCCGTCCAGCTGCGTGGTGGCTCCGTTGAGGATCTGGTTGCAAGCGGAGGTGCTCTTGGTGGGGCTGGTGCAGCCGTCGAGGCCCTCGGACACGCGCGTCTCGCCGGCCTCGGACTCGTGGCCCTGGATCAGAGTCCCTGTGCGGTGGCTGCGGATGTGGATCTTGAGGTTGCCCTTCTGGGAGGCCCGGTGGTCGCAGTAGGGGCACTTGTAGGGCTTCTCGCCCGTGTGCTTGCGCATGTGCTGAGACAGGGAGCTCTGGAAGGGGAAGCTCTTGCCGCAGATGCAGCAGCTGTGGCTCAGGGCCTTGTCCCCGGCCACCTCGGGGCCCCTCCGCAGGTCCATCTCGGCCTCCCGGCTGCGATCCATCTCGGGGACACGGGCTCTGGGTCAGGCGGGCCGGCCGGACGAGGTCTTATCTCTCCATGTTCAGAGGAGTCGCCTGCTCCCCGGCTGCGGAGACGCGCCTGCCGCCGCGACGTGCATGTCCTACCTGGAGCGCATGGCGGAGGGCAGCGGGCACCTGGAACAGAGAGACCGGAGAGGAGCTTAGGGAGGTCTGCACGGGACGTGGGCCCATCACATCCACCACCGGTGATCCGCAGGGTCCTCCTTACAAACACCGATCCCGTCCAAACTGAAACTGGCACCAACCAAAATTCAGAGAGGCACACGCAGCTCCTTTCCTTTCGAAGATCAACAAGCAATTAATTACTGATAATCGTGTTAATTAAAATAAGCCAAGGTAAATGACTGGCACTAAAATAATTTTTATCAGAAAGAATCGTTAAGGGAAGACAGGTGAGAGTTCGTGGGCATGAGAGCTTCAAGAGCAGGAGAGGTGGAAATGGGCAGCAGAGAGAAAGGAGGGGGGCCGATGGCAGGGGCGGGAGGCAGAGCTCCTGCTGAGCCCCAGGCGGTGCAGCTGTGACACACCTACAGACGTGTGCAGGTGGTAAGAAAAGGAGTCTTCAGTTAAGAACTTGGATGACTTAGTAAAACTGCAGAAAGGGAACCCCCAGCTGCCTCAAGATCTGGGCCCTGAACGGGTGTGCGTGGCCAGGAGACCAGCTCCAGAGCAAGGTTCAGTCCTCTCGGCCTCTTAAAGCCCAAACTCTGTCCCACCTTACAATGCTCTTGCCATCATGGTTCTGTCATTTTCCCCTGCACCCCCCCCCCCCCCGCTCCCAAAAGCACCTGAAACTGGCCGCAGGGCTGAGTCTTGGGTGCAGACAACCCTGCGGACCTCACCCCAGGAGAGGCAGGCCCTGGTCCGAGCTGCTCCCCCAGGCGCCTGGGCGTGCCCAGCGCCCTGTGCACAAGCCAAAGCGAACTGGACAAGGGGTGCCCAGGGCTGCGCTCGGTGCACAGTGGGCAAACCTCTGCCCTGTGGGAAACCCAACCACACTCCTACGAACCCCCAAACGGGCCCAGGAGAGTCCACACTGAAAAGCAAACGTGCCATAAACTCGGGAATTTCCATTAAATCGTGGTAAGTAGAATATACAGACAGTGAGCCAATCAAAACACGTGTGGGAGATGCCACGTCTCCCAGCACCCAGGCCCGCTGCGTCCCACAGGTGCTATGTGACAGCACTGTCCCCCTTCTCTCCAGGGGTGTAGGGGGCTGAGGATCTCCTGCCCCACTTGCTTCCCAAGAAATCCACGCATCCTCAGCACAGCCTGGATGTCACCCGGACCCCCAGCCAAAGCCAAGACAGAGACTGGTTTCCATTTCCTCTCCAGCCTCCTCCAAGCCTAGCGTCAAAGCTACCCCGAAGCCCGCAGACCCCCATTTCCAAGGACATTCTGGAGGAAGGACATGAGGGCGCCCGCAGCGGCCCGACGCCTTGTCCCGTGTGCCCAGCCCCATCCTTCAGAGCTGACCCGTGGTGAATCCCGCGAGGGCTGCGTGGCATGGTTTTCAAAGGACTGAAAAAAATTCTGAAAGGGGAAATATCTGACTGTAGAAGTGGAAGAAACACTGTGACGGTAGCAACTATTTTAACCCCAAATGTCATTATCTTAAGGAAATCGTAACATCAACACAAACGGCTCCAAGTGACGGAGGCTGGCTTGGCCCCCCTCCGGGTGCCCACAGCCCACTGGTGACGTCTCTCACCAACCTCTTAGGAAACAGGGGAAATGTAATTCCCGGCCACCAGCTCTCCCCAATGCCCAATCCACAGACCTCTGAGAACATTCCTTTAACACTGGCAAGGGTGCTATTTAAGAGTCATCCCTTCTTTCTCAAAGTGAACATGAATGCTGTCCCATCATCAGAACTTTCCGCTTAAAAAGGGGCCCTGGGGCAGCCACCCCATTACAGGGCTGTGGGGATGTGACCAGCTCTCTTGGCACTGTGGGCTTTGCTGTCCTTTCATAAAAAGCCCCCCAGCCTCTGGGAGCCAGGAGGGTCTCGGATGGTTTCTCCCCATTTACTGTGGCCCCTGTGGGGAGCAGGTCACCCCCGCGGGCCACCATGTGACAGGGTGACACTTCTAGGTTCTGGTAGGAAGGTCAGTCCTGAGCTGCCACATGAGGTCTGGGGTTCCAGCTCCCCCTAGAACACGCCAACCTGGAGGTAACAACCGTATAAAAGATGCACATAAACAAACACTAGCTTCTCACCCAAACCAGGACTAACGAGTCTTCCGGTAACACAGACGGAGGGGCCGGGGTGGAGCTGACGCATGTCCGCGGCTCAGCTGACGTGACCAGTCACCACAGACGTCCGTGAAGCACAGCCCACTGAGCAGAGATTTTGCCCATAATGAATCACAGTGCTGTTACTGTATTTATTACACGCTCTTTCCAAGGCTGCCGCTGGGAACTCGCCAAACGAGACTGTAATTCCATTGTTTGGGCATAAAAATGGCTTGATTAGGGTTTTAAAATAGATTTCCAATTGAAGTCTCACTGAGTGTGTGTGCGCGCAATCGCGAGTTTCTCTGGAGATGAATAGTTTGAAGCTACTTTTTAAAAATGCCTTGTGTCATTTTCAAAATAAATTTTATTTTGAAAGCTACTATATATAAAAATAGGAAAACTTAAAATGTTTACTACTGAAAATAAAAATGTGTGTTCATGACATAAGGGTGCATCCTAATGGATGGGGGGTAGGGGCAGAATACAGAAGTTATGAAAGATACGCGCTGAGCTTTAAGAATCAGCACATGAGCATGGAGACAGCAGCAGGTCTGAAGGCTGCGGCCCGACCTCAGAGGCTCTTTCTCCACCTGCAGAGCGCAACCGAAATAAAGTGACTCTCCCAAGAAGGCTGACAAAACATCGAGCTATCTCCCCACTGAACCGCCCCCACTAGCACAGGGTCAATCACACAGTGGACTTCACAGTGCTGGTAGCGGAGGTCTTGACCTTGAGCCTCAAGGTCAGACAACCCGAGACCGAACGCCGTTCTGCCACTCACTTGGATTGGCTGTGTGACCTTGAACAAGTGTCTCAACCTCTCTGTTCTATTCCCCAGTCCACTTCTTCACCTTTAAAAGTGATGGTAAGGATACTTATAGTATTTTGTGAGGTTTAAATGAATGCAAGCAAGGCAGTGTTTAGCACACAGTAAATGGCCGAAGTATACCAAGTATTATAATAATTGTGGAATAAATAAATGAAATGTCAATGCAATACTCAGATACCTCGTCACTGGCAATGACAGTACCTGATTTGATCAATTCGGGAGGGCAAACTAACAGGCGCTTAGGAAGCGAACCCTGAAACACTCCACGGTAACACCTATGTGCTCGCCGGGCCCATAGCCTCACCGCAGGTTCAACACAAGGACCAGGTCTTCCACCCGCAGCTGCAGCGGTCGGGGCAGACACCCAGCCCCGCCGCTCCAGAACCTGCGGAAACACTCACTCTGTGCACAGGACAGGAGACCGCACTGAGAACCACCGTGACTTCCCCGGGTCACTAAGGTCGGGGGGCGGTCTCAGGGCTGTGGACCTGTGAGGGGTACTTCACGGGTGGCTTACAAAGAGTAGGAGACACTGATCTATGGGGAGGGGTTGGTATTATTTCTATTTTTAGAGATTTTTTTTCACAAAAGAAGTTAAAAAAGAAGAAATGACTCCCAGTTGGGGCCCCAGTAACACAACTGAGAGCACAGCTCCTCTGGGGGAGGCCTGGCACACTGCTCCCCCTCCCTTCCCCTTCCTCTCCCCTCCACCAATCCTACACCCTAACCCTCCCCAACTTGCCCCCCACCCCAACCTCTCCCCTCCCCCACCCCGCCCCACCCCTACCCCCAGTCCACCCTGCCCCTCCCCCAGGACTCCCCACCCACTCTCCCCTGCCCCACCCCTGCCCCACCCCTACCCCCCACCCACCCTCCCCTCCCCCACCCCTACCCCCTGCCCCTCCCCCAGGACTCCCCACCCACTCTCCCCTCCCCCACCCCTGCCCCACCCCTACCCCCAGTCCACCCTCCCCTCCCCCAGGACTCCCCACCCACTCTCCCCCTCCCCCACCCCTACCCCCTTCCACCCTGCCCCTCCCCCAGGACTCCCCACCCACTCTCCCCTCCCCCACCCCTACCCCCCCACCCTGCCCCTCCCCCAGGACTCCCCACCCACTCTCCCCTCCCCCACCCCTACCCCCCTCCACCCTGCCCCTCCCCCAGGACTCCCCACCCACTCTCCCCTCCCCCACCCCTCCCCCACCCCTCCTCCCCACCCACCCTCCCCTCCCCCAGGACTCCCCACCCACTCCCCCTGCCCCCTCCAGGCCCCAGGAAGCTCAGAGGCTCTAGGCTGTGCAGTCAGGAAAGTACCTTTTGTTCATTCGAGTGTGTGAAATTCAAAGAAAGTAAAAGCATCTGGGTAATATGTAACTGTTTAAATGAAAAGCGCGTTTTATTTTAGGAGATTGCTTGCTGGTGTCTGGGAGGCTCACCCACAGCATCCCATGAAGCCACCGGGACCCCTGGCCGCAGACAGCCCAGGACGACCACGACCCGCTGAACTGACCCAGCCACGCTCGGCGGGCGGCTGGGCGTCCACAAGGACCCCTTCCCTCGCTTCCCGAGGCAAAACCCAGTAATGCTGAGGGGTTTCCTCCCTATTTTAAAAACCATTTTCCGACCAGTTAAATATGGTGTCAGTGGAGGAAAAGGTAAAACGTCCTGTGTTTTTAAACAGTAAGCATGTTTCTGAATCTGCACAAAATCTTGCCACCTTCTGCTCTGTGAATTAAACCAACACAAAGCCAAAGCCGATCAGTTCTGTACTGATTTCCCCGAAACTATCAAAGCCAATTCTATCAAACTGTTATCCTGGGAAAGGAACCAGGAGGCTAATTTTCAAATAACCTCTAACACTCAGAGTCATTTTCATAGCAAAGCAACTCGGCAAGATTTTTGAAAGCAACCCAAGTGGAACAAGTAGACACTGGGGAGGCCAGGAGGGGTCCCCAGGAACGTGGACGGGACAAATCCTGCACCAGGCCCCCCCCATTTGACAGTTTAGGGAGCAAACCTGGAGCTCGTGCGGTTTTTCAAACAGCTCTCTCGTCGGGCACTTTTTCGTTCCAGTCCATTAACTAACCATAGCACGATGCTTCCTCTATACCCTGCGGTCACTTACCCTTCTCTCCCCCTCTGGTCACCTGCTGGGGGACAAATGGGCAGAATTAGCAAGGTCTGGACCCGGGGCAGTGGGCCTGGGGTCGGGAGGGCCTGCCCCTCAGGGAGCACCGGTAACAGGGGCATTTGTGAGGTAGGGAAGGTGATGCCCTCCCAGCAGACAGACAGACGGCTCAGGACACGGACAGGGGCCTGATGGCTCCAAAAGGCGAGTCCCGGAATAAAAGAGAAGTCTCCAGCGGGCCTGGGCGCGTTTCTGCCGGGGACCCTGCCACGGGCATGCCCGGCGCTGGGGGCCAGTGTGCTCAGCATACTGGGCGTTTGTTCTTCTGCAGACAATGAAGCGAGCTTTGCTGGTTACACTGTAGCATTATGAGCCATGAATTAAAATACATCATTAACATCCTGCCCCGCTTATCGACTGCTGAGACAAAAAGCCCATTCTCCGAACAAATGGGGAGAAATTCCAGAGCAACAATGAGGAGTTCCTCTCCCCACACACCACGCCGCCCCGATTAACAATCCCAGGCTTCTAGTCCCCACGCCAGGGTCCCCGCGGCCCCATGAAGCGAGGCTTTCACTGCTCGGGGAGTACGGCCCCGATGACAGGGCCTCGAGGCCGCCTCGCTCCGACCAATCAATAATCCATTATGAGCAAACTGCATTTCCACCCTGAAGAGTAACCGGCGGCCAGAATCGGCCGCATTCAGGAGAAACCCCGCCCCACCGCCCCCATGGAAAACGGACACAAACCCGCTCTCCCGGGGCCCAAGGATGCGCCGCCCGTGGCAGCCTCGCCCCCGGCCCCCGGAGAGCCACGTGCCCGACGTTTCTGCCGAAAGCACGCGGAGGTGAGTCTCTCACACGCCGTGCTCAGGCAGGCGGTGCTGGGAGCCAGCCACCGACAGGATGCCGACCAAGCTCCATTTTCTTAAACAAACGCCTCCTTTAAATAGTTCAACACCTCCAGATAAATCAAAGCAAACACCGCGTGGGTCCCCAAGAGTCACCGCGGAACGGTCCGTAGTCAGCTCGGGTTCACCCCGACTCCCCATCAACTCCCCAGGGCGGGCGGCTGCTGCCGGGGCCTCGGGCCTCAGCTTGAGGATCCGTGCTCGCCGACGGCAGACACGCCGGGCGGCCTAACTGGGATCCTGAAGGAGGTGGCTTCTATGAACTGTCGACCACGATCTGTCGGGAACCCAAAGAAACTCCTGGTTCAGGGCGGTGAGAGGCTCCATCTCCACCTCCAGACAGAAGGCGCAAACAAGGGCGCTTACGGACGGCGTGAAGAAAACAGACCGGTGTATTTCCAAAGGAAAATAAGAATTAACACGAATATAGCAGCTATCCTGACGCCTCTTACGAAATACAGAGACTGGCAGCCCCACCTGACCTCGCGGGGAAACAATGAAAGCGGGTGGACAGACCACAGTCACTAATCACACTCAGGACGTCCAGGAACGAACGCGGGAGGGCCTGGGAATTTGCTTTCTCCAGTCGTTAAGAACATCCCGGAAAATCCAGTCGCGTTACCTGTTCTATACTGTTTCCCAAGTCTTATGTTCAGTAGGAACTTTATCAATCCATTTGGCCTTTAAAAAAAGTAAACTTCAACAAACCAAAAAAGAAAACAAAAGGACCAGGGTCCAGAACTTGCTCCCTGATGTCCTGCAGGTAACTGTCCTGTCAGGGCCCCCGGTAATCCCAGGAGCGGGGACCTGCGGGGACCTGCGGGGACCTGCGGGGACCCCGGCTCCCTGGAGGGCAGGCACGGCTAGCGCTGTGATCTTGGCAAAGGTCCCATGAAAAGCCCCATTTCCAGAAGCCTACAACCGCATGTCCCCAAACTGGGCGGCTCGGGTGACGAACGTCCTCACTGAGGGGGCCGCCCAGCCTTTCACACAGACAGACAACAGATCGCTGGCCACACGCGTGAGCCACAAAAGCAGCGCGTTCCCAGCTCTGGCTCTCGCATCCCGCACCGAGATGAGTGCAGCCAGCAAGGAGCGCTCCGGAAACCCTGGGAGCTTGGGGGCCGCCCGAGAAAGCAAAAGGCCTCAGTTTCTTTTTTCAAAACAAACATGGGAGAGCAGAGGCCTCAGATAAACCACAGGGGACAAGCCCACTGAAAGGGGCTTATAGGTTTTTACTGACCCTAAACTCAAAATACTGAAACTGTCACCAGTTCAGCATCTAATATAATTAAGTTTTTTTTAATTATCGGCAGTGAAAACAATCAGCCGTGTAGGGAGAAAGTCGCTATCATTCTCTTCCTGTAGCGCCTCCCGGTCTACTGGGAAAACCTCTCTGAAATTCCCTTAGTTGACTGCAGAACACATTTTAACTGAAGTCTGCTTCTGTTTTACTCCACGTAAACCAAGCACAAGGCCGCGTCTGCCCTCGACACAGACACGCTGACCTATTTTCCAGCCTCTTACCCAAAACCAACGTTTCTCTCCCAGTTTAAGAAAACAGACTGCAATTAATACCTGCCTCCCATTGTCTCTTCCCTCTGACTTCTGTGAAGTCCCCTCCCTCAGATGAAAGGAGGAATTGTGCCCGAGAATCAAAGCGAGATCGTTACGCGCAGGGAGCCATAAAGCGCGTTAAACATTACCTTCCCGGGCACACCGCTGGGCGCGGAGCTCGGCCCCCAGAACTCCCTCCACCGGGCGCACCCGGGAAAAACACACACGTCCATCACCAACGTCGCCGAGTTCTGCCCGACGGCTCAGACACGCTCTGTGGAGATGCCTGGTGCTGAGCGTGTTTCACCGGAAGGCAAGCCACGCAAAGCAGCGAAGGTTTTGTGGCCGCTGCACAAACGCCAAGCAATTCTTTCCGATGATCCAAAGCCTGCGAGGGCACAGCCCTCCCCAGGCGCTTCACCGCGCTCACTCCAACCAGGTAACCCGTCCAGACCCACGACCGCCAGCGACCGCCATAAGGTGACCCAGTTTATCACCGACGCAGGGAGCACCCCTGAAGCAGCGGGTGTCCATCCAGCTCCTGAGGACAGAGGTCCGTCAGCCTGTTCCCCAAGCGCGGTCCCCCCCCCAACGCAATGGCACGTGGCCCCAGGGTTTCCGCCGCCTGCCTGGCCAAAAATATATCCTCAGGACAGCCGACGGCCCATCCCTGCAAGTCGTGACTCCTGAAGATAAAAGGCCGTCGACGCTTTTCTTGAAAGGAACCGAACAAACAGGCCAACTTCCGCTCCAGCTCCCCGTCCCCACCGTCAGCACCGTCGGCGCCGTGTTTCTGCTGCTCGGCCAGGGGAGGGAAGAAAGTGCTGACGTGACCTTGCAGAAAAAACGTTTTCTTTCTCTAAGCAAAAGCATCGCACCCAGCAACAGCTTCTGATAAATACACAATCCGAGGCGGCGTGATTTTGAATCTCAAAGCTCCGCCCCCCACGGGGTCCCAGGGAGAGCCCACGTGGGACGTGACGTCTGGACTCCGTCAGTCCAGCCTGGACGGTCCGGGGCAGGGTGTGCGCTTCGAGGAGCTCAGCGCTGTCCCCCGGCCTCTGGGCCAAAGCAGCGGTCACAGCGGCTGCCGCAAACGCTTTCCAAACACCTGAAGACCGAGGCCCGGATCCGTGACGAACCCGGGTCGTCCCTGGGCCCCGGCTCCGTCCACACTGACGAGGAGGGTCGGACGGTGGCGGCCGTGCACTGTGAGGTCGGGTCATCCCGTCCCCGCCGTCCCCCCGTCGGCCCCCGCGTCCCCGCACACGGCACACACCCGACTCCAGGCCCCTCCCAGGCCCGTCCAGGGGAGGCTCCGGGGGCAGACGGCTGCGAGTGTGCACGCGTGTGCATGTGCCGACACGCACGTCCCGACCCAAAGCCCGCTGGCTGGGAAACACACACTCACGGAGGGCAGCACCCTGTCCGGGCCCAGCACCACTGCTGACAAACCACCCACCGCGTCCCCTCGAACACGGGCCCCTGGAGATCCCAGGACCCGGGTCACGGCCCCGGGCCCTGCACCGCTGCCCGGGTCCCACTTCCGAGGCCGGGACCTGCCGGAGGTCACCTGGCCTCACGCGGGCCCGGAGCCCCTTGCTGACCCCCGTGCGGACGGTGTCCACGCTCCCGCCTGAGGACAGCTGCGCTTCCTCCCGGACACGGCCGCTCGCCACGCCCACCGCACACACACCCCGTGGCCCAGCCCGGGAAGGACCTCGAGCTGGCGGCCCCAGGAAACGGCAGCCTGTCTGGCCCCACGGGACCCTCCCTCTCGTCTGCACAGTCTTGGGGGCGTAACGGGCGAAACCACCGTCCCCAGCAGGGGCACCGGCCCCCCTCTCCTCCGAAACGACGCCACCAGGACGCTCCACACGCCACCTGTCGCCGCCATCCGCCGCCTTCTGGCCAGGAGCCGATGACGACACCGGGCCAACGGCCTGGCTTCAACCAGAGCAGAGCCTCCATCAGGCCTGGACGCTGCGCCGGACTCCAGCAGTTTTCTCGGGGGGCAGGGGCTCCGTCCACCAGGGGAGGTCGGGGCGACCGCAGCCCCTCGTTCTCTGAGGTGGGGGCGGCGGGAACACAGCACCGAGACCCCAGCAGACGGACAGCGTTCGAATAAAGACGTGGGGAAGGGCCCTGCCACCCACCCGTCCTCCAAAACGCAATCAAGTCCAAATCGCAGAACCTCCCCCTTCACCGCCATCGACGTGAGACACGGAACGAGTCCACCAGCAGCTGTGGGTCAGTAACGCCCAGAAAGCGCTGCCCTGAGCCTCTGTGCCGGTCACACCGGCCGTGACCGGGACCCTCCGAGAGCAGGCGGCAAACCACCCGAGTGTCGGACGCCACTGAGCTTCCACTCAGATGTGCCCGGACGTCCGCGACCTCCCGGGGAACAGGCTGACCCTACACAGAGCATCACATCCACGGGGCCACAGGTGTGATCAGAACATCACCGTCAGCCGAGGGGGGGGACCCCGACCGTCTGGGAGCCCAAACCCACGTCCCCGAAACCAGAGGCAAGGCTTCGGCAGCTGGGGAATCGGCCACCAGCCAGCGACAGGGACTGAGGGACCGTCCGAGGGACCGTCTCCTCTCTGCGTGAGCCCAGCAGCTCAGGAGACGCAGTGGACGGCTCTGCTCGGGTCACCGCTCAGGGCGAGTCCAGATTTGCACACGCGGCCTCCTGGGTCTGAGCGCGGCCCGAGGAAGAAATCCCTTTAAAAAGCTACAGTGGAGAGAGACACGGGCCCCGCAGAGCCCGGGGGAGCTGCCATCGCCCTGCTCACCACTGAGGTGCATTCTCGTGATTTTCCAGAAGTAAAGGAGGGGCAGGAACTGAATTTACAACCCACTGAACTTGACCCGCCAGCGACGGTGCACGAGAACCGCAGAGCCAGGCAGAGGCTCCTTTTCCAAGGGGACCCTGGTCCCCAACACCAACAGGACAGCATCCTCCAGGGAGCACGGTCTGCTTTCCCGCTTCTCCGGCCCCTGAAACTGGGACCACCTGTGTGGCACACGGGGCCGTGGACAGGCCACCTGCAGCCCTGACCACGAGGACCACGGGGCCAGCGTCTCCCTCGCCTGGGCCACCCCTCGTTTGAGACGCCCCGGGTCACCCGATTTAATGTGGCAAGTCGCCGGCGGGCTCGCCTGGGATCCGCACCTGCAGACTCTCCTCCGACACTGGAGTCGAACGACTGTCTCCAAAACGCAGATAAAATACATAAGCCTTCTCTTCCCACCCCGGTTGGCACCAAAATTCTCTTTCACGCTAATATCGAATTTAATGTCTTCCTTCGACCTTCTGAGTTTGTCGCGATCGTGTTTTTGTCGCAGCGGAGCGGTGTTCCGGGCTCCCCCGGGAGCCTCCCCGGCCACACTGGTGACCACGAGGACCTGCCCGGTGGGTGCCCCGTGGGTGCGGGCGGTCGGCACAGAGAGGAGCCTCCCTGGCAGTTTCTCGACTCAGAGGCTCTTTCCTGCAAATGCAGATCAAACCATCTCCTGCTTTAATCAAAGGACAGTCCGCACAGGCCCCGAGAGGCGGGCGGCCGCGCCCGGGCGGCTCCTTACACGGCTGCGAGCCCGGCACACGGGAGCCTCCGGGCTGCCCGCTGAGGCAGAAGCACAGAAAGCGCGAGTCCACGTGCGAGTCCACGTGCGAGTCCACGTGCGAGTCCACGCGCAAGTCCACGCGCGAGTCCACGCGAGGCCGGCACGCGTGGGGTGCAGGCAGACGAGTGGCCCCGCTGAGACCCGCCCAGCGAACACCAGCACCCTCCCCTCTGCCCCCAGAGATGGGCCCCCACGGAAGGGACGGGCCCCCAGAGGTGTGCGGCCACGGGCCCCACCCCAGGTGGCACCTCCGGAAGGGACAGGCCGCTCCCCGCCTCTCCGGGAGCGAAGGAAGGGGCTTCCCGGGCTGATTCCCAAGGCATTTCAAGTTCACTCTGGAACCGTTCTGTGTGTGTTTTTAAATGAAGTTATAGTGTTTCCACATCTTTAGCTCCATATGCCCAAATATAAATAACTGATGTCAAATTAGGGTGTGCGGACGTCGCCCCGGCCGGGGACAGCCTTTTCCTTCTCCCAGCAAAACGTAAAATTAGCCAAGCTGAGGTCACCAGCCCCAAATTACACCCAAAGTTATTATTATTAAGGACCTGCTGTCCTAGTTTTTTATATACATACATACATATATATATATATATATTTTTTTTTTACTAAGAAAGCTACACTCATTATATCTTTATATTCAGTGAGCTTTTTAAAAACAAGTTGCAGTAAAGGTCTATGAATGTGTTACACAGAGAGGCCGGTTAAAAGCAAGTACTCATGATGTTAGATCACATGGTTTCCCTTCTGCATCGAAATAACCAGACCCCTAGTCAGAGTTTCCACAAGGGCGTCAAGGGAAAGTGCCTTCTTTCAGTGTAAGAAGAAATTAAGTAAAATTACTGGGTGGGGCCCAGGGAGGAGATCCACAGTGCAGATAAAAGGGATTATAGTAAGCTTAGTCTCCTGACCAGAAACCTTAATTTTAAAAATAAAATTTCACGTTGGGATTAAACAGAGCCTCCGACTGCTATTTCTATCTTGTGCCATTTCACTCGAAAGCCCAGGACCCTGAGAAGTTAAGTCACACTGTGCTTGGAACCTCAGACAGTATCCCGACGCTCCTCTCAACAATATTCATTCATTATAAAAACCAACGTGGGCACCAGCTTGTACACTTAGAAACCATTAACATGGCAAATTGTACGTTGTATACAGTGTGCCCCACGAAAATGTATACACACTGTAACAGATGGGAGCTCAATTTTGAAAATGAAACGTACTTTAATAAATACTGCCTTTATAATTATTCAAAGCGTGTGTATACATTTTTTGGAACACTCTATTTTAAGACCATAAAAAATTCAAAATAAAATTATACAGGTTTAAATGCTTGCAATCATTGAAAATGCTTTAACACTGTACACCCTTAAAAATCCTAACACAAAGTATAAGTGATTCCCATTTATAGGCTCCCTTAGGTAAACACTCTATTATGAAAAGTACGTGAAATATGTTACCCTTAAAACAGCATCACCCCAAACGAGGGTTACACTTCTGTGTGTCCGAGGCCATGGCTGGAATCCACAAACTGTTTAAAAACTTTTTTTCTGGATGAGGCGGCCAATTTTCTCCTGCCAAATTCAGAGCAGCCTGCTGGTGGGTCACCCTGCTCCCTGTTCCACCCCATCTTCTCTGCTCTGAGTTTTCTGGGCCAAAAAACTTACAGAAAAGGGTCCCTTTCCCCCACCCCCAAGTCTCAGCTCTAGACCAGATCGAAAGCGTCAAGGCTACAACCCTCACCCGAGGCTGTGAGGGAGAAGGCCAGGAAGGACACGTTTCCGTCCACCGCAGACCTGCTCAGCAGGGCCCCCCTTCACACCGGCCGCCCCACGAACTCCAAGTTCACGTTGTTCTAGAGACGGCGTTTAACTGACACACGGGGTGGGCTCCGAGGAGCCCGTTTATCACCCAGCTCTGGGCGCCCCAGCCGGGAATTCCACAGGAACCCCCTCGGTGCACGCTGGTTTATTCTGAGAATTTTAATCCGTCGTGTTTCTCTCGTTACAAACACTTTACAACCACCCTCAGCCAAAAGCGAGGAGGTTCTGACTTAATTCACATTAAGGTCATGAGACCTAAGACCTTCTATAAACCCCTCCTTCCGCAAGGCTCACCCTGCCCTTGAAAATGTTTCCATCAAGTTCAAGAAAATGGATTTTTTAAATTCCTTCCACGTTCCCTTATCCCCCTAAGCAGTCTTCCTTCCTTACAAGTGTTTTGTAAGCTGATGAAACGACACCTTTCAGGCATTTATTCTACTCACATCCAAGGTGCTGACCTACAGTCCTCATCAGTCCGCGGCCAGCAGGCGCAGGAAGCAGAGCTAGGAACACTATTGCTATTGAAATGGTGTAACGCCAGCCAGGGGGCCCAGCGACTGAGCGTCGACCTAGGATCCAAGAGATCGAGACCTAGGATCCAGGAGATCGAGACCTAGGATCCAGGATGAGACCTAGGATCCAGGAGATCGAGACCTAGGATCCAGGATGAGACCTAGGATCCAGGAGATCTAGACCTAGGATCCAGGATGAGACCTAGGATCCAGGATGAGACCTAGGATCCAGGAGATCGAGACCTAGGATCCAGGAGATCGAGACCTAGGATCCAGGAGATCGAGACCTAGGATCCAGGAGATCGAGACCTAGGATCCCGGAGATCGAGACCTAGGATCCAGGAGATCGCGGTTCGATTCCCGGTCGGGGCACAGGCCCGGGTTGCGGGCTCCATCCCCAATCAGGGGCATGAGGGAGGCGGCCGATCAATGACTTTCATCATTGATGTTTCTCTCTCTCTCTCTCCCTTCCTCTCTGAAACCAATGAAGACATAGTTAAAAATAAATACATAAAATAAAAAGTTTTAAAGAACAAGTTGATCAGTGTGCAGGGTGTATGGTCAGTTCACGGGTATGACATTCAGCAAACCCTCAACCTCCTGCGCTCAGGAGTGCCCTCCCCCACCCAGTGCCCCCCCGAAAGGTGGCCAGGCTGAGCTGTGTTTCATCTCCCTGACACCCCCACAGGGTGCTTTCCAGCCTCGTCCTGCTCCCTGAACCCCAAGAGGGGCCTCAGCTCTGTCAGCTGAATCATCGCCCCTGACTTCTCCCAGGTGAGACCTGAGGGCCTGTACTGGCCCCTTCCCCAGCCACAGCTCCACAGGGACTCGGGAGGCCCAGGCCACCACGGGCGGAACAGTCCACGCGGGCGGTCAGGCCTCCTTGCGAAGAGTCAGCACCTCACTGGATCATGTGATGTCACCTGACAGGAGACCCCGCACCTAGCAGACAACTGAGACCCTGGCCCAGGCCTGGTGACAGCCCAGCCAGGTGGCACTGCCATCTCTGGAAGCAAACCCCAGTCTTGGTGCCACCTCTGCCCGGGGACCCCACACCCACCATGTCCACACGGGCCCACGCTCACCCCTTGGCCTCCATCTGTCCTACACCCTGCAGCCCCTCCTGGGGACCAACCCCACCCTGGACCCCTCTGTCTCTCACGGTGTCCAGGACGCCTTCCCATGTGGGCCCTCGTCTCCCATCTCGTGGCCACGCGTCCAGCAGCAGGCACCACCCTCCCGCGACCATCAGCCCCGCACACCCCTCCTCAGCCCCCCGCTGGGAGCCCCCACTGCAGACCCGCAGGGGTCTCCAGAATGAGGCCCTTGCACTGCTGAGCGGATGTCCCCCGAGTCCTCCCCAGCGTCCAGTCCTGATGACCTGTCCCTGGTGACCTGGCAGACGCCCGCCCTTCAGGCACACCTTACCTGCCTATCACCTCTCTCGCATGCATACGTGCACAGACCCACAGGCACGCACACAAACACATGCACATGTGCACATGTGCACACACACCAGCATGCATGCACACACGCGTGTGCACACAGATACACATGCACACACAGGTGCCCGCACCAAACTTCTGCTCTTGGGCTGGGACCACGTCCATTCTCTCAGATACTCACCCAGCACCTCTCGGCTCAAGGAGCTGACTGTCCACAGGCCCAGTGTCCTCACCAGCTCGTCCTTACAAATCTACATGGAGAGGTCACCCGGTCACCCCAAAGCGGACTCAGGAGACACACAAGCAGAAAAGTAAAAACATAAGGAATCGCTAAACCCAGTAAGCAGAGTATACGCAGAGTCAAGTCCACACACCCGTGATCCACACATAAAACACGTAATCACCACAGTTCTTGACATTAAATATAATGTGAAATAATAAACAGCAACAACCTCCAACGGAGCCACGGCGCGACGTGGGGGGACGGTCCCCAACGTCCTCACTTCCGCAGAGAGGAAGCGCCTATAGCTTCTGAAGGCGGCAAACTGAGAAACACAGTCTAAGCGACAGCTATAAAAATAGCCCCTCGAGGAACTAAAAGCATCAGGCTCTCTACCTACCTTCTGATTTCAAGAATTAAAGGAGAGGAGATGATCCAGGGACCAATAAACCGAAAATAAAGAAAAAAAGGGGAGAAAGAGTAAAACACGATAAAAGGTTTTTATAAAAAATTAGGAAAAAGAAAATCCGTTTTAGCGTTAATATAAATGGACACTTATTAAAAGACGCTCTGTGACAGCATAAAAAACTAAACCCCACTTTGTGTTTTCTAAAACAGACACCTAAAACCAAGGAACTCAGAAAAATTGCACATGCGGACAAAATACACCAGAAAAATGCAAATAAAAGTTTAATTCGTGGTTATAAAAAGGCACTAAAATTGCACAGTGTAATTGTTAAGGGCAAAGAGGAGGAATCGCAGGGAAGGCTAACTGTCCTAAACCTTTATGTCCAGTAACAGAAGGAAAAATCCATAAAGCGTGTGACCACTGCAGCGGCCACGTGGGGAGACCAGCAGAGGACGGGCCCGGGAGGGGCAGCCACGCCTTCCGGGGGGCAGGGGGAAGGCGGGGGACGGGGGGACCCCGAGTGAAACGGAAGGTCTACGTCACGGGCGCGTCGACCCCACACCGGCCGCTCTGCTCGCCAGGCAGTGAGGACGCGGCCGCTTCATCCTGCCCACGAGGACGGCCTCTCGGGCTCCAACACGCCGCAGGGCCCGGGCCCGGGGGCTCCGGGGTGAACAAGCAGCCCTGACGAAAGCTCAGCCCTTGGGAAAGTGTTAAAGTCCCCACGGGACTAGTGGGGCGAGAGGGAACCAAAGGGCAACTGCAGGGCCTCTCCTGGGACTCCTGCGTCACCACGGGGGGGACACAGAAAACCGGCCACTGCAGTCAGAGACACAGACCTGCAACCCCTGTGCCCACACAGGACACACGCAACCAGCCACCCTGACCAGACAGACAGACAAACGGAACGCTCGGGTCAAAACACAGCAAGAAAAGGAATGAAAGCCCTTGTCTTTCCATGTTAAAGAGTAAAAAATTCAGAACAAAAGTAAAACTGATAAATAACATCAGTAACTGGCTGTTTGGTAACCCAGTGAGAGAGGTGACCTGCTGACCTAATGCAAAACGCGGGGGGGGGGGGGACACTAGGTTTACTGACCACCAGCAAAAGGAAAATTAAAAGAATACGTTTTTCAAAACTCTGGGTTAAGAAATTGGATAATACGGATGAAATAAATGACTGATTTTCCAGTGAAATATGAATGCCCCAAATTTACTCAGGAATCAACAGGAAAAGTAACAGGACCCAAAACTGAGAGCCACGGAGAGAACCGGGAGACCCGCCTGCGCCCACTCGGGTGGGAAACCTCTTACACCCAGACACCTCCGGGCGCGGCTCCGGCCGAGGCTATGCGGGGGTTTCGGGAGCAGAAGAACTTCCAGAAGACTCAAGATGCGAAACAATAAACAAAAGGCAACAAGCACAGAGCACAAGGCGAGGATCCTAATTAACAAAATGTTTTCCAAAAGCAACCAATCAAGAAAAACTCAGTGGAGAAGCTGACCGAATGAATGAATAGGTGATTCATCAGAGAAATAAAATGACCAGGAAACGTAAGACGCGATCAACACCACGTAAAGATTTTTAAATACAGCGAGACCGCTTCCCTATCAAGTTGGCCAAGACTCAGGACACTAAGAACACCACGTGGTGACAGGCGGGGCCGTGGCTCACGTGGACCGTTGCTGGGGTGTGAAATGGCAGGTTGATACCTTCGCGGGGAAACTGGGAAAGACCTATCAACTCAAGTGGCCCTTCATTTCAAAAATCAGATTTATCCTAAAGAAATATTCCCACAAGAGCACAACACTAAATCAGACAGGTTCTCTGACACTAGGACAAATGCTAACAAGACAAATGTCCCCCAAGCCTCCGACAAGGCAGAATAAACACAGGGCAGCTTCCCGGGTGGACGTCCAGCTCCCGGGTGTCCACGGCCACTCCTACTGGCTGCTCACAGCCAAAGTGGATCAGGACCGGTTCACACAGAGGATGCTGAAAGTACCCCCTACCCATCCCTTAAAGAGCGTGAGCTGTGCTGGCGAAGCGTGAGCCTTTTGTGTTTGACCATTTATGTATATTTTTATATTTTTTTAAGTTTATAAATATTGAAAATATTCCTAGCAGTAATTACGCTGATGTATTTAAATGACTACTACGGCGATTGGCACATGGCAGGCACTCGATACACCGCAGCTTGCATAAAATAAAACTACATCTGTGTTGTGAAACGCCGAACGCGTTCTTCTGTTTCAAAACGCAATTTCCTCTTTCGATTGTACATATCTTGGTGGCAAAGGTGATGAAGACTTTGCAGCCCGTGGGCTGTGCCTTGCAGGAAAGCGTCCCACTGGGCGGGAGAGCCCTCCTCCAGGCCTTCGGCCGGCACTCCGTTCCTCAGGCAGGTGGGTGAGCCTGGGGGGACCGGTCATCCGCTGTGCCGGCCACACCCTCCCCAAGCCCCTTCGTGGCCCCAAAGGGGGAAGTGTGGCATCTGAGGCCGTTTGTGAACTTCTGCGGAACTTGCTTCTGACAACCTCTGTGTACGTCTTAGAGCAAATACGCGCCTCTGTCTCTATCCCTGATGCAGGACAAGCAGACGGTGTAAGATGTGGGGGACCCGCTGTCCATGCTTAACTCTGACTCAGTAATGGCCTCGTGCAGCTGGCTCCCCGTAATTCCCTGGAACAGTGACATCGGGCTCAACTCCTTGCCAGCAAGGGGGGTGCCACGGAAGTCACGACGTGGACGCCACCGGGGTGGGCGAAGGCGCTCCGCGTGCCCTCAGCACGAAGACCCCTCTCCTTCAAAGCCAGCAACATGCCAAGCGAAGCGAGCCGGTCGGAGAAAGACAAGCAGCAGAGGACCGCACTCGTCCGTGGAACCTAATGAACAAGATAAACTGACGAGGCCCGGCCGGGCGTGGCTCAGCGGCTGAGCGTCGACCTAGGATCCAGGCGATCGGGGTTCGATTCCCGGTCAGGGCACATGCCCGGGTTGCGGGCTGCAGCTGATCAATGACTCTCTCATCATTGGTGTTTCTATCTCTCTCTCTCCCTTGCCCTTCCTCTCTCTGAAATCAATAAAGATATATTTAAAAAAAAAAAAAAAAAAGATAAACTGACGAACGAAATAGATCCAGAGGCGCGGAAGCATGGAGCAGACGGGGGACCTCAGAGGGCAGGCGGAGGCGGGAAAAGATTAACCAAGGAACTTATGGGCAGACAGGCACAGTCCACAGGCACAGGCGATGGGGCAGGGAAGCCGAGGTGGGCGGGAGCCAGGAGGAGGGAGTCAGGGCGGAAAGGGGAGGGACATCTGTGATGCTTTCAACAAAGATAATAAAAAATAAAACCAGGACACGGCCTGCATTCCTGGCGCTGGCTTCAGACATCTTAAAGTGAATTAAACAAAGCGACTTTCAAATGAATAGAGAGATTCTGACCCGAGTGGACGCCTACAGCTCCGTCTCTTTTCCACGAACCTCCACCACCCATCAAGGTCTAAGAAAGAGCCATTTACACGAGGACGCTTGATTTACTGTGACACCCAGGTGCCATCTGACGGGCAGATCCTAAGGCAGCTGGACACCTACACATAACACAGGATGGGGTAGAAACCGCCTCAGCTCCGGACCCCCAGATGGATGGCCAACAGGGGGTGACCAGCTAGGGAGCTCCAGTAATTTTCAACATAAAGGCCCACCTACGAAACCCCCTCAGTGAGACACACGTGCATTTGCAAGGCTCTCGGAGGAACTTCAGGTCCCACGCTAACCGCAATCACTGCGCTGACGGCCCGCACTGCTCCTGCGAGCGGCACCGACCGGCTGCCTGGCTTAGCGCACGCCCAGGGCCCTGTCTCGCCGAGCCGCTGAAGCCTCGGGGCTAAGCGGCCTCCTTATCACGGCCGAACAACGTCAACTTGGACTTTGCCATTCCACCTGAACGCCGGTCGAGCTTATTAAAAAATAAAAATCTGATAAGTTTTCTAAACGTCGATACAGCAGTTCCGCGGGCGAGACAGTAAACAGAGCTCTGGTCGGTTCCAACGCCAGTCCGTCCGCTATCGGAAGGCGCATTTCAGGGCAGACAGGGCAAGAAGTGGAACTTGAACTTGACCCTCAGTCAAAACAATAAACGTGTGGCTGAGCGTCTGGATTCACGGGCAGGGAGAAGAGGTGTGCCCAGGGCGGCCCCGTCGCAAAGAACAGGACCAGCCGGGAGTGAGGAAGCAGCGTCACTGCGTCTCCCCTTGAAAATGGGACAACACCGAGCCACCAAACAGAACGGCAGCCTTGAGACACCTGGGGACCGAGACTGGCTTAGCTGTGTCCCCTAAAAACCAGGGCATTTGGTGCCCACCTTGAGGCAGGTGTTAAATACACAATGTGATTCTCTTTCAGTTTTATGCCAATGACTCTCTCCTCCGCCGGCGCCCAGACCACCCCAGACAAGCTCCCAGCACCACAGAACGACCACTGTCATGTCCTCGAGGCAGGACCCGTTGCATCCCGCCGTCTCTCACTGGGACTCCCGCAGCCCAGGAACAATACAGGAATCACACAAAGGAACGCTGGGCGGGAACACCCCCCCACCCCACCACCCCCCCCACCCCCCCCACCCCCGTTAGGACGCGTTTAGCCCTCAGGTCCCTAAGCGGCAGCCTCCTCAGGTGGGCTCGCTGGCTGCCTGGCTGGCGCGGCTCAGTGGCTGAGCGGCAGCCTACGAACCGTGGGGGTCAAGGCGCGACTCCGGTAGGGCACAGGCCCACCTTGGGGGTGAACCCCCAGGCCCCAGTAGGGGGTGTGCAGGAGGGAGCTGATGGACGGCTCATCACGGGTGTTTCTTTCTCTGAAATCAATAAAAACATATATTTTTAAATATATACTTTTTTTTAAAGGTGTGTTTGCTTTGACAAAGAAATGGCTTTTCTGAGCCATTACTGTTACTGATATGGGGAAAATTTTCATTTTTATTTTGATTCATATTATGATATTTAAATGGCCCACCAGGAGAGGCCTGGTGAGAGACACTTAATCCAGCTCCACTCTGAGGAGGGGCAGTTTTTCGGTCCACGTGGCTCCTGAGTCAAAACCCCAACCACAAGCCCACCCGAGCTGTCACTCAGGCCTGGCAGCGACTGTGACCGCCCCGTCTCAGGTCTCCGGGGGCCGGGGGGAGAGAGCCCCCGGGGCACGTTCCTCTGTGAGTGTGGGGGGAGGCTGGGGACACCGTCCTCTCGTTCAGCCCCCAGCTCCTCGGCAGGAAGAGCACGTGGCTGATATTCTGCCACCACACCCACGGACGAAACAGGAAGCCAGCCTGCCGGGCGCTCCCGGCGGGTGCACCTCACGCCCGGCCAAGGAACAGCGTCTACATCCCGTCAACTTGCTTTTCACACCGTGAGGTGAACCAACCTATGAACACCCACCTCACAGGGCGGGTGCGGCTCAGCCCCCCCTCCACCCCATCACCCACCTCACAGGGCGGGTGTGGCTCGGCCCCCCCTCCACCCCGTCACCCACCTCACAGGGCGGGTGTGGCTCAGCCCACCCTCCACCCCGTCACCCACCTCACAGGGCGGGTGTGGCTCAGCCCCCCCTCCACCCCATCACCCACCTCACAGGGCGGGTGTGGCTCAGCCCACCCTCCAGGCCCCGTCACCCACCTCACAGGGCGGGTGCGGCTCGGCCCCCCCTCCACCCCATCACCCACCTCACAGGGCGGGTGTGGCTCGGCCCCCCCTCCACCCCGTCACCCACCTCACAGGGCGGGTGTGGCTCAGCCCCCCCTCCACCCCATCACCCACCTCACAGGGCGGGTGTGGCTCGGCCCCCCCTCCACCCCGTCACCCACCTCACAGGGCGGGTGTGGCTCAGCCCCCCCTCCACCCCGTCACCCACCTCACAGGGCGGGTGTGGCTCAGCCCCCCCTCCACCCCATCACCCACCTCACAGGGCGGGTGTGGCTCAGCCCCCCCTCCACCCCGTCACCCACCTCACAGGGCGGTGCGGCTCGGCCCCCCCTCGGCCGGGTCACCCACCTCACAGGGCAGGTGCGGCTCGGCCCCCCCTCCACCCCGTCACCCACCTCACAGGGCGGTGCGGCTCGGCCCACCCTCGGCCGGGTCACCCACCTCACAGGGCAGTGCGGCTCGGCCCACCCTCCGCCCGGTCCCCATGCCTGGGGGGCGCACTCCTCCTGGAGGCTGCGGTTCGCCTCACTGGTTCCTCTCACCTGTCGCAGGGCCCATGGGCTCTTTGTCAGAGGCTGGTCTGGCCGCAGGGAACACGGGAAAAACCTACACAGGAGGGTCCTTGACCCAAGAGCACCCTCGGTGAACCTCCCCGGGACTCCCAAGGGCAGGCCTGCCAAGGGCCAGCCCCAGCCTCCTGCCCAGCGCCCGCACGGCCAGCCCGGGCTCCAAACAGACCCCAGAATGATAAAAAGAACCGTTTTCTCTTTACTAGGATCCGACTGAGTGGCTCTCTTCCCTCGGTGTCCGTTTCAAAGTAGCTGAACTCTCAGGGTGGAGACCCTCCCTCAACCCCAGCTCCTGGCCGCGGGTGACAGTGGGGGCTTCCCAACGGAGCCATCCTCCCTGCGCCCCACAGATGCACCACCAGCGTGGGGCCAGCGGGGCCAGGTCCACACAGGAACAAGAGTGGAAAATTAACGCCGATTCCACCAACTTGGTGTGAAAAAGAAAAAAAACATCTCGGTAGTAATCTGCATGTCATCTTTGGGTGCAAGCAACGTTTTAGATCTACTGGGTCAAATAAAACATAATAGCATCACTTTACCCATTTCTTTAACTTTTTTCACGTGGTCGCTAGAAAATCTCCAATGACAGGTGCATCTTATTTCCATCGGGCAGCACGGTCCCCACCGGTCAGCAAACTACAGCCGGGGCCAAACCCTGCCCAACACCTGTTCTTGTAAAGTCTGTCGGCTTCAAATGGGTTTTACATTCTTAAGTGGCTGGAACAAGTGGAAAGGACAATATTCTGCGGCACGTGAGATGAAGTAAGTTTGAGTCCGTAAGTGAAGTGCATCTATCTGCTCCTGAGGAGCCCACGGCTGCTCCTTGGTACCAGCCAAAGCTGGGTGGTGCCCACAGAGAGGCGGGCCCGAGAGGCCCCAAATAGTCACTACCTGTCCCCTTACAGGAAACATCTGTGACCCCGGCCATGGAGCACAAGCTACCCATGGAGGGGAAATAAATATGGGGACGGTACACTGCCTCCTTCCTAAATGCCCAGTCCTGGCCGGGTCTGCACTTCCCAGTAAGCCCCACTCTTAACAAACTGCTCTGTTTTGTTTTTTAATTCATTGATTTTTAGAGAGGGTGGGGGGTGGAGAAGGGGAGAGAGAGAAACATCGATTTGTTGTTCCATCCACGCAGTCATTGGTTGATTCCTGTATGTGCCCAGACCAGGGAATGAACCCACAACCTTGGCACATGGGGACAGTGCCCTAACCAACGGAGCTACCGTCAGGGCAACAAGCTGGCCTTGAATGTGGACTGTCCCCCCCACCTGACTCTGCACGTTCAGCCTGGTGTAGGCTGGGAATCAGGCCTCTGGCTTGGAGCCCTGTCCATCCCTGCGCCCCTGGCCGCGTCACCAAATCCCTGTGTTTCAGTACCTATAAAATGTCAGGGTTCGCCCAAAACCCTCTCTGTTTCCTGCCCACTATCTCATATATATAAATCTCAGTATTAACCTTCTAGAACAAGCCCAAATCGAAAAAACTTAAAGTCACAAAGGTAAAGGATCATGAAACTCTATGTTTTCCTTCCTGGTCATTCAAAGAATCTATTCAATACCAACCGATATGAAGTCCACGCTCTGGGCGCTGCTCCAGGAAAGGGGCAGGGCAGGAAACCGCCACCTTGGAAGCATCCAGAGGGTGCCTTGGGGCCCAAAGGGTCTAATGCGCTTTCCCAAATGGTCTACGGCTCCCAGGTCTGTCGGTGGACCTACCGTAGAGCCGGCCTGATACGCAGGTTGACACTTGTCCTCTCAAGGGCTGTAAATCGTCTCCCACGGACACGTAAAATCTCACATTCTCGCAGCAGTAAATTCCCTTTTTAACCAGGTCTTCCAGGCACTGAAAAACGTGTAGCTATTAGGAAAATTAACCTTCCCTCCTGACGTTCGGGTCCTAAGCGGGTCGTGACCTTTTGTCAACCTAGGAAACAAGTGATGAGCCAATGTCCCCACAAAACCACCAATAGATCCTGCGTTTCTGTCACCAGGGTCATTTACTGAGGACAATTTTAATCCCGCCACTGATCCCAGGACTCTACAGAACTGTCCCCAGGTTTACGTGGCCACACCTGGCACTTTCACATTCTCGATTCGCTTACGAAGGGTCCCGTTCTCCAAGCCGGCTTCCGGAATGAGACCATCTTCGTCTCTTATTTTAAAAAGTAAAAAGCCATTTTTGAAGCAAGGAAGCCACGTGAGCACCTGGGCTGCGCCGTACTTACCACGACCACGCGGACCTGACCGATGCTTGGCGGCACAGAGGGGCAAATTATCCTCATTACGCTAATGGCCACGCCGACGACAGGGAGCGCTTGGGCATGAGGAATCTAAACCCGAGGGGGATGATGATCAGTGTGAACGGTGATATTTCCTCAAATGGCATGAAAGTGCTCTCCGGGTCACTGATAATGTCGATATAAATTATGCATCGACAAAAGCGGCGCTCCTGCCCACAGCCGCGGTTGTCCCAGTGCCACCCAGCCCACCTTTCTGCACACGAAGGTCCTGCTGTGGGGCACAGGACCGACAAACGTGTTTCTTTCCTTCAAACAGGAAAAACTGTGATTCAAGCTAATGAGAGAGGTGCCCAGGGATGTGTGAGCACGTGCTGGTGTGTGCTAGCATGTTAGCATGTGTTAGTGTGGGTTAACACGTTAGCCTAGGTTAGCATGCTCGTGTGTTCTCATGTGGTAGCATGTGTTGGCACGTGTTTAGGACGCATCAACATAGGTAGCAAGGCCACAGCCATGCAGGATGTTAAAAATGAAGGTGGAATCTTCCGTGATGCTCTGTATTCACCGATTCCCGAGATGTGGCTGAAGAAGCCGCCTTGTGAATTAAACACAAGTCAATCCAGAAATGCAGACGTGTCCCGCATGTGTAAGCAAAACAAACTCTCAAGCAGAAACATTACAGATCTGCCTCTAGATAGTTCCAGAGCAGCACCACAGACGTTTAAACCACGAAACAGGATCACAGGTACAGAACAGCCACGGGCCGTGGAGCGCGGCACAGGGAATACAGTCAATAACCTCGTAACGGCCGAGCCGGGGACGGAGTAAGAGGATCTCTTAGTAAGTTACACAGCGTCTACCCTCTGGGTGTACACCTGAGACCAATGGAACACTGCCTGTCGACTGTAACTGGAAAATAAAAAATTATTTAAAGTGAAAAATAAAATAAAAAATTATGAAATAAGATCTGTTCAGATTCATCCATCCAAAAACAAAACAAAACACAGCCACGTCTTTAAGGGGAACAAACACACTTTTAGCTCTAGAATAAAATCACTGGAGCGATCCAGAAGCAAGCGGGGAAGGTCCCTTCTCACCAGTCCAGCCCAACCTCAGCCTATCTGCAACCAGCAGAAATTTTAACCACTCGCCCTGGGCTCCGTGCCTTCCTGAATTAACTCAATCAGTAAAGACTTCATGTCCAACTATTTCCCACAAAAATTATTTCAGGAACAGTAACACCGACACTAGCTCACTACCCTTAAATATCAGCGGGACAGCAAGCTGCCGGAGCCAGGGACAGCCTCTCGCACCACTTTTGGTGGCCCCTGCACTGTACTGAATTTCAAAGAACATTCTCGAACTCTGAAATAAATCAGGGAGCCCAGCGCCAAGCCGGCCTGAGCCGTGTAGGTTAAATAGTGCCATATGGCCCAGACAGACACATGTTGCCTTTTCCTGAAACAAAGGAAAAAATTCCTAAACAAAAACCCTTTCCTTTCACATGGGAAGACTCGAAGAGGAGAGGGTTTGTCCAGGGTTACTAAATAATGCTGGAAAAATTTTATTAATTCTTAGCCATGAAGAAGAAACGACAGAGTTTTAACAGAGAACCTGGATTTTTAAGTCTCCCTTTCACGGGCCCTGAAAGCCAACACCGCATGTCGCCTGCACTCGCTACCCCCAAACGAGCAAGAAAATAGGAGGACAGCTGTATCCCAGGGTGGAGCTGACGTCAGCAACTCCCTGGGGTGCCCAACAGGGAGAGGCAGTCTACCTGCCCCTGGAGGTATAAAACGCCAGGTTAATTCTGTCCTGAAAACAGCATTAATCTCTCGCCCTGTTCCCACCGCCCCGTCAAGGAACTAACCGTCTACATTTCACCGTTGCGTATTAGGTGGGTTTGGGCCAAGGGAGGTTTACAATTGTTTGTATGGAAAATAATAATACACAATAACACAAGCATAAACTCTGTTTCATGTACTCACAATTGTAAACCTACTTTGGCCCTACCCTGTGAAATACTTTTCTCTTCAAGTGAGTTTGAGAATTTAAGGATTAAACTGCTGACCACCCACACACACCCACCCACACAAACACACAACCACAAACACACAACCACACACACAAACACAACCACACACACACAAACACACCCACCCACACAAACACACAACCACAAACACACAACCACACACACAAACACAACCACACACACACAAACACAACCACACACACAAACACAACCACACACACACAAACACACCCACCCACACAAACACACAAACACACACACACACAAACACACAACCACAAACACACAACCACACACACAAACACAACCACACACACACAAACACAACCACACACACAAACACACAACCACACACACAACAGGGAAAAGAAACCAACCAGCAGGAGCGCGTACCTGAAGTACACAAAGCGTCTCTACTGCGCCTGACGCAGCTGCTTTGCAAGTGCCTTGCCCTGCGCCCTGCGCGGAGTTCTGCTCCTTACAGATATTTACAAGCCTGCGGGCTGGGAACAGCTGCATTTCTAACTACTGCTCTGCGGTTTTCAGTGCCACTGGAAGTGAAGCTAAATGTCCCATCTTTTTTGGAAAACGGCTTTTAAGGAACGTCAGAGCCACAGAGTCACACTTCCTTGCCACTCGAATGCAGGCCACTGGAAATCGTCCCGTTCTGGACATAAATCTGACGGCCAGCAAGCCTCGGAAAGAAAAGCTTCAGCTGCTCAAATCACAAGCAGGCGGATTCGAGGGACAAAGACAACACAAACGGACAGTTACAACTGCTCGTTCCCCGGCCGCTCGGACACACCCCACAGGCCGGAGTCACCCACAGTCGGTGCCATGTATGGGCCCTTCCTACAGCTGAGCCACACCCCTGCTGAAGAAGGTTAATTCTAAATAAAGATGCTTTTTAAAGAAGTCGATGAGACATTTCAACTCCATAAAGTTTTTCTTTAGTCTCCCCATAAGGTTAATTTAATAGATTCTTCGTACACATTTGGGGAGGGGATGTGATCTCACCTTACTGAGGCCAGAGGTCACCCTCCATCAGAGAGAACTGTCCACCTCCCGCACCCAAATGCACTTGTTTCTGGAGCCAAAAAGGACCAAGGCCAAGGCCTGAATCTGGAAAATGCCGTCAATCCCAAGGCCCCAAGACACATTCAGTCCTTTATCGGCTGCTGCCAACACGCTGTTGGCCACCGGGTAGGAAGGCTGGGGGGTGACAGCCCCAGGGAGGACGGGAGGGAGAGAAGGGCCACAGTCCCGCGGGTTAGCTCATGCTCCCGGTGAGCGCCAAGCCCAGCACAGAAAGGAGCCCAATAACTGCCGTTCCCCAACCCCCTCCCCCGGGCGAAGTGCACGGAGCCGCAGACTCGAATGCGCCATCCACACTGACATCTGCCTCCTAGAAGCTGCGTCCCGCCACCCAACTCCGTGACACATGGACACAGCCTCCCAGCGCTGGTCAGGCTTCAGAACACACCCACATCCCCACACTGCCATTCACATGAAAAACGCCAGCCCACAAGATGTAGCTTCCACCAGCAGGGTAAGGGTCTGGGAGCTAAAGACAGTCACGCAATTAATTCTTCATGTTCAGATGTTAATAACTGTGTAAATGAAGACCAAAGGCACCGCGTGGTAAGCCAGCCCAGGCAGCTCTGGGTGCTGGGTGCTAGCTGGGCAGCAGGTGCCCACGCTGACGGAGGGACACGCTTCTGGGTCGGGCCAGCCCACGCCAGGCCCCGAGCACGCCTGTGCGCCCACAGGTATCCTCCTCCGGGCTACGATCAGTAAGACTGGGGCTCCTCAGACTCCCCCACAGCCTCCAGGGCTTTTGAGGAGGAGGGGACAGGGCAGCCAAGAGGTGCATTTTTGAAAGAACTAATTGATTGTGTCGGAACAGCTCTATCCACACGCGAAAATGCATAAACACTGACATAGTAAGATGTCTGCCTTTGAAGAAGGAACGCTACTTCTACACGTGAGTGTTTACAATGGCGATATCTCATCAAGTACAGGGAACATTCGCCTTCTTCCATCAGTCCTGTGACTTCTGCCTAAATCCATGCCTGTCCCCCAGTGTGGACGTCTCCAGCTACACTGGCCTTCAAATGCCAATGAAAAAGTTGTTTGTCTCCCTCGCATGCAACAGAGAAGCCTCATTCACTCAGAAACCTAGTTACACTATAAGCAAAATGCCATTTTTAATTATTTCATTAACACACATGCCCTTTTCTCCAGGGAAAATGGAACAAAAACCAAAACAGAGTCCTGTCTTGAACATTTAAAACAAGCACCTTATATCAGGAAAGCACACGCGTTTGGACAAGCTCCTTCCCGCTGGACGTAATCAGCTTATATTTCGGTTTCCTATTTCCTTGGCATTAAGGTGTAATGCTGCTGAAACTCTAAACATAACCTCCAGTCGGACTCACAGCCACTCCCCCTCCCAATTTTAAAAAGACTCCTTCTGGTCAATCATGAGTAAGAGCAATACATATCCTGAAACTGGATAAATAAAAAATCCACAACAACCCAATAAACCGAGTACTGGTTTTTCAAGAATCACCCGTGACTCAGCCGTGTGTAAATCTGCAGGTCACACTATCACTTTTCTCTTTTCGGAAAGGCCGGAACCGTCGGTTAGAGCCCACACCTCCTTGCAAGGTGCCCAAGCTTCAGACAGGCCTCCTTCCCTTGTTCATCTCAGCATCAAAAGCTTCACCTCCAAGGCTCACATATCGCCACGTAGGAACCAGTGAGGTCAACACAGGTGAAAATAAAGGTGCAGTTTTATTTGTGGAAGTGGAGACAGGGTGCTTGCAAGCACTGACCTCCTTCCACAACCCCTCTCCTTCTACTCCCTGCAGGCTGGTGCCTGGGACAGCTTTTAAAGTTAGAAGCCCTGGGCCTTCAGACTGACTCATCTCTAAGACAGCCGGGCGACTTTAAAGATTGTTTACGAATAAATGGGATTAACTTCAGTCCTATAAAGCGTTCCCAGGTCACCAGTGACACATTCCAGAGCTAAAGTGCTCCAGCCAGTGCGTTAACCCCGCAGCGAGGTCTCTGGGAAGATGACTGAGAAACCAAAAAACAAGCAAAAGCCCGGTCTCCCGATGGCTGGATCCGGTCCCCACCAAGTCTGCAGCGAGCCGTTTGGTTTCACTTCGGGGAGGCTTTCCCAGGCCTGCTGTGGGCTCTCCCCGCGTCCCGGGGCTGCTGTTTGTTTGGCATGTTAATGGGCCCTGGGTGTTTCAGTCCATGCAAATCAGCAAGTTTAAGAAAACAAAGCCCTAGGAAGGAGCCCAGAGAAAACAGGAGACGCGCTCCATCCGTGCCTCGGCCCATCCAGCGTCTAATTCCCTTTCCCAAATACTTGAGCTCAGCTTCTCCCAGGGCCCACTCAAGATGGCACGGCCGGCTCTGTGGCGAAACCAAAGATGTCCTCCCTGTAACCCAACCCTCGGCCCGGCCTCCCCGCCCCCCAGCCCGGCTCAACTCCCCAATTTTACCAAGAGGGGGGAACTCTGGGCTCGCGCGCCCCCGCCGCGCGCGGCACGTTTAGTTCTGGCCGGTCCGTGTCAATATAAATAACACGGGGATCTGGACGCCGCACAGAAGGCGAGGGAACCGAGGAGACCCAACGAGAAAAGGAGCTTTTACGCGGCCCGAGGACGCAGCCCGGGGACCGCGCGCGCGCCTCCCTCCTGGAGCGGCGCGTACACCCCGCAGCCAGCGCGCCCCGGGCGGGTCACGGGCGGCTGGGGAACCTCGGGGAGGACCCGCGGGGAGCGGCCAGCCCTGCCGGCACCGGTCAGCCCTTCAAGGGGGGTCACCGCGCAGCCCCAGCGCGGAGACGCATCCATTTCTGAACCGCCTTTAACCAGGGCTGCGGGCTTACGGGCAGGTTCACGGGGGACACTAAGGTCTCCTGACGACCACCGTCTAAAGTTCCTTTTGTGACTCGCGGTTAGGTCAGCGCGGCGCGCGGCCCAGCCCCGCAGCCCTGCCCTTTGTTACCCGGTGGACTCGGCCCGCAGCGGGCCCACGCCCACGGGCACATCTGGGCTCCCCGGGCGGCCCCGGGTCCGCCGGGCTCCTCCCGGGTCGCCAGGCCGGACACACGCCCACGCGCACAGCCCCTCGCCCCGCGCCCGGCCCGTGCGCCCCGGCACCTCCCACCCACCCACCCACCGGCGCGCGGGGTCCCCGGCCCGGGCCGGATCAGGTGTGAACACTTATGTAATCGTCTTGGGGGCCACGCCTTTCCCACCGCCCCACCTCCGCCAGAACAAAGTGAAGTTTAAAATAGAAACCAATTACCTGGTCTCCACGGCGCCGGGGCCCCAGAGCGCGTCCCTCCAGCCACGCAGACACCCCCCCCCGGCCTGGCGCAGACCCCCGCCCCCCGACGGACCCCGGGCCAGGCCTGGCCCCCACTCCCCCGCCGCGCGCAGACCCCCCCGCCCCGCCCCGGCCAGGCCCCCGCTCCGCGGCCGCCCCACCCCCTTATCCCGCCCCCACCCCACCGCACCCCGGCCTCTCCCCCCCAGCGGGTGCCCCTCCGGCCCGCACGGACCCCCGCCTTTGTTACGGTGCGAAGTTGGGCCGTGGGTCCCCGTCTCTTTCACTTCTTGGGTTACAGTGCGGGCGTGTGACGTCCGCTCCACATGACGGGGGCGGGGGGCGGGCGTCGGGGCGGGGGACGGGCCGGGCCCTCCCCCACCTCCCGCCGGCCGCCCCGCCCACGACCCGCCCCCAGGAAGCCCAGCAACAAGCGGCCCCCGCCCCCGGGGCGGGCAGGTGAGTCCCTCCGCCCCCGCCCCGCCCCCGCCCCGCCCCGCAGCCCCCGGCGCCCCAGGCCGGGTGCCCGAGCGCGCGGAGGAACCGAAATCGGGAACATTTAACCCGGCGGCACCCCCCCCCCGCTGCCCATTCCTCAGCCCGCGCGCTCGCTGGGAGGCGGGAGGCGGAATCGGGTCCAGCTCGGCCTCGGGGGGCGGAAATGGCCCGAGTTGGAGGCGCGGGGCCGGACCCCGCCTCGTAACCGACTTCGGTTCCTGCGGGAGGACGACGAAGGTCGTCTGGGGTCGTCCGTGGGTCCTCGGGGTCACCTCGGTCCGGCCGGGCGGCCGGAACTCGGGTACCTCCCAGGGGCCTCGCAGCAGGGTCTCCGGGAGGGCGGGGACGCACGCGGGTCCTCCAGCCCCGCACTGCAGCAGCGCCTCCCATCCCGGAGCCCGGCGGCCGGGCACCTCCGAGCGACAGATGCTGACGGCCGGGTCCGGGGCGCGGGCTCCACGCGCAGCACTCCCCGCGTTCCCGGGAAGCTGGCGCCCATCGCGCCGGCACGCAGCGCGGGGAGGCCCGTGACGCGCTCCTCCCGTGACTGTGCCCATTGTGTGGGCGACGCGGCCCGTGCTCCGCACTCACAAACCGGGGGCCCGAGTAACTTTCACTGACCCTGAGCAGGTCACATTCGAGAACTTGCCAAGGGCTAAGTCTCAACTTCCAGAGAGAAAATAAAATTTGAAGTCGTAAGGTGCACGCCGCCTTCACTTGCCTACGGAGTTCACAGCAGTTTCCACAATCCTTGTTCTCTGGGCGCTTGGAGCCCGGCGAGCGGGCTCCATCACCCGAACCCCAAGAGCGCTGGGGCGCGCCTGCTGCGTGGGAACGAGACGGAAGGAGCCAATCCCCAGCTGTCGAACAGCATAATCGCATCACTCCTCTTTTCTTTCCCTTCTGCACGTTTCCACTGGAATCCGAGAGCGCCTCTCAGGTCCATGCCTTGCAGGAGGACGCAGCGAGGAGGCAGGGTCTCCGTTCGGGCCGCTGCGCGCCCATCTAGCTGCACGCACCGGATGAGAGCGCGGCCCCGTGTGCCGCGCACAGCGGTGCAGACCGGGAGCCCGTGGGTGCGCCGGGCTGATTGGACTTCACCGTGTGCAGACAGACACATGGGCGCGTGCACGCGCGCGCGCACCCCCAAATTACCTCCGGGATGGAGCCAGCCGCTACGGATTGGCCGGCACAGCCGTCACTCTCGCTCAGGGGGCAGGGAAACTTTGCGAGGCTGTTTCCTTTTTTTCCCCCCTCCCCACCGTTTCATTTCATGGTCAAAGAACAGCAGAGCTCTGAAAGTTAGCCATCGGCGCGCAGAGTCTTCCTTCTTTAACGGGGGGGCGGAGGGGGACCTCAGGCAATACCCATTTAAGTATATTTCGTGCTTCCACGATGGATGCGAAGGGAAATTAGCAATCCTGGGAGGGGCGAAGAGGGAGCGCAGAGTAGAAAGGGGGTCCTCTGGGAGGGGTGGACGCAGGGTGAAGAGCTGTCCTCAACCTTCGGAGGGAATTCTGACCTTTCACTGGTCTCGAGATTAAGAATGTTTTTCCATCGGTCAGATTATAAAAAGACGCCGGTCCTAATGTGTGAATTCATTATTTTCATTTTATTTAAGTGTGCGCCAGCCATCGTGTTTCCTTAAGAACTGACCTATTTTTGGCTGGAGATAAACGATCATGTTAACAGATGTTAATCTTGTAATCTGTTTTTCCTGTAAGCACTTTACAGACCCGGGTTTCAGACCTTAAAAATATCTTTTCCAAAAAGACCTGACGTCACAATTCACTCCCTGAAAAATGACTCCCCCTCGCTCGTTTTTCCCCCTCTGCAATGATTTCAAAGACATTAAATCTTTTTCACTTTATAAACGCCGATTTGTTCTGCCTCAACTCCCACAGGCTTTTATTTGCATTTCAAATTCCACAGGTTACACCAGTCGCCTTTTCAAAAAAAAAAAAATGTAAACCAACAATGCAGCAGCAAATGGCTTTTTGTGCATCTGGATTAAATAAGGCGCAGGATGAATATATTTTAAAGGGGGGCTCAGCAAGTTGATCTTTGCACACACGGAGACCCAGTAATTCTCGACCCACAAGCGCGGCGGAAGGCGAATCACACAAGCAGAGCCCCGAAGCTGCGGGTCTGATCCTGGTGCTGCCGCGGGGAGCTTGTTAACGCTGGTAATAAATGGGGCTGACTTACAGACCCACATTTTCGGATAAAAGGCTGGGTCTCTCTGGTCCCTAACCGCAGGGTCCACGGGCTTCCCAGCCCACCGGGGCTGATTGTCACCGCACCAACCTTCCTCCATAAACCGCTGTTTTAAATACCTCACTCTCTGGCTTTTAGCAACTTATCCATACAAAGTTTCTTTCAAACTTGACGAGGCGGTTTAATCTCAACACCCATTACAGCTGTTCAGTATGTTAGTTCTCTCGGGAGATGGCAGGCGGGGCGCTTTTCCACCCTCTACCCCCCCCCCAACACACACACCCCACCCCACAGCATTCTTGTCTTGGACATACCGGGGTATATACTGCTATCGATATCTCCCCCGCCCCGCCCCCGCCCTAGCCTGGCTGGGTGCCTCCCCCAGGAGACCCTGCCACCCCGACCCCCCTCCCCACCCTGGCCGGGTGACTGCCAGAACGCTCGCCCTGGCCCCCACCCCTGCCCTAACTTCCCTTCCAGCCTCTCACTTCTTTAACGTTGGGGTCACTTGTACGCTCCCAGCCGATGGACAGGCAAACAGGGGAGGGGGAAGGACAAGCACACCGCCCCCCCCCCGCGGAAACACGTCCCCGAGGCAGCAGCGCTCCGTGCCCACCGCATCGATCCCATCAGCCAAACCCTGAATAATTGAAGCGGCTCCTCGGGCCCGCAGCCCCATCACTCACCTTCATTAGCCAGAGCGTTTTACTTTAAAGTAAGGCAATTTGTTCTTTGTCTCCTAATGGATGGAGCGCATCCCAGCTCCCCTCCTCCCGCCTTGCCTTTGACGAAGTGTACAAAGCCAGAGCCTCTTCCGCGCTCCCACCCCGGCCCCCACCCCGCCCCTCCACTGCGGTAAAAACCGCCTCCCCGCGCTCTCCTCGCCGCCTGAAGTTGCATCTTCCCTCTCCTGGAATTGCGGAGCCCAGCAACTACCAGCAGGGAAAGCCCAGCCGCCCTCCCCGCTCCCGGGAGCCCCTCCCCGGCGCCCCCCACCCGCGGCGCACACCGCGGATCCAGGCGCGTCCAGGCCCAAGCCCTGCGCCCCGCGCCCCCCGCCCCCGCGCGCCCGTGGCGCCCCCCACCGCGGCCCCTACCTTGGCGGGGAGGCGGCGGCCGGGGGAGGAGGACGCGCACGCCCCGCGCCTCTGAAGGTGAAGCCGAGCGCCCGAGGCGCGGAGCCGAGCGCTGCACTAGACCGACCGCGCCAGCTGCGCCCAGGCGCGGGGGACGCGCGAGGGCGCGCGGGGCCCGCCACGCGCTCGGCCCCCTCCCCGCGCCGCCCGTGCGCGCCCGGGACGCGCCCGCCCAGCGGGGAACCCGAGGCCGGCCGGGCGCGGGGGGCTGCGCGGCGCGGGGAGGGGGTCGGGCCCCCGCGGCCGGGCGCAGGCCCGAGGCTTCCCCCAGCCCCGGAATGGTCTGCCCTGTAGGAAACGCACTCGCTCCACTATTGTCTCATCAGCACAAAGTTCTGCCACACTGCGGGGAAAGTCTGGAGCTCGCGATGACTCAGACGCAGCTCCTAATAGACCTGAATCACGATTCCAACGGCTCGTGGTCGCCCCTTCCTCCCAAGGACTCGGCCGCCGCAGCTCCAGTCACGGGAAGCTGTTTACGCGCACACGCGGGTCCGCACACACGCGCGCGTCCATACGTGCAGACGTGTCGGGGATGCATCTCGGCCGGCCTGGGCACCTGAGCCCCGAGCCGCGAGTCCAGAGCGGTTTGTGGGTGTCCTTCCGGTGGTCTCGGTGCGTGTGCATTACTGGTGGCCTGGGGGGGGCGTTTACTCAACTTCCTGGCAAATGTGTTTGGGGCGTTCAGACGCGCAGTACCAGAGCATTAAGTCCTGAACCGAGATCAAAGGGTCCCTCTGGAAAGACTTCAGAACACGGATTCTGCTGTAAGGCAACATAAAATGACTGTTTTTATCCTCAAAAAGTTCTATTTTTTTTGTTCTGTTTTTCAAACTCCCGTTTCTTCACCCCAGCTACTCTCAATGGGCCGTACTTAGTTGCAATAAGTTGAGTCTGGGAACAAAAACCCCAGTTCGACTCCCTAACGCATTATTGGCACGCGGGGGGGGGGGGGCGGGCGAAGGGGGCGCCCGGGCCGCGGTGGCGGCGCAGGCAGCCGGGAGGGGCAGCCGGCCTCTCCCGCGGCTCCGGCCGTATTGTTCTCTCCTCGTGACGGCTCCGCGGCGGCGATGGGTTCGGTCCGGGACGCCGCGGTCGCTGGGCCCCGCCGGCCTCGCCGCAGCCCGGGCGTTACCCTCCGCGGCGGCGTGTCTCGGTGCCGCCGGTTCCCCGCAGCAGCCCGGGGCCTCTCCAACTTCGGGCATTTGCAGCAGAAACTACTCCCGACGGCTCCCTGGGCGGAGCTTGCGCCTGCGGAGCCGGCTGCACGCAGGGGCCATTCTGCGCGCGTGGTGTGCGCGCGCGCGTGCCTGCGAGGTGTGTGTGCGGCGCAGGGAGGGGGCCGGAGGGCGGAGACCCGAGGGGAGAGCGCCCCGGAATCCTGCCGCGCGAGCTCCGGGGACCGGCGACCCGCGCGGGCCTGGAGAGCAGCGCGGGAGCCAGGCCCTGGACAGCTGTTGCTGGCTGCAGCAGGAACGCCCCCGAGGATGTATCCTTCAACAGTTACATTTAAGGCAGGCTCGCACAGTGTATCCAAGCGCCCGCAATTCGTTACAACGCGCGGTGCAAATACACAAATAAAAGTATCCACCGATTCAGCTAAGGACAGGGGTCCAAGTGGCACATATAGACACAGATACATTGCTGCATACGTGTTGTCGCCCACAGAGATTAAAATTTGAATACTTGACATTTTAATAGCTTTTTATGGTATTTTCCGGTGGATTTGAGTGGATGGTAAAAATCTACCTTCCTCTGCATACTCGGGTCTGTTGAAAACTACAGCAATGCACGAATAGCTTCCATGTGCTGAAAACTGACAGGTTAGATCAACAAAGAGTGAGCAGGGCTTCCAGACTCTCCCGTCAAAGGGTGATTTCTGTGACTTGCCTCCTCCCTCCAGGCTGCTGCCACCCACACGCGATTCCGCTCAGGGCCACGGCTGCTCTACAGTAGGGCTGGCTTTTCCATTTCCTCTCTTCGGCGTTTCCCCGCAGAGCACACGGAATCTGAGACGGTAACTTGAGAGATGGGCAAGGGTTACATTCTGGAAAGTGGCAGTGGGAGGGCCAGCCTGGTTCTGTTACTGGGGAGGGCACCTCTCATGACCAGCAGAATGTGCCCAACAGGCTTGGTACAGAGTCACACTGGTCATTGTTCATTCGTCAATGCACCATTAGCAGCTTGTTCCAGGGAAAAATTGGTATAAAAACTAAATATGCCAGGAACCATATGATGTCACTCATATGGCATAGAAAACTGAAACTCGTGGACACCAACAGCGGCGTGGTGGTTGCCGGAGGGAAGGGGGTGGGGAGGGAAAGGGGTCTTAATATACGGTGAACAGAGAAGATAAGATTTTGGGGGGTGGGCGCACAGATCTTCTAACACAGAAACCCACACCTGAAACCTATATGTTCATATTAACCATTGTCACCCCAATAAATTTAATTAAATAAATGTTGAATTGTCTGAAGTTACTGCTGATTAAAACTTTAAAAAGCGTAATAAAAATAAGTCAAAAATTGTAAATAAGTTAATTAATTTAATTTTTTTTTAAAAAAAACTAAATATGTAATGAGAGGCCCCATTCTATTCCTGTAACATATTTAACATGTCCAAAATTTCAACTGTGTACTATCTTCCAACATTCAAGATTAAGGACACTTTCTGTACTAATGACAACTTCCTGAAACCTCCCAGAGGTTCTCCTGTTTTGAAATATTTAGATAAATTACAATATTTGGGTGGAGAAAAGTCAACAATATTCATGGATTAATGGTTGAATAAATATTTGACTATACATTTATAATTTTACAGTAATTCTGGCTCATGAAACAGATGAAGAAAACACTTCTCTCCCCTTGCTGCTTGTCCAATGAATTCTTTGTTCAGCATCTGGGACTCTGCTTGTTGGAGCTAAGGAAGGCGTCCTTGCAGTGACAGGGTGTTCTGTGGCCTGTCTGCGGAGCTTGGGCGGCGTGTGACCGGAGGCCATTTAGATAAGAAAGGTTCTGAGGGGTCCCTTTAAGGCAGAGTTAAGAGGACAGAGCATCCAAAAAGAAACCTCCACCCAAAAGGGCCTGTTCTCCCCGAAGCTGGAAGTGAAACTCTTTGAACTATAGTATGAAATCCAAGACAAACTAAAGCATAGCCATTAAATATGCATGCTCAAAAATGTAAGTGCACTACTTGTTAGTAAATATTTAATGTCAGTTCTATCTCCAGATGAATTTATTAGGATTTTCTAAATTATATCTGAGAGAGGAGAATGGCATGACGCTCCTAAGTCTAGGAGCAATCTGTAGCTCTCCGAACTAACCTAAACTCACAGATTTAGGAGTGGGTCAGGGACTCGTTTGACTTCAATGGTCCACACGTTTTTCTAGGTAGAGTCTTTTAGGAGCGGTGCAGCTGCTGGCTGCCTTTCTATTGTCTGGAGCAGGTAAGCATGTCACTAGGACATGGAGACCGGCTATTTCATCACCAACGGTTTCAAAAATATTACCCCAGTGCTAACTGACTGTCCTAAAACCCTTCCTTCCCACAGAAGTTGGACACTCGGAGAATGCGCTATATTGAGATGATAGAGGAAGAGACACAGTACAGCTGGGGCCACGGTGTGGAATTTAACATTTGAAAACCCCCTGCAGAGGCAGAAACAACCTTGTGGTTATATTTTAGAAAACTTTTTTTTTTTTTAAATATATCTTTATTGATTTCAAGGAGAGGGAGAGAGAGAGATAGAAACATCCATGATGAGAGAGTCATTGGTCAAGCCCACAACCTGGGCATGTGCCCTGACCGGGAATTGAGCCCCAATCGCCTGGGTCCTAGGCCGTCGCTCAACCGCTGAGCCACGCCCGGCCGGGCTTGTGGTTATGTTTTAAACAGTCCTCTACACAGAGGTTCCAAGACTGTGAATCTGAATTTCACTAACAGGATGTTCTTCATCTCCGTGTAGGAAACTCTCTCAGTTCTGTTGCTTAAATTTTCACTCTGCTGAAGGTAACGAGGACCCTAGTAATGAAGTAGGTGATATACGTTTTCTCATAAACATGCACACACTTACCTCCAGTGGGATTTGCATCCAGGTCCTCCCACGTCTGTGCTGGGATAACCCCTCCCCCGGCAGCTTTCTCCTGCGAAGGGTCACTTAGGGTCACACGGCCGAGCCCCAGGCTGTCTGGTCACCGTGGAGACCTCCAAGGTGTTTGAAACTCTTTTATGAGGATTTCCTCTCCTGTCCACGGTGCCCGAGGATGAAGATGCTTCAGCAGGTAGCAGAACCTGAATGTTTAGACAGTTTGATCATCAGCAAAGCCCCTCTTCGAGGCCCTATGCAGAACACACCGTGTGTGAGACGCAGAGGATGCCTTCTTCCCTCTTCCTCGTGGCTGAGAACGGAACCACTTTCCCAGGAGCCAGCCTTGTCTTTTTGTTTTGTTTTGTTGATCCCCACACGAGGATATTTTTCCGTTTCGGAGAGAGTGGGAGGGAGGGAGGTGGTGAGAGAGAGAGAGAACCATCGATGTGAGAGAGACACACTGACTGGCCGCCTCCTGCGCGGGCCCCAGCTGGGGTGGGGAGCAAACCTGCAACCCAGGTGTGTGCCCTCGGCCAGGAATCCAACCGGAGACCCTTCAGCATTTTGAGGACACATCTGCGGTGACCCACGAGGCTATTATTAGGGTGACACAGATTTTCTTTCACTGATGGCTGTGCATCTATTTTGGTTAAAAGCAAAGATAACGCAGAGTAAGTGCAGACGCGCAGCTGAGGCGAAAGTGCTGTGGAAACTCTAGGAAGGGTCCAGGCTGTCTCACCCTCCGCAGCTCCAGGTAACCCCATCGGGCCCTCACAGCAGGCAGAGGGCCCTCCAACCTGTTCTCCGCGTCACCGGGAGTGAAAGACTCAGCAGCGCAGAGCCAGCCCCCAGGTGTGTCCACTCTGCTCGGGAGGGCGAAGGAAGGAAGCCCGGAGCAGAAAGCGTCTAAGGAGAAACACATCCAACAAGGAGGAACTTGAAAGACCCCTGGTAGGGAAGAGGGTCTGTCTCCTTTACTGCCTTTTCTTACAACCCCACAGTGTGCTAATTACTTAATCGTTAGGTTGTGACCTACTAATATCCCACGTTCTCACCTCGGCAAAACCATTGCCTTTGTCCCCAAATCTCCTTCTGTTCACCAGGGATAACCCATTGTGGGCGCGAACTTTGCTAAGAGAACAGAAATTAAAATTGGGGGACCAGCTGTACCTCCTGCCCTGTGGGTGGGCAGGACACGCCAGTAGCGAAACTGAGCGGGGAGGAAATGCCCAGAGCCCTTCGCGTGAGGCCCAACTCGGCATCGCTCAGTGCCCTTGGAAGAAAGGTGGCGTTTGGTGTCAGAAACGGGACGGTAGGGAAAGACATGGTTAGACGTGAGCGAGCGGCTGTTACAGTCGAGGAGTCAAGATGCTTTGTTGATGAGGGAGGTACTTTTTCACTGACGTTTTTATTGTGGTAAGATATTCATAACACAAAATTGACTGTTTTAAGCATCTTAAGCGTGCGGCTCTGTGGCGGTGTAAGTGCATTTACAGCGTTGTACAAGCGTCACCACCACCATCTCCCAAGCCTTTCGGCCTTGAACCCAAACCTATCGAACTGCGGTCCCTCTCCCAGCCCCAGGCCACCACCCTCTACCTCTGTCTTTATGAATTTGCTCCAGGGACCTTGCTAAGTGGGATCAGACAGTGTTTTCTAAGTCCCTCCCTGCCGTAGCGTGTAGCGAGGTTTGATTGGGCCTCGAGGCTGCGGATAATGGAGGCAATAACTTTGCCAAACAAATTGATTAAGGGCCAACGGGAAGAGCCGGGTAATGTTCGTCTTTTCCGTCTCGTTTGCTTCTGAGTCCTTACACTTCAGTAAATGGAATGTATTGGTAAAAATAAAGGAATCCTTAAAATGAAGTCATTTCCTACGTGTCCCTTTTTTCCGGTATAAACACCCCAAACGTACAGGGGGGAGAAGCAATGCTCCCCTTCCGGCCCCTCCCCCACGCCCTTCTATTTTCCTTCGGTTTTCCGTTGGATTTACCCAGTTGTTTATTTTGGAACTTACCCTAAATGGAGCAGAGAAGTGGCTTTTAGGCGAACTGATAGTAAGTTTCATTTCCAGTGTTCTTCAGGAAATGCTTCGCTAATGTTCGCAATGGTGGGAAACAGTCCTTTGGAACAACAGAGAGCCTGCTTTTAAAAAGCCCTGTTTGTGAAGTGTCACATCGGTGGCTGTTACCGCCTCAAAGCCGGGCAGTGTCATCTTATTTCCAGAGGCAATGAGGTGCCCCCAGGCACCCCCACGCTCACGTCTCGGGCGCGCGGCTCCCTGGGTCAGCGGGAGCAGGGAAAGGGTCGCAGGCCGGCCCGCTCTGGAAGGACTGTGGAGGCCCGTTCCCGCGGAGGAGCCTCCCCTCCTCCCCCACGTCCTTTGCAGAATTGCTTCACCCCCACCCGCCCGTGCAGAACTGCAGGGGAGTTAATGGTGCAAACATCCCACTCAGGCCGCTTGGGTTTGACGAACTAAGCAGAGTAAACACCCGCCAGCTGTGCAAGGGCACTGGGAGAAGTCGGTTCTCTGCGAAAAACAGAAACCACGGAAAAAACAAATCCCACCCCGTGAAGACCTCACGGAGCAACTCTCCAAACTGTGACGGGGGCTTCGTCCGATCGGGCACGTTGTGCTCAGACGGAGTCGGAAAAGCCACACCACTGCTTCTGGGTGCGGAGATGCCTGTCGCCTGAGTCAAAGGTGACCTGTAGGGAAGCCAGGGACGCGAAGGCAGGGACAGGGAATTACAGGTGATCATTCACACGCCCGCCCCGAGAGTCCCACTAAAAGGAGTGTCCGACCTCCGGCTGCCCCAGGCCCAGTCACTTGCGTCTGCGTCCCCCCACCAGCTGGAAGGGGACAGAGCACCACTGTGCTCCTCCTGGGGAAGCGTCACCAGCACGGCGCGTTTCCAGGCGCTTTCTCGTTTACTCTGGTTCAGTCCTGCTCACAGCGCAGCGAGAAGGCTCGGAACGGCTGACTCCACGTAAAATGTTAGACCCAGAGCGAAGGTGCGTGTTTCCCGGGTCAGTGAGAAGCGGGGTCCTTTCGAGTTCATACAGTGTGTTTGAGAGTCAAGTTCCCGACATCCACCGGCCCCACGTACTGCAAGAAGGAGGTGTCTCTGGCTGCGTGACATTCACGCTGTTCTGCCATCAAATTTTAAGGCACGTGGCGGCCACCAAAGCGTCTTTAGTATAAGGACACGCTCGGGTAGGTTTTTGTCCCCTCTGGTTCCGTGGAGCAAGGCGCCGTGGCAGAAGGCGCCATGGCAGAAGGCGCCGTGGCAGAAGGCGCCGTGGCAGAAGGCGTGGCAGGGGCGAAATCAGCCGAGAGCTCAGCTGCGCTGAGCCTGCAGACCAGAGTCCCGCGTGTCCCGGGCTGGGCTGGGGGGCGGGAGGCTCCGCAGGAGACCAGGACGGCCCAGCAGGTGGGGCGGTCACCGGAAGAAGACAGAGTGGCCACGAGTGTCAGGGATCGCTGCACATCCGCCCGACTCAGTAACAGGCCGTTACCGAGAGAGGCCTCAGAGGAAAGGGGGTCAGGGTGGGGAATGGTGACACCAGCCCGAGCTTCACCCCGAAGAGTCTGAGGTGAAGGCAGAGGTCTCCTGTCCTTGCTGCTTGTCTGAGGTGGGAGACGAGAGCATGTTTACCGTGGATGCGAAGGTTCGGACGAAATGGAGGAGACGGGAGATGCTGGGAACGGCAGCCAGTCCTCTGGGGCACCGGCCTCGGTGCTTTCTGCTCAGCCTACAAGCCGGGGTGCTGGTCAGTGGGCGTTTGGGGAGCACCGGCCCCTGTCTGTGCTGTGAGTGGAGCAGGGACTGGACCAGGGGTTGCAAGGCCCATTCTGAGCTCTCTGGGAGTAGAAAGCTATTGGGACCTGTCCCAGCAGCTGCCCTCCTGTCCTCTGGGCCCCAGACCCAGCTTGATGCTAATTCTCGACAAGATTTAAAAAGCTATTGGGACCTGTCCCAGCAGCTGCCCTCCTGTCCTCTGGGCCCCAGACCCAGCTTGATGCTAATTCTTGACATTAAATCTTGCTTTAGGGTGGCTGTCCCGCTTGGGAAAGTCTCCTCAAAGCGTAGGATTGGAACCTTCTATTTTCTTCTACATTTTCACCAACCTCAGAGCCTGGAATTCTTCCGGACCTCAGACTAAGGGAAATTGGAACTAAAGAATGAATGTGAAAAGAAAAGGGGTAGAAGAAACAGAAGTGACGAAAGAACCAGGAAAACGCATTGCTACATTTTAATAAGTGTTGGTTGTAAAAAATTTAATAATAACTACCAGGAATGATAATCCCCCAAATCTCAAGACCAAGGGAGACAGAAAAGGCCTGGTCAGATTCCTGCTGTGCCTGGTGGGAGGGAGAGGCGTCTGTCACCTCTGGGTGGGGACAGAAGGAATTCACGTGTTCACAAGGAAGGAAAGCTACGAAAGAGGTCACAAAAAGAAAGGCTCGTTAAAAACTAACAAAAATGTGGGGAGGGTGGCAAATGGAAAATGCACATTCCTAATTACACACACTAGGCATGAAAATAAATGGGGGGTGGGCCCTGAGCCTGGTTTAAAGCCGAGTTACGTTCACGTATAAATGGTGTGTGAGCTGCGGTGTGTTCCTGCGTCTGACCCACACGCTCGACCTGTTTCACTTTATAAGATCATCCAAAAGCCACGATCAAAACAACAGGGCCTCTCCAACGGACAAAGGTGGGACCATGGGATCTGCACCTTCAAAAGTATGAAGCTGGGCCCCTTCCTCACAACATACCCAGAAATCAACTCAAACTAGACCACAGGCCTAAACGTGAGCGTGGAAACGCAAAGCTCTTAGAAGAAAATAGGAAGCACATCCTCATGAACCTGGGTCAGGCAGAGACTTCTCAGCGATCACACCAAAAGCACAGAGGAAAACAGACAAATCTGGCCCAACTCTAAACGAAAACCTCCTGTGCTGCAAAGGGCACTTTCGAAGAGGTGAAAAGAACTCCCCGAGTGGGAGAAAATATTGGCACATCACGTGTCGTCGCTGATGAGGGACCTCTATCTGGTGGAGGGAAAGAACCCTTACAATGCTTACAGATAATTTAAAAACAAATAACCCTTTTCAAAAAGCAGGCAAAGAATCTGATGAGACATTTCTCCAAAGAAGATATGCAGATGGCCAACAAGCACAGGAAAAGATGCCCAACATCATTAATCCGTCAGGGAGACGCAAACCAAGTCCCCAAGAAGTACCACGTCAGAGCCACCAGGACGGCTCGAATCAAGAGACAGCCCGGCCGGGCGTGGCTCAGCGGCTGAGCGTCGACCTGGGATCCAGGCGATCGGGGTTCGATTCCCGGTCAGGGCACAGGCCCGGGTTGCGGGCTCGATCAATGACTCTCTCATCATTGATGTTTCTCTCTCTCTCTCTCCCTCTCCTTTCCTCTCTCTGAAATCAATAAAGATATATTTAAAAAAAAAAAAGACAGGTAAGGACAGGTGCTAGCCAGGAGCTGGTGGCATCCCTACCCCTTTGGAAAACAGCCAGGCAGTTCCTCAAAAGAGGAATCGTCGTTACCACGCGACCCAGAAATTCCACGCATAGTCAACACCCAAGAGAAGGGAAAGCGTGTGTCCACCTGCAAGCGTGCACCTGGATGTTCGCAGCAGCAGCGTTCACAGGAGCCCCAAAGTGGAAACGCCCAGATGGCCCCCACTGGTGAACGGTCCGTGCAGGCGACGGAGCCCCATTCAGCCCTAAAGAGGGTGAGGTCCTGCGCTACGCACGGGGAGCCTCCGAGGGCAGTAGGCCACCTGTCCTACGACGGCGTTTCCGTGGTGTGTCCAGAGCAGGCAAATCCCCAGGGACACGGACCCGAGGCGGGGTTCCCCCGGGCAGGGGGACTCGTGGGAGCCGGGAGTGACTGCTATGGATGGGGGGGATTATAATGTTTGGGTTCTAGGCCGGGGTGATGGCACAATACTGTGTATTTGCTAAACACCATTGAACTGGAAGTTCAGCCAGGTGAGCCGCATGGTGTGTGAATTATATCTCAATCAAGCAGTTATTTAAAAAATGGCAGGGTCATGACCAATGGTCTTTGTTTTGCACAAAAGGGAATTTAATGGCCTGAAATACAGTGCGCATTCCTAGGTATTCGATTATATTACAAGTTATTTTTTCTCAAGTCTGCCCAGCTCCCTAGGTCTCAGGTCATTTAGAAAGGGCCGATGTCACAGCTGTGAAGACGGACAGCGTGGCGTCCGGAGGAGAGAAATGGGAGGAATGCTTCTCACCCCGACTCAGCCGAGACGGGCTCTGTGGCCTCTGGCAAAGAACTTCACGTCTCTGAGCCTTCGGTGGTGCGTCTGAGAAATGAGAAGCCAGAACTGAACAAATCCTCCCACAGTAGAATTCTATGATTCAGATTTAAAATATCACATGTAAATATAAACATAATTATGAAAACTAAAAACACTGCATTTACTTGTTTTTTGAAATATGGAACAAAATGTGAGTCATGGCTGTCTTGTGTGATGGGTGACAGTGTTTTATTTTTACCCCCATATAGTTCTCACTTCTTCCATAACACAAGCATATTTAATTTCACACATGAAAAAACCATTATTTAACAAAGTGGTGTATTGCATAGGGTAAAATGTGATAATTTGTTTGAAATACTTCTGTTAAATCTATAAATACAGATGGAAGACATTTGTAATTTTCCATGCTGAGTGGAGAGACTCAAAACCCCTCGGTGTTTGAAAGTTGGAATTCTTCTGTACGGAATTAAGTTCTCTTTATGTAAACGTGCTCTTGGTTTTCAAATGGAATATAGTCCTTGGCTCACGGCTTTGACTCTCATAGTGTATGTTCGTGGGCTAATCAGTCACACAGACCCTGAGGGGAGGCGGCCTCCGGAGCATCTTTCCCAATAAAGGGCAATAGTCAGAAAAATACTTAACCCTACAGTTCCACAGGCCCCACCCCGTTACTTACACCAATGGCAAGGGAGCAGCTGTGGAGAAATAATGTCCAGAACTCATGCAGCAATGTTCCTACGAAGGAAACAACAAAACAGTGAAGGCCTCCGTCTGGTTCAGGTTTCCAAACCAGGAAACTGACCCTCGCGGGGCAGAGAGCACGTTAATCCAGTGGAAGAGTTTGCTTTAACGGAAGTATTTTTACTGTGTAGAGTTGAAATCACGTTATATGGCTATGAGCTTAAAACACATATTGTGTATTTTAAGAAGTGAATGAAAGTATAGCTGAAGATCTAAAAGTTGTTAAATATGGAGAGTGGAACGGTGTGCTCGGGTAGGGCATCAAGCACCAGGCCGCACGTGCCTCCACGTGTCTTCTTTTTTTTTTTTTTTAAATATATCTTTATTGATTTCAGAGAGAGGAAAGGAGAGGGAGAGACAGAGATGGAAACATCAATGATGAGAGAGTCATTGATCGAGCCCGCAACCCGGGCCTGTGCCCTGACCGGGAATCGAACCCCGATCGCCTGGATCCTAGGTCGACGCTCAACCGCTGAGCCACGCCCGGCCGGGCCACGTGTCTTCTTATGACTGGGAAACTGATCTAGAGTTCAGAGTGGACCTCAGAACACCCCAAGCAATGGGGCCACAGTGCGTTTCCTTCGGGAGACACAGCCCAGTGCAACAGCGCCGAGCCCAGAGTAAGCACACGGCCCGGCCCGGCCCTGGTGCAGGCTAAAGGCAGGCGGGGCTCTCCAATGTCCTTGTGTTTGCCCCTGATTTCTGCAGCTCAGAACCCGCAGACCCAGATGAAGAAACGCGGAATCAGTCTCCCCCGGGAAGTGGGGGAAGTGGGGAACGGCCCCTTTGGCCGGCTCGGGGTCGCCTTTGTTATTTAAATATCCTGTTGTGCAAGCGGGAGGACAGGAAGTGAGTTGTACAAGCCTCGCAGCCGGGGCAGCCTTGAGGGCCAGGGGAGCGGATGCGCCCGCTCGGGGACTGGGTACATAGTTCATTTTCTGAAAGTGCTAGAAAGTAACCGCCTCGTCTCCGGGAACAACACTTTCCATATTTCCATGGAGCCCTGACAGTGCTGCGTTCATCATCATCATCATCATCGTCACCGGGCAGGAGCCTGCTTGCAGACTAAGGACCGCGCCGAGCCTTCTCTGAGCTTCTCTGCAAACACTGCGACCTTGTCCTGGACAGTGAGGGGGGAGGACAGCAGGGGCCACAGGGATGCTCGGCGGGGCCTGGGCGGCTCTGCTGGGCTCCCAGGCCTGGGAGCCGGCGGAGGGCGGGGGAGGAGGGTCCTCTCCCGGGTCCCACCCACCGGCTGCGCCGCCAGGGGCCGGCCCAAGGCTGCCCTGCTCTGCGCCCGGCCCAGCCCTGCTGAGCAAGCGCCTTCCTCTTCCCAAGCCCGAGCCAGGAGCACCCCTTCCGAGTCTTTCTTTTTCCATCTACACGCCCTTGCTCCTGGTTTGGGCTTCAGATTTTAGAAATCGACGCGTTTTCCTGACTTGAGGAGTGTGAGGGAATCCTGGGGCAGGGGGCAGGGAACACCCAGAATTTCCCGTCCCCGTGCTTGGGCAGCCCAGGGAAGGTCGGGCACTGGCACAGAATTTAAACGGGGCTCCTAGTCTCCTCGGTGGCAAAGCCCCTCTTTCATCGTCCCACGGGGACCTCGGAGCTGCAGAGCAGGAAGCAGAGAGGAGTTTCCAGGGTTTTTTATCTGCTCCCGGGGAGAAGGAAGGAGCCCTGCCTGGCCTGCCGCCCTTCCCCCGCGGGCCAAGGACACAGGTTCCACTTTGTGCCGGGAAGTCGAGCCCCTGTGGACACCAGGCTCATCTCTGTGTCACGGTGAGATCAACAGTCGTGTCCCCCACTTTCACAAACAGGCACGTTTTCTTTCAAGTTGCTCTTGGAAAGATCCCCCGTTCTGATGAAAGTTAGAAGACCCTACAGTCCAGCGGGCGGGGAATTGGCTGCATTTTGCTCTTATGTTCTCAGGAGGACAGGCTCCCGTGCATCTGGCACATTAGCGCGTTAACCACCTTTATTGACCACCCACCGCATTTTAAAAGCCGGTGTAAGAGTTGATACAGATACAGATGGACTCTTTCCACACGAAATCAACAACCTACTTTCTTGTCTTTGTTTCTCCCTCACTTTTTTGTTGCAGTGCGAGGAGATCCCTGTTCTGTACGCGGTGTGTTCTTTTATAAGCGAACCTTTTCAAATGGCTGTTTGTATGAAACTTAAAGTGGATCTGCTTACGGGGGTGTTGCTGGCATTGGGGTGGCAGACTGCCCACCCTAAGTGTGATTATCAAATCCCAGCTCACAAAGCTTAATCACCAGGCATGTAAAGCTCAGGAGGCTGTCTTTTTTTTTTTTTAATGTCTTTATTGATTTCAGAGAGAGGAAGAGAGAGATAAAAATATCAATGATGAGAGAGTCATTGATCGGCTGCCTCCCACACGCCCCCAACTGGGGATCAAGCCCGCAACCCGGGCATGTGCCCCGACCCTGAATTGAACCCTGATTGCCTGGATCCTGAGCCACGCCTGGCCGGGAGGGAGGCTGTCTTGACAGAAACTACAATTTGGTCCCAAAGATAGGTTTTTCAAAATTTATTTGATTTGCTGATTTCTCTGAATTAGATAAACTGTTGCTGGCCATATTGATTTATGCTGGAATCATTGAAAACATCATTCGGCGAGCTCGGTGTCAGGCGTCTTAGCTTCATCTCTGTTCCTGGGTTTCCTCAAACACTAAAAAAAACAAATCAATGGTCCTTCGGCCACTTGAAGCCTTGTCATGATTTCGCTTCAGCGACATGAAACTGCAGGCATGCATTGCAACATGTAGAACGTGTGCCCCTCCATGTACAGGGTGTCCCAAAACAATCTATACACACTGTAGCAGCTGCGGGCTCAGTTTTGAAAATGAAATGCATTTTAATAAACATTGTCTTTATAATTATTCAAAGTGTGTGTATACATTTTTGGGGGGCACCCTATATATGGACAGACATTATATATACTTATAATTCTATTTTAATACCATTCTCCTGGTTAGGATTCCACTTTGGTTACAGTTTGTTCTAGGATTCTTACCCTTAGTCTTTTTTTTTTTTTTTTTAATCCTGACCCAAGGATGCTTTTTCCATTGCTTTTCAGAGAGAGGGGAAGGGAGAGAGAGAGAAACATCAGTGTGAGAGAGACACATCGATTGGGTGCCTCCCACAGGAGCCCAGACCGGCCAGGGATCTAGCCTGCAACTAAGGTATGACATACGTGCCCTTGACTGGAATCAAACCTGAGACCCTTCGGTGTTGGGCTAATCTGGTAACAAATTGGTCCTTCAAGCCTGACACACTGGTCTCTCGGTTGCATACACTGGATACAGAAATCACCCCCCGTTCATTCCTGGGCTTTGCAGCAGACCTGTCTAGTTTATTCCCAGATCGGTCAGGCACCAGGAAATAACAGCTCCTGACATTTACAGAATTAAAATATAGGATTAATGATCAGCTTTTAATGTGCAAATTAAGTATTCAGCAGGAGTGTATTCACTTCCCTTTTATCCATCTTATTTAACCCAAATTCTCTCTTATTTAACCCAAAGAAGAGGCACAGGTTGTCTGCACCTCCCCGGACTCCTGTCCCATTAGAATGATGCTTCTTACTAGATTTGGGGGTAAAACAGGAAATGACTTGGAGAAGTGGCGCATTTGTAGCTCCAGAGAAACGTCACTGAGACTTCAGAGCAGTAAATGATTAACTTTGGAAACTGCAAGGCCCAGGTCTCCGCCTGGAAAGCACAGTAGCCGACACCCAGCCTGGCAGGGCCCGGCCTCCCACAGCAGAGCCTGGCTGCCATGTCCTGGAAAGAAAGGTCATCTCCAAATTGTTGAGTAAAACTCGAAAATATGCTTTTCCCTGAAAACCTCAGCATAGTTCCCCGCTCTCTTTACGCACTTAATAGCATTCTTTGCAGATCATCGCAGTTACATAATAGTTTCACTCTTGGCAACCTACCGAGAGGCTACTTACACATATACACCAAACTATACGGTTAAAAACAGCATATATTTTGGAAACTGGAGAAGGCATTTTAAACTATGATGCTGGAAAGAGCCGTGTCTGTTGTCCCTGCTGCGTGAGGGGACGTTTGTTTTGCAAAAAGGTATTTTCATTGTCATGACAAGTTTCATGGCTGATGTTGTTTCTCCTGCTAAATCCCTTAATTGAAAAAAGATACTTTGCCATTTTCAAACAGCCTCCTTCCTGCCACTGGACAGGATTGGGGTTTCTCCAGCCCATTTCTTTACTTAACGTGCAGGCCTGCTTCCCGCGGCTTTGTGCCTCATTGCTACATTGTTTCAAGTGACCTCTTTGGTCTTCTACCTGGGGGTTCCTGGTCACCTCCACTGTAGGAACCAGAGCACCCACGGAGGCCTTGGAAAGGACGCACCGTCGCGTGCACACACCCGCCACGCTGGCAAGGGGCAGCCACCCTGCAGCACCCGTGTCATCTGCACAGCTCCCACTTGCACCCAGCTCTAGGGTGATCTTCTCTCCCCATCTGCAGGCAACTGGACAAGGACAGCGGGGCCACTGGGACCTCTGGTCAGAACAAACTGCTTCTAAATGGTTCCCTCGGGATTTCTTTTGTCATTTGAACGGCAATGACAATTTAAACAGATACTGCCAGTTTTTATGAGTCCCAAACAATAATTGTTAGTAGCCTTTGAGAAACCTAAGCCACAGAGAAATCCACCTCAGGGGTCCTGGTTTCCCGGCGTGTAGACAGAGGCCGTGGAGGCAGAGGTCTTATGGAAGCGTGTTTTCACGTGAACATGGCAGTCCCCTGTAGTGACATGGGGTGACTGACACTGAGCCACACATGTGAGCCTGTGGAGGGCCTGAACAGAGGCCACTGTGTGCTGGTGAACAGTCAGCCAGAGCTGTCTGTGTGCAGCCGAAGGAGGGGGTGGGGGGAGAGGGGGAGGAGTAGGGTTTGTGGGAGTCCTGCAGCCAGTAGAAGGCCCCCTTCTCCTCAGTGTTTGGGCCCTTTCCACACAGAGACCTGCTCCTGCCCAGGTGGCACCTGCCTCCCTGCATCCGGGCGCCGCCCAGGTGGGGTCCGTGAGCTCGCCCGCACGGGTCTGAAGGCCAGCAGAGCCCGCCATTCCCGGGACACTCGGTCGGGAACGCTGATCTGAGAGGCCATGTCCGGAGGCCACAGCACAAATGAAATGCTTCCGAGAAACCCTCATTCGTGTCACCTAAGGGCCATTCCTTCCTAAGGGCCATGACGACGGCCCCGCTTATGGCCCATCCATTTTCTAATCCTAATTCTTATTCTTATTTTCTGTGCACGTTTCTTACGCCGGAAAACAGAGTAGAAACAGGCTTTCCTAGTTGCTAGGAAACAGGTGTTTCAGTTGTGTCCATGAGGATTTGTCAACTATCAGCGATTTCAGTGACCGGTTCTGCATCTCTCACCAGCACGGATAGGACAGGTCGTGGAGACCACGCGGAGAAATCCTTTCCTTCATAAGCCCGTCCCCGGGCGTGTGAGACGTGCATCGTGGGAAGCCCCGAGGTGGCTGGGGGAGTCGGTACTTTAAAAGGCCATTTCCCCGGACAGTCACCAGGGCTGACGCCTGGGCTCAGCATCCTGATTAGGGCAAGGCCACAGCCGCCCCACGGAGAAGGAGACTCGCTTGAAAGGGTGAACCAGCCGGGCTCAGCTCAGAAAAGGAAGATGAAGTTGACTTTAGTGTTTTTGTTTGTTTGTTTTTACTGTGACTTCTGTTACCTAGAAACCTCTCCTAATGGAAGTTAGTCACTTCAGCTCTTTACACATGAGTGGGAAATCCTTGTAGATTGCCCATCCCCCCCAAACAACACTTCTTTAAATGAAAATGCCCATTTATTTCCTTATTAAATATTAATGTGTTCCTTTTTTTTATGTCCCTTAGAGACTGACTGGCATTCCTTTAGCCAAAATCAAATACGTCACGAGAAACAAATACAAAGAAAACACACAATGATGTGGAGAAAAGCAGAGCTCGGGAGCCTGTTTATTGGCTCCTCAGGCGGTTGCGTCGCCGTTTCATGATTTTAGAAACCGTGGAAAGAGCCGTGCACTGATTAATGTATTAATTCTTGGAAGAAACTGCCCTGCGAGTGGCTGGCTCAGAGGGCTACTGAAAGCTGACCACGGTCCGGCCCACGCAGGACAGCGGGGACAGCCGCACCCCGAGGAGCCCCGCGCCCGCCCTCGCTGTGGGGCTCTGCCTCCTGCTGTTTATTCACCAGACCAAGGTGCCGGGGGCTCAGGACCGCGGGTTTGCAGAAGGAGCCCCAACGCTTGCAGGTCTCCAACCCCAGCCCAGCCTGGGGCGGGGGGAGTGGGCAGGAGTCCCCGGTCTGAGCCACAGGTTGTGTCCCTAAGGAGCCACACGTCCGCTGTGTCTTTAAAGGAGCCACTGTGTCAGCGTCCCTGTGCTGTTGGCCCTGCTACCTGTTGCTGGATTGCAGGAAAGAAGACCTTGGGGACCCCTCCCTGGCGCTCTGCCGCCAGGCCCATTTGTTTAGCTAGTAATCCTACCTGGCGAGGACTTTCTCCTGGCTGGGTCGCTGTGCTCTGTCACAGGCGGCATCTCCATGGCGATGGGAAAACAGCAGCAGAGAGGGGCAGGGCCCGGTCGCAGAGCAGCCTCCCCCGGGGAGGCCGCTGCTTTCTGGGTCCGCTCAGGGGTGTTGGGGCTCAGAGATCAAACGAGGTCAGAGGGGGCTGCTGGAACCGGAGATATTTATGGTGCTTCACATAAATACAAACCTGTCTAAAAAGAGAAACTGAAACCTTACAAGGCATGTAGATTTTGGTAGTAAATATAAACACATCAGGAAACCAGCAGGCTGCTAAAATTAACTGGCACTTTCAAAAGCCTGTTAACGTGAATGGGGATAAATTAAGACAGTAACAATCTCCACTGAAACTGAGAAAAACAAATCAGCTGGCAACATTGTTTCAGGTTTCCAACTGCAGAAATGCCTTGTGATACCTCCTGGCTGTAAGCGCTGAGGTTGCCACGGGCATTTGGGAAATTTCTGGTTCCATTTCTCAGCTGCATATTGTTGGGTGTGAAGAGCTTGGTTTCATTCTATTAACCATACCGTTCGCTCTGTGCCTGTTGGGCAACGTTAATTTGACACGCTGTGGGCAGGCCTGTGAGGCTGGGGAGAGGGGCTTTGTGTTTGGGGGGCTCCATTAGAGACACAATAAATGAGCCTCTAGGAAGAGCGATATGATGGGAAATTACTTCTATTCAGTGAACCCAATTATTAGTGCTAATTGAGGCCAGGTGAAGCATGGATAATGGAAATCCACAGATAATCCAAAAACCTCCCTTTAACCAATATCTTCAAACTTCTTCCCCTCAAACCAATTACCAGAGGAGCTAACGGTAAGAAAAGATGGATTCGATTGACTTGCACCTCCCCAACGAGTCTGCGATGATCTCTTTTCCTTGATGGATTCAGAACAAGAGCCAGGGTTTGACTGAACTACACAGTCCTCGATGATCGGAAAGGAAAAGACCGCACCCCAAAGGTTTGCTTGGGGATCAGCTGTTTGGCCAGAGAGTCCTGCTGGTGACCTAATGACATGGGAAATATTTATATAATGTGTTTACTTTATTGGATAGTTATAAGTCCCAACATTGAGAGTGCTCTTTTTAAAATATTTTTATTGATTTTCAGAGAGAGAGGAAGGGAGAGGGAGAGAAACACTGGCGTGAGAGTGGAACACTGACCGACCGCCCCCTACAGGGGGATCGAGCCACAACCTGGGCACGTGCCCCGACCAGGAATGGAACCGGCAACCTTCCGGTGCACGAGAGGACGCTCAGCCACCAGACCACACCAGCCAGGGCGTATTTTGAGTTCTAAGTCCCTTAGCCAATCCCCTCTGAATCCTAAACCCTGTCCTCCAACCCCTAAATCTCTCTGAGCCCTACAACTAAGGTTTTCTTTTTTAACTGAAGTAAAATTCACTTAATGTAAAATTAACCGTTTTAAAGCGAACAGTTCAGTGGCATTTAGTGCAGTCACAATGTGGTGCCACCGTCACCTTCAAGTACCTTCTAAGCATTTTCATTGCTCCCCCCAAAAAGCCCTTGGGACCCATTAGGAATCCCTGTCCGCTCTCCCCACCCCCCAGCCCCTGGCCGCCCTTCCTGTCGCTATGGGTTTGCCGTCCTGGACATTTCAACAGATGGGACCGCGCGTGGGGGCTCGGTTCTGCGTCCCCTCACTGGCCACACACCGCAGGCGCCCTGCAGAAGGCAGTGCTTCATCCCCTCTGCCCACAGCGTCCCACTGCTGGGCTGCCCGCATTTATCGGTCCACCCGGCAGCGACGGACACTGGTGCTTCCACCCTCGGCCGGGACTGAGGCCGCGATTACACCTGGGACTCCATCCTGATGCTCTGCGAGGAAAGGGACCCGGGCGCGGAGAAGAAACGCACCGGAGCCTGGGGCGCAGGGAGCTGTGGCCGCGCCTGGGGGCTCCATCCACGTGAACCGGGCCACGGTGGGCCTGGGCGCTGGTATCGGGCGCAGGCAGGGCACCTCCGAGAGGTGGTGTCGGCAGGGGACGCTTCTCAAGAAGTGTGGACAGGGAGGGAGGACTCAAGGCCGGGCACCGCGGAGGAAGGGGCAGGGGTGCAGGAAGATGGGGCCTCTGAGAGGAGAGGTCCTTAGAGCTGGGGAGTCCCTGGGGCGCCATGGGGGCAGAACCGCCCCAGATGAGAGCCACCCGGCCTCTAGACTGACCTGGCAAGGTCTCTGGCAAATGTTCTTGGTCGGCTCCCCGCTTTCCTGAAAGCACAGGTGCCAGATAATTCTGTCGCCCGAGCTGAGGGTCCCGTGCTCATGAAATCCACACCTCATGACACACTCCTCCTGCCTTGGAGCTGTGACCTGCCCACGTGGGCCCCACACTCACTCCTCTGCACCAGGGCCTGGCGGGACGGGAGAGGCAGAGGGTGCCGGGCACCTCCCCCAACTGCCCATCAAGCCGCCTCTGCGTCCCGGGCACCCAGCGGCGATTTCCGTGACTTCTGTCCGTCAGCGGTCCTCGGAGCTGACCCGGATCAGGGACATGACTGTGGGTTGTGTAACTCGGCACATGTCTGCGTGTGTTACCTATGTGTGTGCGTGCACATGTGTATGTGTGGATATACACGCCACTGTATGTATATAATGTTATGAATGTGTTTTATTTATTCCATAAATGTCACTACCATTCGATAAATAAAATTTGTCGACCTTCCAGTCAGACCAACACCTTAACATTTCGTTTTTCCATATTTCCTTTCATTTCTTACCGTAGAACATCATGTTTTATATTTTGCCTTTTCTACTCTTTCGCCACTTTTCTCGGTGTTTCGTCATTTAAATGCATATGACAGTCCTTGTGCTGGGAGACCTGAAAGACGGCTCGTCACAGCGGGGACCGCGCGCCTCTGATCCCAGGCCCAGGATGGCCCCCGGCGACAGCCCCCGTAACAGCACACCCGCCCTTCTCGTGAAAGAGTCGGGGTCCCCAGTGTCATTGGGGCACGGCCCATGGGACAGCCTGAGGGCCCCCGGGGGGGGGAAGGGCTCTTCTGTGCCTTCCCTGTCTTCCATTTCCTCGGAGACAAAGTAGACACAGACCTGTCACCTCTGTTGCCGCAGGTAGGTGAGGCCTCTGTGCAAGGGTGTGTGTATTTTTAAAGTGCACGGAGCAGGGTCCTGGTTCACCGAGACCCAGAGCCTCGGCCACTTGTGCCACCTTTGAGTCTAAGCTGCAGATGGCTCCCATTCTCCCTGCCTTAGGGCGCAGGACAGTGCCCTTGGAGTCTGGGGTCACACTGAGGCCCTCTGGTCTGGAGGAAAGGCTGCAAGGCACGACCTGAGCAGGACACCCCCGCCTCTGCGGCATGCCTGGGGGGAGGCCCGGACCTAGGGCTTAATGGACTGTATTTGAAATCTCTTACCAAACTTGTGACACTAGATTTCTTCTGTATTTGAATGTTGTACGAGAATATATTGCTGGGGAAATGGTATTTTTAATTATAATTTTTTCAAAAACCCAACTAATACTCTTTCCTTCAAGGAGATTGATGATACTCCCTGGGCTCCGAGCAACATTCTTTCCAGTCCATTTCTTAGGTCCACGTGGATGACCAAGCTACATACTTGAGAAATTATAGATGACGACCGTATAGGAACTTGGGTCAGTCTTGGATAAATCAAGTAAAACTTTTAAGAATTAGAAAAAATTTAAAAAGCAGCCAGTCCCCCTGGCTCGCCTTTGAGGACAGGTGTAACTGTCACTGGTCTGTCTGGTAATCAGGCGGTGGGGTAAGCAGAGTAGCTACTGGCAGGTGGCTTTTTCTTTACACAGCCCAATTTTTTAATAGTTTGCTTCCCCTGCTCTCCCAGTTCTCCAGTGCTCAGCGCTGTCTCCATAGTGAGACATCTAACCCTCTTCACCCACCCACCCCACAAAACACACGTGGAGCCGATGCGGAGCACATACAAAAATGTCCGTGCGATTCCGTGTAGATGCCTCTAAAAGAGATCACATGAGGCTGAACCACAGGAAATCGCCATTTTTGTAAATCCAAAAAAGGCCAAACATCAGCAATGTCGTGCGGTGCGGCCGAATCTTTCCCTCAAACACTGTGTCGGTTGGTGGGCTGATGCCTTTAAGAAAAACTGGCATCAAATAAATAAGCGCGTGATTAACACCATGTCATCCGAGCCAAGCTGCAGTAATTGCTGATGCCTGCGCTCATTTTAAGTAGTCAAATTACGCCGCATGTCATCGCAGTGTAGGGCCGAGAAGTACCCGGAGATCGTTAATCTGACATCATTTTGAAGATATGGAAATGGAGCCTCCAAGAGGTTAATCACACACCCGGGCCGAGCTCCGATTTCCTGATTCCAGTTCAGCCTCCCCCCTCACGATACGCAGCCGAGCCGCGTGGGCAGAGACGGCGCTCGGGCGGATGGGCGCGGAAAAATGTAAGGAACACAGTTGTGCTGGAGCAGAAGTCAGTCCCGGATGGAAAAATCAGCGGTGGAAATAGCAGGCTTGTGTTGACGGTGCCGCTCTTATACTTTAGGACAAATCTGCTCACACAGGACTGACAGGCCTCCCCTCTGTCTGGTCCAGCGTGGGCTGCTGCCATCCATGCCCAAACCGACCTGGCCCCACGCCGAAAGGGTTACAGAAAAGATGCGCCGGGCTCCCTGCGTAATGCCCACCTTCTGTCTCTGGAAGGAGCACCTTCAGGCGCCAGGGGTGGGCGGGACTGCGGGGCAGACTGCGACCCCCCTGCTTGCGAAACGCTCTGTTTTGAACTGAAGCCTGAGCGTGACAATCTGGGTCCTGCATTTGGGCGGGGACGTCCCGCGTTGTGAGCACCGGCACCTCCAGGCAAGGACCAACCTGCCGGGCTCTCTGTGGCCTTGGCTGAAGGTCTCAGGCAGCTGGGCTCCAACAGAACTCTGTACAATGACGCAGCCTGTTGCCTTGGTGACCCACCGTCCCCCAGAGTGGGAGGACCCCCCCCGCCGGAGGCAAGTCAAAAGGATGGGGCGATGGGCCCAAACCTGAGGCTGACGTCACAGGAGTCACAGCCAGGCTCGGAGGCGGGCCTTCATCTTGCGTGGGATCCCGGGGAAGGCGGGTGGGTGTCAGGGCCAGGGACTCGCAGGGAAAAGCCCCGAGTCAGCTCTCGCTCCTCAAGGTGCCCACGGCTCTGCATTTTCACTCACCAGAACCCTGACCTATTTTAGGGGTGTGTGCCCCCCTTTGACGGAGGGGTCTTCTGGGCGGCCGTGGAGTCTCCTTTGTCCTTGCCACCGTGGACTTGCTGCCTGATCGGAATGACTGACCGGGTGACACGTGTGAGTTCTAACTGGGACTACATGGCATGGAGACGCAGGGGCACCTGTGGAAATGGTGGAGGGGCATCGTCGGTCAGCAGTCTGTGAGCTTACATTATGAAACACTCAGCTGGATGAAAGGCCTCCTCTGGCCAGCATGTGCTTTTGAGATCAGAGCCCTGCAGGGGTGCAGGGGGTGGGCAGCCCCCAGGCCTACAGCAGCGAGTGTGGCGGGTCCATCAGATCCGTCAGGCTCTGGACGCAGGCCCCGCCCCCTGGGCCTGGGCTCCAGGGATTTGGGGGAGAAATAAATGCAAGGATGGGACATTAGGAGAGGAGGAATGTTGGAGGGGTGCGTCTCCCACAGAGCTCCCCTGGCTCCTTTGGGAAGCCCACCCAGGGCCTCTAAGGAGAGTGGACCTTGATGCCCCCTCAAAGGCCGAGGGGCTCACGTGCGAGTGTCTGCTGTCCCAGTTAGTCTCTTCAAAGGAGTCACCGCCTCTCAGCCTCGTGTGCAGGACACTCGGTCAACAGTGAAAAGCAGCCACGTGGGAGCAGCAGGCTTTGCAGACACCCGCTTGCCTGACATCAACGGTGTGATGTTGGGCCACCAGCCTCTTCTCCTGGGTCCTCTGCTTCCTTGTGGGTTAGATGGTGACAGTCATGCCCACCTCCCGGGTTCCAGAGGCTTCCAGGACCATCCTGAAGGGACACCAAGTCTAAACAACTTGCACAAGGTTCCAGCGCCTGAGACCCGCAGGTGTGTGTGTGCACACGCAAGTGTGCCCGAGTGTGCCTGCAGGCACCTGCAAGTCTAGGGGAGTCACTGAATCATGCTATTTAGGTACTTAGGGACATGATCAGTATTGAGACAATGTTTTTGAGTAAGATGTGAGTCATGAAAACCATTTAAGGAAGAAATTAAGGCGCTATGACCACCCCTGAGTTAGACTGTGTGGGGAACAAAGGGACAAGGCGCTGTGTTTTTCCAGGGGAAGCCGTGTAAGCATCAAACTCGGGGAGTGATCCTCACACCCTTTGGAGACCCCACCCCAGAGCATGCCCAGTGCTTCTGAATGCCTGGGCCAAGCTGAACTATACGGGGGCCAGTTTGCTGTCCAATGGCTTAAACCGTCCCCCTTGAGTCCCACTGCTCATCACCCGTGACACAGCGTGCCTCCCCCAGCACCTTCAGGCCTGAGCCATGGAGCAAGCCTTGGTTTGCCCTGCACGTGTCCCGTGACGCCTCCCCCCATAGGTGAGATTGATCACCTGCCCACTCTGCAGGGTTGGCCCTGCACGTGGCCCGTGAAGCCTCCCCCACAGGTGAGACTGATCACCTGTCCACTCTGCAGGGATGGCCCTGCACGTGGCCCGTGAAGCCTCCCCCCACAGGTGAGACTGATCACCTGTCCACTCTGCAGGGTTGGCCCTGCACGTGTCCCGTGAAGCCTCCCCCACAGGTGAGATTGATCACCTGCCCACTCTGCAGGGTTGGCCCTGCACGTGTCCCGTGAAGCCTCCCCCACAGGTGAGATTGATCACCTGCCCACTCTGCAGGGTTGGCCCTGCACGTGTCCCGTGAAGCCTCCCCCACAGGTGAGAGCACACACCCAATCTCTGCAGGGTTTGTTTGCTCTGCACGTGTCCCTATAAAAGGCCTTGCCCCCGAGGTGATGCTCCCTCCACTTGCAGCTCGATCTGGGCAGCAGCTGCACAACTCAGGCTCCGACCCCTTTCATAAACTGGCATCCCTTTGTCTTTGTCTGACAAGTGTCACCTTTTGTGACTCCATGAAGAGAAGTGGGGCCGGTGGGGTCGTGCGGCAATGCCAGGGCCTCTTGGCTTTAGCACTCTTGTTCCACGTCAAAGGAGGGACAACAGGGCACTGATCTGCGGTTATGCTGCAGCTCTGGGACCTGCAGGCACACGGCTCGGATGGAGAGGTATGGCACCCTTTCTCCACGTCCCCAGGGGCCCAGGTGCTGCACTGAGCGAGTGACCAGCCTGCTGTCTCTGACCACAATAGGCTGTCACATTAGGGTGGGAAAGCGTGGCCCCCAATCCCATATGTCCTAGTTGTATGCCCCCCAAAATGGTGGGCAAGGTCAGGGGTGCCCCCAAACAACTGCCAGGTAAAGAGTGAGTTTCACAAGGGAAATTCGCTATCACGGTCTCAACATAGCGACTTACAAAGAAACAGACGTCGCCTGGCAGAGAGGAATCGGGGACTCTGAGGCCCGGGGTGGTTCAGTGGTTACAGCGTCCTCGGTCCTCGGACCAAAGGATCGAAAGGTTCGATCCCTAGTCAAGGGCAGGTACCTGGGTTGCAGGTTCAGTCCTCTTCCCTGGTTGGGGCCCATGCAATGTCTTTCTCCCCTGCTTCCCTCCACTCTAAAAATTAATGAAAAAATATCCTCGGGAGAGTATTAAAAGAATAAAGCTTGTGGGATTTCAGGGGCAGTGACCTGCGTTCGGGTTCCTCTTGCCTGGCCTGGTCAGTCCTTTATTTGTCTAAACCCTAAGTCCCCTCTTCTGCAAAATGGGAATGTGACCCCTACCTGGGGACACAAAGGATTCCTGTGACCATCGGGCTGACATGCGGGTCAGCAGGTGTGGGAGCTACAGGTGAGGGTCAGTCCGAGAGGCTGGTCCTTCACTCTGGGGCGGGGGGTAAAATGAGTCCGTATTTATCATCCTTCAATCCTTCCCCAAAGGTGAAAAAAATGAGCTTATTTCACAAGTAACGAAAAAGCAACTTGTTATTAATACCGTACGTAGTAACTTAGTGCTTTAAAGACTTGCGGTAGAGACGGGGCTGGAATTCATCCGTGCCACGCTTCCCAGCTCTTACCCTGGGCCAAGTCCTCAGCCTCCCCGTCTGTGCATCTGTAAAATGGGCCCCATCGTGGGGGGGGGGGGTGAGGCCACTTACCTGGTGCCCAGCCTCTGCTGGGTCTGCGGTCTTGGATCATCCAATACCCAGAGCTGGACTCCCGGGGGCTTCTCCTCCCGCCTCCCTACATGTTGGGGGTCAGAGAGGCCTTGGTCCTCCCAAGCTGCAATCCTAACTTCTAAACTTCCCAAAGCGTTTGCAACACTGGGAAACAAGAGATGTTCTGGCTGGAACGGCGGGTCCATTTCTCTAACCTTGAAGCCTTGAAAAAACAACTTGCTGGTGCACCGTGTTGCCGAATACGGGCCTCCAGTATTTTGGGGCTGAGGGTTTATCTGCTCATGGAAGTGAGTTCCCAGCCGCTCCGGGCGTCCCGGTCTCCGCCTTTCCGGGGGCGCCTGCGGGGCGCAGGGCGCGCGGGCCGCGGTCCTCCCGTTTCTCCCGGACTCGGGTTTCGGCGCCGGTGGGGAGGCGGCTCGGCCAATCGGGAGGCGGGCTGCTGAGGTCATTTGCATCTCCCCGCCCCCTTTCGGGCGGAGCCCCGGCGGGCGAGGTGCGCCTTCGGGGGTCGTCGCAGCTCCGGCTGAGGTCGCCTTTGCCCTGCGGCTGCTGCGACGGCCAGGCCGGGTCACCCGTGCGGGTGGCACTCGGGTGGGCGGAGCCGCCAGAACCCTGGAAAACCTGGCCCACCCCGGGGCTGCACCCGAGGGAGACGCCCTGGCCAGGAGTCCTGGGCGGCTGGGTTCCCTGGCTCTTTAACGCTCTTGGCGTGTTTGTCTTTGGGTGAGCGCCCCGACATTGGTACCCACAGAAAGGCAAACCCGTGAGGATGCCTCCGAAGCACAGCCCGTTTCTGCAAAGGTAACATGCTCTAAAATTGGAAACATTGTAACTCAGGCAAAAAGAAAAACCGTGAGAGGATCCAACTCTCTTCTCCCCAGTTTTTATGGCTACTGAAGTTTTTCTCGATGTGTTATCAGATTGGTTCCATGGTTTAAAACTATTTTTAACACAGGAAAAAGTTACCAAGCCTCATAGTTTAGGTTTCGCAATGCTGCCGATCGTCTTCCGCTGCTCCAGATGTTGGCTGGCTTGGGGCAGGGCGGATGGTTTCAACTGGATCCTATATAAAAACTTGCTCCAAACCCCTGAAAGACGCCCGGCTGAGCTAAGGGACTGGTCTTACACAGGAACACTGCACACATGTGCCTGGGCCGGGACGCTGCAGAACTCAGAGGGACTTGCTGGGGATAATAGCAAGGCAGAGATGACTTAAAAACATATACTTTATTGATTTCAGAGAGGGAGGGAGAGAAACATCAATGATGTCATTGATCAGCTGTCTCCTGCAAGCCCCCTGCTGGGGATCAAGCCCTCAACCCGGGCATGTGCCCTGACTGGGAATCAAATCGTGATCTCTTGGTTCATAGGTCAGTGCTCAACCGCCGAGCCAGCTGGGCTGGAGGCTTTTTAATGGCATGTTATTTGCATAAAGGAAGCTGTTCTTGTAAAACTGAGAAGAAAGCGCTATACCATAGTTCTAATTTGTGCCAGAGCCACCCTGGCAGGCAGCTGGAGGCTGTCCAGAGGGCTGCCTGGGCTCATTTCTCTGCCAGGAAGAAGCTGGTCGGCTCTGGGTGTGCATGGGTTTCTGAACAGGCCCAGGGCCTGGGTGCACTCTGTTCCTTGGCCCTGCCTCTTGGGGAGGACAAGGAGGGGTGTGTGTGACATTGACAGTTTCTAAATGACGACAGAGAAGGAGGCAGGAGGGGATGCTCTTCCTGGGACACTGGGAGGAGCTGAGGGGCACTGGTCTGGGCCTAGGGAGTGCAGGCCGTCAGGCAGCTGGGCGTTGTGTGTGCAGGTCAGGTGTGGCTCAAGTCCACTTCTGCGGGAGTAAAGAGGGTAGCCTGCCCTGAGGCCGAGTTCACAGCAGGGAGAGAGGGACCAGCATGGAGAAAGAGGGTGTACTTGGGTCCCCCACTTCAGCGTTTCTCTGCCTTCCCTTTGGCTTTGTTGGCCGAGGGTTCCAGGAGGAGAGCAGGCTTCTCTCCTCCTCTGGTCCTTCCTTGCCTGTGCGTTTAGTACATGTCTCCTGTGGCTGTCCCTGGACAGGGCCAGCCCATTCCCCATCCTGGGTCTGGCAGTCCCCAGATACCCGAGCGCAGAGAGCTGAAGCCGGCTTCTGTATCCATCACTAGCTGGTGTGACAAAGCATCCAGACCAGGTGGCTTAAAGGACATGGGCAGGGATCTGTTTTCTCTGGGGTCTGGACGCTGGGAGTGCGAGATTGGGTGTGGGCAGGGCTCCTGCCTTCTGAGCTGTGAGGAGACCGCTCCAGGCTTGGCTCCTGGGTCCTGGTGTCGCCGGCAGTGTGTGGCCTGCGTCGGCCCAGTCCCTTCCTCCATCCCCCATGGCTGTCTCCCTGTGTGTCTGTGTCCCATTTTCCTTTTTTTTTTTGGTTAATCCTTCCCCGGAGATATTTTATCCATTGATTTTTAACTTTTTAAGAGGGGGAGGGAGGGGAGAGGGTCAGGAAGCGTGTATGCGAGGCACATTGATTGGCTGCCTCCTGCACATGCCCAAACTGGGGCTGGGGTTCGAACCTACAACCCTTTGGTGTACAGGCCGACTCTCTAACCACTGAGACACACCGGCCAGGGCCCAATTTCCCCTCTTTATAAGGACAGTCATGCTGGATTAAGGTCCACCCTGATGACCTCGTCTATCCAAGTGAGGTCCATTCACAGGTCCTGTGGGTAAGGACTCCTGGGGGACACAGTTCTGCCCAGAGTAACCGTCGGGGCTATTGCTCTGACACGGCACCTGCCACTTGGGTCCTGAGCGCGGAGGGGGTGCACCGTGGCTGGTTCCTCTCGTGTTTGCCGCGTGATCTGTGGAGGGGGCAGCTCGGCACGCGTGTCAGTTACACAGTTGCGCAGACCTTGCTCTCCCCAGGACAAGAAGGGCTTTGGTTAAACTTTTGGGGAGGATGGTAGCTGAGCCCCGTAGATGGGTCCAGCCGCGCACACCTTCCTCTGTGCTGTGTGCGCTGCCTCGTGAGGGTCCACCTGTCTGAGCAGGTAAAATGTGCGTCCAACACTGACCAGCGTGCCGAGGGGTCTCCAGGGAAGAGGGAGCTGTGGGCTTTAAAAAGGGCAAAGACCTCTAGGAGCCCCATCAGTTCAGCCGAGTGCAGCTGCTGGCGGGCTGTGGGCTGAGCAGGGTGGGAGCCACGAGGCGGGAACAAAAGGCCAAGGGGAGGCTCCGGGGCCTGGAGGGGGGTTCTCTGTGCAGTAAGCTCCCAGCAAGCAGCACCTGGGCTCCAAGCGTTGCGGTGGAATTCGGTACCTTAACAGTATAGAAACTGCGTACTCCTACACAAGCTTAGCTTGAAACAGTATAAGATGTAGCCCGTGAGGGCAGAACTGGCAGAGGCACAGCGTTCTCCTGGGCCAGCGAGATCGGAGGGAGTTTGGGGACACTCGCCTGCTCACGCCTGCCCTTTGCATCTGGGGAAAGAAGTGGCAGGCATGGGACATAGGCGTCTAATTTCTAACAAAATACCTTCCAGACTGCTCCTCAGGAGGGTGGCGCTCTCAGCTGGAAAGGCTGGGCTGCCCACGCCCTGGGACAATCCCGGGCAGGCTGCGGGCAAGGGCTTCCTGCTTCCCCACGGATTGCTGGGCCGCCTTTGTACCTACGGCCTGTCACAGCCCGGCCCGCAGGGGAAGTCCAGGATCCGGCTGGTGCTCCGCAGTGACGCAGCATTTTTGTTCTGGTCTAAGTTAGTGAAGGAGAATTGGAGACGGACTCAAGGTCTACAGAGCACTGGAAGTTTTTTGTTTGTTCGTTTTATGTTTTGGCTTAATGTATTGGGGCTTACAAACATAATAGGCTATTAACATTTTTATAATATATGTATTTTGGACTAATGGGGATCATGAAGAAAAAGAGGGGTTTGGGGTGATCTCCCTTCTCCCGGCTCTTTCCTGGGAGGTTCACTTGGTGCACATCTGCTCCCCCAGTGAGGGTGAGGCTGGGGGTTGGACACACCTCTGGTTACAACGAGAACTTAAAGGAGCCGTTCCTGAGGATCATGACCCGATAGCATCAAAGACCTGTGTTTGCACACCTAGCGAGTACCAGGCCTTCCAGGAAAGCAAACCCGCCCTCCGCAGTTCTGCAGAAATGGCTTGTGGGACAGCGCTGAGGCTGGAAGGCGTCTGAGCCTCCGTCACGGTGTCTGTTGGAAAAAGTGTGCAAGCAACTATGCCGGAAGCGTTTGCTGTGGACTCGAGGGATTGTTGCATAATTATAATTATAACCTACATTTTGCATAAGATAATAATTTTAGTTACGTAATCTGGTTTCACTTGTTTTCAAAATAGAAAATCAACTGAACTATTCTCAATATTATGAAATCTTCATTCTAAGTGGCTGTTCCTACTCTTTTCCTGGGAACAGGTGTCCTCAGGTGACATTGGTCTCCAGCCTCTGAGGGCGGCTGGGACATCGAGGTAAGAATGTGGGATGCACAGTGGATGTTTTAATTCCGGTGCCCTGTCGTAATTCTATCTAGGTAGGCCGAACTTTTTCTGGCACCCAGGATGGGGCCTCGGCAGCTCCTCCAGCTGAGGATCAGAGAGAACGCCTCTGGGTCAGCAGTTCCCGCTGGGAAGTCTAGGCACCCGAAGGTGACGTGTGAAGGGCAGAATCTTGATGCTCAAGGTTTGGAATTTTAATCCCAGCCTAGATTTTGATATTTCCTCAGTTCCATCAAAGAAAGGGGGATGTGTCATAAGATTGCCTTTCGGTACAAATAGTGCATACACTTAAAATACCTGCAAAAGCCCTGGCCGGTTTGGCTCCGTGGTTAGAGCCTCAGCCGAGGCCTTGCAGGGTCACGGTTTCGATTCCCGGTTAAGGGCACGTAGCTGGGTTGCAGGTTCATCCCCTGTTAGGGCGAGTGCAGGAGGCAACCAGTTGATGTTTTTCTTTCTCCCCCCATCCTCCTTCCACTTTCTTGGGGGGGGGAAAAAAAGCAATGGAAAAAATATCCTTGTGTGAGAATTAACAAAATTAAATTCTTTAGAAATTAAAAATACCTGTAAAATAGCTTCTGGAAAATTAAGATTCTGAAACATAAAAGTTAAAGCATTGACGATTGGGAGAAGTGCCACCCAAAGTGGAGGAAACTGCGCCCCGAGGGTGGTGAAGACACCCCACACCCGCGGGTGGTCGACCTTGGGTCTCCAGTTACTCTGAATAAAAGCCGTGTATGTGTCTGCAGGACCACGGGGAAGGCGAAGAGGTACCGTGGGCCTGATGGACTGTGAAACTGCTCCGGGGACACGAGGTAAAAGACCAGGGTGAAGTTCCGGGAGCGCGTGTTCCGGCAGAAGTGATGGGAAAGGACCACATTTCTTCTAGGATTATGGGGGTGCGCACTACTGAATTCAGGAGCCCCTCATTGGTTTTGTGTTCGGGACGTTGATTGATGAGCCTCGGCTCCGAGAGTCGCGGCTCCCCCGGGACTGCTCTTACATGCCCCCCACACAGGCTCCAAAGAGGCACTTCACGGCTTTAAAGACGAAATAACGGGACGAGTAGGTTTGTCAGCGGCAGTGGTTTTTTAAGGAGGTGGGCAGGGGAGGGGGCGTCAAGGCTGCGGACTTAGATTTGGGGCTGAGGCTTTCTCTCCAGAAACTTCCACGCCCAACTATAAACGTCACGGAGGTGGCAGGCGATGGCCTGAAGCCGAATTGGCGTGAAGGGGTCCTTCCGAAAGGCACCTGCAGTTGGTCAGTTCCTGTCCCCTGAGCCTTGATCTGTGGGACGCGGGGCAAGGCCAGCGGATCTTGAGACAGTTCTGGAGGTTTTCGCGGGAGGCAGCCGACCTGTGTGTGTCTCACGTCGATGTTTCTATCTCCTCTCCCCTGTCCTGCTTCCACTCTCTGAAAAGCAGTGGAAAGAACATCCTCCAGTGAGGGTTTAAAAAAAAAAACCCAAACACCACCGTACTCAGCGGGCTGCGTGGTGCCGGTAAAGGGCTCCAGACTCGTGAGCTTGCTGTGCGTGTGGCTGCTGGAGCCTCGGACCTTGGACTCCATGGCCATGCCCCCTCCGCCACCCACCCCAACGTGACGGCCGCCTCTCGTTTGCGTAGGATCCGTGGGGCCAACTGCCAATGGCTGTGACAAAACTTAGAACCTATTGAGGACCCACCTAGCAGTTTTCCAGGAATGCCAGCGGGCGCGGGACCGTTCGAACGGGCAGAGAGACAGGTGATCTTTGGGACAAATTGAAGAGTGAAAATAGGCCCACGCTGGAATTTTATAACTGATAAAGGCCTTTCGAGTCAAAGGAGTAGCACTTGATCGTACAGGAAACAGACGCGGGATAATCTTTCGGGGGAAGGGAAGTTGGCTCCCTCTCTTACAACAGCCATAAAATAATATACAGGGATGGGCAAAGGTTTACAGTTGTGAGGATGCAAAAGTTTGTTGTGTTCATTGTACTTTCCATATGAACTGTAAACCTGCTTTGGCCATATATATGAAAATATATAAACTAGAGGGTAACATCTTAATTTTTGGATGTGGAGGTGGTTGTATTAGCATGAGACCAAGACCAAAAAATTATTTAAAAAAATAGATTTGACCAAAGATATAAAAAAGGACAGATAGGAAAAATATGTATAATCTACCCAATGGGCATATTCTAATAAAACTCAGGATGGAGAAGGCAAGCGGGGAGAGAAATACGCAAAACCCAGGCAAACGGTGGCCAGAAATAGACCCTAACGGCTGATGAATATGTGAGATGCTGAGTTTTAGCAACAATCAAATACAAATTAAAAGAACAGGATGTTAATTTTCTATTAATACCACTTCTGTGATGAACTTGTGAATGAACAGACACCTCCTGCCGCGTGACACATTTGGGGGAGGAAGCTAATGTATTGAAATGTTAAATGCTCTACCCTTTGACCTGGCAATTCCACGTATAGTTTATCTTTAACACAACACTCCATATGCTGTTTTGTTTTATTTTTAAAAATATTTTTATATTATTGATTTCAGAGAGGGGGAGAGAGAAACATCAATGCTGAGAGTCATTGACCGGCTGCCTCCTGCACGCCCCTGCTGGGGATCGAGCCCGAGACCCGGGCATGTGCCCTGACCGGGAATCGAACCCTGACCTCCTGGTTCATGGGTTGACACTCAACCGCTGAGCCACGCTGGGCGGACTCAGCTTTATCTTTTGGAAATGTTTTTTCTATTGCTTTTCAGAGGGGGCCGGGGAGAGAACATCAATGTGAGAGGCACATCGAGGATCTGAACACTTTATAGCACCGGCGCCCGACGCCAAATTGCTCGCAAGCACGTTGGGCCAGGTTGCTGTGCCGGGTCCACGCTGACTGTCTCGTCGGCCCGTGAGCCTGATCTCCACGCCCGAGTCCTAAGGAAACTGCAGGGCGGCGCTGGGGCGGGCCCAGCGGGCCTCCACCTGGGACTGACCAGGATTCTTCCTCCTGCCCCGCCTCTCCTGACGCGCGTGTTGACACCTGACCTTCAGATGCCTGCGGAGAAAAGCCACGGGCCACGGGCGTGAGATTCCCATTGGTCGGTTTTGCCCTCTGAGTCACTGGTGATGAGTTTAGTGACAGTGTTGAAACGAATGGCTGGCATTAGGTGAGGGAAGTTTGAGATGATTGTAGGTTCTCCGCAGAATTCCCTGTGTGGGGACTCGCGGATTCCCGCGTCCTCAGTGCGCCCACGTTGCCACATCTGCACCCCCAGCGCACTGCTCCCGTTTCCCTCTCGAGGCTCTTTTATCACCATGTAGTCCACTGTTCTGTGCGCTGATCACTTCTTGCCTGTTCTCCTGTGAGACTGTAAACCCCAAGGAGCGGGGACGTGTCTGTTTAGTTCACGGGTATAGTCCAGTGACCAGAAAGGCCCATGGCGTGCAGAAGGTGCTGGATAACTGCTGGGTGTGTAAACAGCTTTCACCCCCAGGGTGAAATGACCGGTGTCCAACAGTTTTTCCAAACGGCCACCAACGAGTTAATGCAACTTTTTAACGCATGGCAGGTTTGGAGCATAAGAGATCAAGTTGAAAAGATTAGTATCTCTCTCTGCTCACAGTTTAGAGTCCTTGGATCTCAACACGGGGAGCCCATGTAACTCAAACACGGATCAAAGGCTGGCCTGCTCTCCGCCACACCCCCCGGGCATTCCCGGCCTGGGCCTAATCAAGACCAGCCACGGAGCTCTCCAGGCCCCAGCAAACGAGCTCCAACTTAAAAGATTTTCATTTTTTAAATTTGAACTTAACATTAATCCAGAATCTGCCTCACGGCGACTTCCATTTCCACCCTAATCCTGCTTCCCCAGCCCCCACCCCAGAGCCTTGTAAAGTCGGTGCAATTTCCTTCCCGCCAGATGGAGAGATGGAGGGACTGAATCTGCCTTCGCGATGCTCCCTGCGTCTTGCCCCTCCAGGCTGAGCGCGTTGGGCCCTGGACCGCGTGCTGGGCACCAGCAGGCCCCCCTCTGCACCCCGACAGCCTGCCTTCTGTAAGTGGGCACGGGTGACGTTAGCTTTGCAGAGGTGTATCTGTTAGTTACGCCCTGATTACTCCTATTTTAAATGTGAAACTATTTTTACAACAGCAGGGACGTGGGGCAGCTGGGAAAGGCTTCTGGCTGCAGCCATTTGATGCAGGCGAAGTCCAGGTGAGGAGAAGGGGGACCGATGCTGAAAGAAGGAGCCAACTCAGGAGCGCTCCGGTGAGATTGCTGAGGACTCGGAGGTTGGTGGCGACATTTGCAGCCCTCGGGGGATGGGGGAGAGCCTGCCGATCCCAGAATCAAACCCACGTGCTGCTGATGGGGTGAGGGCTCCTGGACCCCACTTCCTCGCCTCTCGAGGTGAGTTCCTTGGACATATCATTTAAGGACTTAATTTATGTGACCTCTGACTCATTGAACATCTTCCATAAATAAAGGGTGTAGTGATCTCCTTGGATTTAAACACTTGTATGAAATAGGCACAGGTGCGTTCAAAACTAACGCCCCGTCTGAGAATCAAGGAACCAGAGGGACAGTGGATGGGAACATGGCGGTGGCCACGCCAGGTGAGCATCCACCAGCCTTGGAAATAGGCGGTGTCGCCACTTACACACGGGCCACGGGCCCAGGAGGTTCACGGAACCGAATGAGTTTGTGTATTTGGAGTGTGGGGACAGCTGGTGTCTGGGAGAGGGGGTTTCCCGTCTGCAGGGAACACTGTCCGCGGCCGACGCACCGTCTGAATCTCTGAAAGCTTCCGTGTGACGTCTGCCTGGGAGCGGGCTTGGGGGGAGCGCGGCATCCTCGGGGTGTAGGTGCCCCACGATCCGTCACGACGTTACCCGGTGAAGTCACACCGCGGACACGGTATCGGCAGGGTGGCCCCGGGTTGCCACGGAGCCACCGAGGAAGTGGAGGCGATGTGGGCGGCGGAGGGGGTTGGATAAGTGCCTCCCGCCCCCGTGTCGTCTCGGAGAACGAGGCCGTGGGTGCGGACCCTGGCCTGCGCCTCGGTGCGCGGTGAGGAAACGGCGGGTGACTCTCGCTCGCTGGCGGCAGCGGCTTCCGGGAATTTCTGAAACTCGCGGAGTCCGTGTGCTGCCCTGTGACACTGGTCGTTTACACCGGGCCCACTCCTGGCCATTTAACTTAAATGCGCACAATGCGCTGAGCCCCTCGGTACCTGTGCTGAAGTACGTTCCTCTCCCCTGGCACGTGTGCCCCCCCACGATTCACTGTCCCTGCTGTTACCTCTGGGGACAGGCTGACCGCTCCGTGTCATTCCCGTTCGCGTCGTATTAAACGTCCAGGATGCGTTTCCTGTGGAAGAATCGCTTCATGGGAGCGTTCACTGTCCCACCGCCGACGTGTCGGGCGCTGCTCGTAGGCCCTCGGGTCCCTGCAGAGCGTCTGCGGGCTCAGCTTCCCGAGTGACAGGGCGGACGGCTGGGCCGTCCCCGGCGACCCATCCTGAGCGTCCGCGCTTTTACTCCGGCGCGTGTGGTGTCATTCCTAGCGAGAGACTTCGCTCCTATTTTCTCAATTTTTCCATAGGCACAGGAATTGAAAAGTAATAGGGATCTAGAAGCTGCCTTCTGTCCTTGATTTGGTAACAGGGCCTCTGCGTGATTTTTAACTGCCGTGTGTGCACAGAGGACTTCCGGAAATGCAGATTCCTGGGCCCGCCTTAGCGATGGTGCCTTCGGTGCGAGGGCCCAGCAGGCTGCGTTTGACACAGGCCCCAGTCACGTTCTGACGAGCGTCTGTCGGTCGCGCTTTGAGAACTAAGTGCTTCAATATACTACGAGCACAGCTAGTCGGCGCGAAGTTCCTTCCCGTGTTTAAGATGCCGCGTCCATCAGGTCTCGCAGGTTTCACTTCTTGCAGCCTGTGCGTGTGTGTGTCCGTCCATCTGTCCATCCATTAATATCTTACCAGTTTTGAACGGTTATTGTGTGTGTGAGAATTTGGGATAAAAAAGACACAATCCTTGTCTTGAAAGGGGATCAAAGACTTAAGACTAATCCATCACTACCCATTTTCTTTAAATTTTATATCTTTATTGACTTCAGAGAGAGGAAAGGAGAGGGAGAGACAGAGATGGAAACATCAATGATAGAGTCATTGATCGAGCCCGCAACCCGGGCCTGTGCCCTGACCGGGAATCGAACCCCGATCGCCTGGATCCCAGGTCGACGCTCAACCGCTGAGCCATGCCCGGCCAGGTGCCCATTTTTTCTTCCCGCTGAAACACTAAACCATGCTCTGATTTAAACAAATCAAAAAAGTTTTAAACTTTATTAGATGTACTACTTCCATATTATTGATTAAAATTGAGTCATGTTGAATTATAATGAATCCAAGATCTTACACACACACACACTCTCTCTCTCTCGTAGGACATATGAGCTCGGTGGAAATCACCCGCGCTCTGCATCAATTCATGTAGAATCGAGCAATTAGCATTTTGAGGGATCTTAAGGACCCAGTCCACCGGCAAGGCCCTGTGTCTTGGGAAAGGCCCCCTGGCAGTCCAGTTCTTGTTTTTATGGACCACAACATCTTATTTCCAACCTATTTTTTTCACCTGGAATATTTTATTTGGCAAAGAAATAGATTGCACAGAGGACTAATTTTAAAGTTAAGTATATGCTTTTTTTTTGCATGTGAACAAATGAGAATATATATCTCCTAATTAGGGAAGTTAAAGCCTAAAAAACTATTTTTAAAACACGTATAATAAGCCTGGATCCATTAATACTTAGAAAAGCTGTCTACGTGGGAATTCACTTGTGTCTAATGAAATTTTACTTCTATCATTTGCGTGATAACTTTTTTCTTTAAGGTAACTTCTCATATTTAATTGCTATAAGAGCATTTAAAAGATTAAAATATATTCAGATGTATATGTACTTTCTAGGGAGGTATAAAACCTACTTTTCCCCCCAATTCAAGAATTTAAATGAGGTTGACTACAAAAGGTGACTTGACTTGTAATTTTGGAAGAGAATTTTACTTTAAGTCTTTGCTTTTAGCAAGTTCTCCCAAACCACAAACACGTCAGGAAACGTTTGCTGTCAGAATCCCTCCCCCTGCCTCCACGGCGAGGGTGCAGAACAGTCTGTCCTTGTATCTATTCTATTATTTTCCATGTGGGCAACCGTAAGCCTACTTTTGCCCCACCCTGTATATGTACAATTTTCCCTCCAATGTTACCCGGGTATCTGATACTAAGTTCTCGTAACCTTTTAAAAATGAAATATAGCCTGTTTTTTAAACTACAAATTATGACCCTTGAAAAGCTCAACATCTACCACACTGCCCCTGTGCATCCGTCCCTCCAGCCGTCCTTCTGTTCCTCCACATGCCTGCCTTCCACCCGTGTTTTTGACCATTGTTAACAGTGCCTGACACCAAGACACGTGATCGTTTACTGTGAAGCAGCCTTACTGGTCCTGCTGAGCGTTGGTGTTGAGCTGCCATTTGAGGGCGAAGGTTGAATTCCCTTTTAACCATTGGGGACCCCCCACTACACAAAGTGGGTGCTACAAAAATACAGGGAGGTGTTTCGTGGCTGGATTTTGTTCAAATTCTGAGACCTTGATATTCTTGTGCATACTCTCAATGGAAAGAATAGTTGGTCACATTTTGGTCTTTTCTGTGATAACCCCATTATCTGAATAGCAACTGCGTTCATAATGGGACAGTTTAAACACGGAGAAGGAGCCTCTGCGAACGACCCGGATCAGGAGGGAGGTCTCCTCTCTATGCGGATGGCCAACCCCGCTTCCCCTGACCAGGAGTGGGGGCTTTGCCAGCATCTACGTGAAATACCGTGATATCCAGTAGACATTTCAGTCGTGTAAGTTTGAACTTCTAACCACACTCAGCAATTTTTTTTTTCTTTTTTTAGAAGAGAGAAGGTGGAAAGACTGAAAACGGATCTGTGACATTCTACCCGGATCACAGAGAGACACCATCTAGGGTGTACGAGTCATCTCTCAGGTGTCCCTGGACCCTCTGTAGGTGTCAGCGGCTCCCCCCGTCCTCAGACGTCCACCCCGTCCTTCCAGGATCCTCCGAGTGACGCTGACCAGGCTCAGAGCAAACTGGCCTGTGAAACGGCGACTGTGGGAGACCTGCGTTAGCTGCCCAGGAGACGGGGTGTCGCCCAGGGGCTGGGCCCAAACACCTGACACCTTACCACCCCCACCCGGGGCCTCTGGGTGACACAGCCTCGCAGACCTCGGGCTGCAGCACAAGGCGGGAGGTGACAGTTCCCCAGGCAGGTACCACCTGTTGCGACCCTGGCAAAGCAATTTTATTCTTGAACCGTTGACAAACCGGTGACCTCTGTTACATGCATTGAACAAAACCGAAAATCACAGTGCAACTTCGGTTTCCTTTCTATTTTTAACTAAAAACTACATTTTCTTAGATTTCCGGGTGGCCACTTAAAATTTTTTCTCCATTGTGATAAAATAAGCGGCCATTTGACTGTTTTTCAGGGTACAGCTCAGTGACAATCACACTCCTGAACTTGTATGACCATCACCCCTATTCAGTTCCGGAACTTTTTCATCACTTCAGAGGCAAGTTGAACCCCCCAGATAGTCCCAGACTTAACTGAGCAGGTAAGAGGGTGAGACACAAGCAGGAACGAGCGGAACTCGGGGTTTTGAACTGAGGGTTAAGCCCGCAGCTCCCGGCACATCCCAGTTCGCCCCGTGTCCCCCGAGTTTGGCCCTTTCTTCAGGACGCCGCCTCCTCACTTGGCCGCCCCGGGATCTCCCTTCTCTCATCCCAGCCGGTCCTGACGTGCCCGGGGTTTTGTGTGTGGTCCTGCGATTACTTTTCCCAGAGAAGACGCTGCACTGAGCGCTGAACACCGTGCAGGACAACACCGCAGCGGCCTTTTCCAGGCTCGGACACCGTGGTGGCTCTTCCCTCTTTTGACCAGAACATGCCTCTTCCGACCTGTAGGTGAGGCCTTGTTCCTAGCTGCGGAGCCGAGGCGGGAGCCCTGACCCTGTCCCTGTCCCAGGGCAGCAGGTAGATGGGTTTCAGCTTCGTTTGGGTCGGTTCCTCTGGGCCTGTAATGCACCTGCAAGCCCCCGACGTCAGCTGTGAGCAGAGCTGGAGGGCGTGGGGCCGTGGTCCTGAATTTCCCCCGGCGCCCGCGGTTCCACCACCCCCGTAACCCAGGGCCCGGGGAGCGGATCTCCGAGGGCTCTGCTGCTGTGGCTCTATGCGTATCTATGGAAACAGGTGTTTTTGTGAATAATTGGGGCAAGAGTGTGCAAACCTCCCCTTAGAAGCTGTCAGTGCTTTGCTATTTCTGGCTTTAAACGTTCGTTTTCACGAACACACATTCCTACCGTGTAAACACGCGGGCGGTGCTCTTCAGGAATTAGATCTCCGGGGTGCGTAATGGGAGGCGTGTGGTTTCGGTTATGGACGGGGGGACGCGTGTGCTGTGCAAGAAGTATGTGCACATGTGTGTACGTGTCTGCGTGTGCGCATGATTCCTGCGGAGTTACTGTTCTTAGCGTGTTCATCACGGCAGCAGGGGGAAGCCTCCCCCACAGCACCTGGGGTTTGATGCCAACATGTCTGAAGCCTTGAGGGCAAGGAACTGACCATCGCGGGCTCCAGTCTGTCCCCCGGGGGTGGCAGAAGGTACCCCGTAGCAGCTGCGGTGCTGCATCCCGGCCGGTCCCAGCCATGCTGACCCTCCCAGGCAAGGGGGGACCCAGCTGGAATCGTCCCAATCTAGACGGGAGACGTTGATATCGGTGCACGTGGACCTGAGGATGGTCAGACATCGGCTGGGGTGGGGAGGGAGGCAGGCGGTGAAAAGGAGAGAGACATGAGGGTGGCGAGAGGCCCAGGCAGGGCACCTGCAGGGGTGCACTCACGCCCCCCACTCCCCATGACCCCCGTACCCACCCCAGATTCCCTGCCGACCCTGATCAGCCCTCACGGCTCTGAGCTAGTGACCAGGTCCTTGTGAGGACAGACAGGGCCTGAGCCCACAGGTATCCTGCCACACGCAGGCACAGCCCGGAGACACGTGCCTGCCACGCTGTGGGGAGGAGGGGTGTGCCTGCAGGCCTGCCCACGGCCCCCGCCTGAGTTAGCCCAGCTCTTGGGGTGCGGAGGGGCTGAATGACTCGTGATTGCGTGACGGGGGGAACAGGGCGGATGGTGGTCACACAGTATGGAAGGCGCTATGAGAGGACCCATGGAACATGACCGCCAGTCACACCAGCTGGCCTGGGCGCAGGAGAGGTGCTCTTGCTATAACCGATGCTCCCCCTCAGCCCGACATCCCTCCCCCACCCCCTAGCTCCCACCAGGAACCTGGAAAGCAGGTCGAGATTAGCGCAGGCGGAAGACTGGTTATTAGAGTCGGCGACGACGAGGGCCCCCACTCGTGGAGCTGCTTCTGCCAGAAATCACGCTCGGCGCGGTTGTGCAATGACGGCAAGGCAGGTCTGACCCGTCCGCTGCTGCCCAAGAAGCCAAGACCCACAGGCGGCTCCGTGACTGAGCCCAGGCTGAAGCCCAGACCTTCCCCGAGGGCCTGGTACCCCGTTGGCCCAGCTTCGCAGAGATTCTGCTCGTCGCCACGGAGCAGAGCAGGAGGGGCCGGGAAAGGAGCCAAACAAGGGAGTGGGGTGTCCTCCCCTCCCCTCCTGTAGCCTGAGACTGTGTTTGGGGGTCTCCTTCCTCCATCCCACTGTAGGTCTGGGAGTGCTTCCTGCTTGACTGCACTCAGTGCTCAGAAGGCCCCCCGGGGGTGTCATTAGGAGGATCAGTGTCCAGTGACGAGCACTGTCTAAGAAGGGCGCAGTGACCACGCCTCCCGGGGGCGTCCCTCCAGGTGACCGGTCCACTGGAGCCAGCTGGAAGACCAGGTGGTAATAGCTGAAGTTGGCTCTCCCATTCTATTAAGGTATTTATTGTAAAAATCTATCTTGTTCTGAAACTTGGTCGTGCTGGTTTAACAGGAGTACAGGCCTGAGGGAACCAGCAGGGCTGTGGTCTGAGGAGCGCCCTATAGTGACCCACCAGGGGCTAGGGTGTGGAGGCCCAGGCCTGGGGCCCGAGGATGTCTCTTAAGAGCCAAAGCCTTTTGTTTCCCTCTGGAAGGTCCTTGAGTCCTGGAGAGGCCCTGGCTTGTCCCTGACAGTGGGGGCTTTGTGCTTCTCTGAGAAATAAAACTTTTATCTTAAAAAGGAAAACCTACCCAGCGCAGGATGTCATAATCGCAGTATTCAGATCTTTCCCAACTGGTGGGAGGGAGGCAGTGGGGTGCACTGGGGCGCAGGGGACGTACCGGAGAAGCCGGCTCCTGGTTCCTTTTTCTCCCCTTTCTGGATTTCTGTTGTAATGTATCGAAGATACACAGAATTTTAATTCTGAAACTTGGCTCGAATTTTGTTTAACCCTTTATATGTTAGGAAAGACCTGACTATGCTACTAAGGAAAGTATTTGGGTTAAACTACATGTTTGGTGGACATGAGGGGAAGGGTTGGGGAATTTGGACACACACTCCTGCTGGCCCCGGGTGCCCTGTGGGGAGAGCCCTGCCTGTGGGGAGGCCCTGGGGAGACACTGGCTCCCCCTGCGGCAGGGCCCACACTGATCACAGACCCATTTCTGTTCTCCTGGGCCCTTGGGGGCCCGGCACCCCTGGGTGAGGCCAGGGCCCTGCAGGTTCACCAGGTTCTCCCTGTCTCGCCCAGCAGGGTTGCTGGAGGCATTGGGCCCAGCCCACACTAGTGTCTTCTGGAGGCCTGGGCACAGCCAGGCAACAGGCTGCAGAGACTTTGCAGACAGGGAGGGGAGGGGGGTCTGTGCAGCCGCAGGCCCAGCCCTGGGAGCTTCTCCTCTCACCTGATACTGAACAGGAGGACCATCTGGGTTACAGTGAAAGAGGGAAACGTGATTGTAGGACTGGGAACTCCATTGCGATGGCCTATGGCCTGGACTAGAAAAATATATGATGTTTCTTCTATGCCAAACAAATCCCCGGTGCGGTCTGAGTGCGCCTGCAGATGCCTGGGAGCAGAAGGCAGGTCTGTTTCTCCGGCCTCTGGCTACGTTTCGCCCCACTCACTTCAGAGAAGTTGGAATGAGGTCACCCGAGTTACTGGGCCGCGGGGGCGGGGAGAGGAGTGGGAGGCCTTGCCCAGTGTGGGTGCTGGGAGTCAGGACTTTCTGGTTTGTTTTCCCTCCCGACACAGCCCATATCACCCTTGGGAATGGGCTCGCCGAGTGGGGGAGGCCTGGGGCCTGGGCCCGCACCACCCCTGGAAGCCATGGGGGAAATCGGGCTGTGGACCTGGGCCAGGGACAATGCAGAACGTGGGAAGCATCTAAGAAAAGACGCCACTGTGGCCCGGCCCTCAGCAGGAGCCGGGCTGCTGACTGTCAGCCCTTTGGCTGTGTTTGGTTTTCCTTGGGTGTGGGCGGTGGGAGGGGCCGTCCTTCCCGGGCTGCTGTCTCCCCAGCAGGCTCCTGCAGCCTCCCTTTGCAGCACTGGGCTCCCACCCTTTGTCTCGCTGGGGGCTGGGGCGCCCCCTGCCGGCAGGCCTGCTCCCCCTCCCCCCACCCCCCAGCGTTGCACAAAGGTCTTGGAGGCCCAGCCAGGCCCCCAGAGGCAGCTGTCCCCGAGCTCAGAGGCACCGAGGAAGGAGGGGTTTGCTGGGAGGACTTGGCTTTTTCAACAGGGTAGAGAATCCTGAGCTCGTGCCCACAGAAGCTTTAGGAAATTGACTCATTTAACCTTTCCAAAGATGTTATCCTGGCTACAAACCCTCCTCAATTTGAAGGCCTTTTATGTCAATGTACCAAAGAGCTTTAGTAGGGATTAAATGGAAAATGCCAGAACTTCACTTTTAAAAACACAAGGTCTGAATGCAGCCCGAGAGCATTGGAAAACCATGCCAACCAGGCCCTTGTGAGAGCCCCCTTCCCCTTCCCAGGCTCCCTCCCCCCACCTCACCCCTCGTTGCACCCCATTTGTGCAAATGCTGCTAGTCCAGAGCTTCAGGGACCAAAATCCTAGGAATTTTGTTTCTGGCTGGCAACCTGGAAGTTTGAGCTCATAGATTTTTAGTCCCTGAAGGATGGAAGTCAGCATGAGTGTGGAAAGCTGACCCTCCCAGCTCCGGGTGGCCTCAGTGGGTGTGGGCTTCACATCTCCCAGGTCCCCTGGTCAGGTTATACCCCTGGAGGGGTGTGCCCTCTGCCAGTGCCCAGCACACCACAAGTGACCATAATGAAGCAGAAATATCCAGAGGATTCTGCCCGTGGATCCACGGCGGTGCACCCGGGCGCCAGGAACCACGGATGGAGGGCTCATGTTCAGAAGGAAGATGATGCAGCCGTGGCGGAGGCCGCTCAGGCCACGCACCCCCCACTCCCGCAGCGGGCACCCAGCGGGCACCGCCTGGGGTTGACCTCGTGGTGCTGGATGCTTCCCAGTAGCTCCTGCGTGAATATTTCCAGGTGGGAGAGAAGGGCCCTTCGGAAAGCAGCCTGTTCCACTCGGGAGAGACACGCAGGAGGTACCGCGGCTTCAGTGGCAACACACGCGGTTTATCTTTTCCGGTTTGGAAATCGGTGCCCTTCCTTCCATTAGGACCCGTAGATGATAAACACCGACTCGCACGTGAGTTAAAGAAGTGCGAGAGCCCACTCTGCCGGTTCAGGGGACAACAGGGTGACCTCTGGCTGACAAATGGCGCCTCCCTTTAATGCTCTGATTATCTGTTAAACAGTCCTGTTCGAGCCTGGGCCCCGCCTCACACTTAGTCTGCATTTGTCACTCTGCCCTCCGGTCCATGGCTGAGGGTGTCCCCCAAAGAGGAAAAATTCTGACACGTGTCACCAATGCTGAGTTTGAAAACACGAATAGGTCTAACGTCAAGTTAGTGGTGAGAGGAGAGAATCGCATGAGCTCAGCGTTTCCTACCCACCAGGCAGCCTCGCTCTTCTGAGAACATCCTGACTAGCAGGCGAATTTTGCTCCCTCTGAACGCACCACGTTTCATTCAAGCAAACTTCCTTCACTCATCTGCTCTGAACATTTGTCGGAAGCCTGGTTTGTGTCCATGGCCTCCGCCTCCCAAAAGGCCGGACTCCTGGGGAGACTCGAGACGCCCGTGGGGCAGAAATGCTCGTCGCCCGGGCATCCAGCGTGGACCCTCGGTCCCTGCGCGGCGCGGGGACCTCACGTGCCTGACCCTGGAGCTCCAGGGCCGCGGGCGGTGGCGGCTGTTTTTAAATCAAACTGCTCGTTTCATCGAGCGCTGTCTCGACCGTGTGCGGGCGTTTACTAGGTGAGAGGCACCCCGTCGGGACGGCACGGGAAGGACAGGAAAGGGTTGGTGTCCTCTCGCTCTCGGGGCCCTGTGTCACGGTCACCGCGTCCTGCTCATTACTGGAGAGCCTCCCCTGCCCCTCCAGCGCCCTCATTCCCATGTGAACAGCTACTAACAGCTCCTGTCCCCTCTGTTCAAACAGCCTCATAAGAAAATTCGTGTCGGGAGAGAGCCTCCTGTTCGGGCGCCTAAAGCCCTTTCTTTTCCCCGAGGACTGAAGCAGGACAGTAACCTCAAGCACCCGCGTTCAACGTTGGGAAAGCAGGGCAGACGTCCGTCTTGAACGGGCACAGCCACTCTAGGGATGGGATTCTAAATGTTTCTCTCCAAAGCCCTGAGAAGCTGAAACTCGGGGCAAGAGGGTGGTCGGAGGTCTGGGGAGTCGGAAGCCCCAGCTTTGGGTGCAGACTGGCCGGCTGTGCTCCATTTAGGGTCCAACCTTGGGGGAAGGGGCCGGGCTTCTTGGCCAGGGTAGGGGCTTAGGTTATAAGTATCTGAGGAGTGGAAACGAAAGACAAACTGGAACCTGACCGGAGGCCATGATTCCAGACCCAAGGACAGGACTCCTGCTTGTCCTCAGGGCCAAGAACGCGCCGTTGGATTTGAGTCTGAAACCCCGGGAGAGGCGGGAGACACTGTGTAAACGCTTTTTATTATTCTATGCGATACATTCAGTTCGGGGCTAAATTTCAAGAATAGTCCGTTCTCAGGACACCTGCTGGACCTCCGTACATTTTGTTCCTTACGTTTTGAACAGTTGTCATCCCGGGAGCCACTGGAACAAGACAGAGCTGTGGTTTCGGAGGCCGGACCTGAACTTAAGCCTCAACCTTGTAATTACTTTTATGTGAACTTCAGCAAACAGCTCACCCTGGAAGGTTCCCTGGCTCATTGGCACCGTGGGAATGACGGTAATTACACCTGCCTCTCAGGCTGGAGGTGGTTATGATTCTCTTCTGCTGCAAAACGTCTTTATTTTACACAGATGGGCCTTTTCCAGGTGCTGGGAATACAAAAAATAAGACACAGCCCCTTCATTTAAGGAGAAATGCTGCTTAAGAGAACGGGGGGTAATGCATAGGCCTTACTTTTAAGGGATTCACAGTATAGGGACTGAACAATTGCCACCATTGGTACAGTGAATATTCCTTTAAAATGCAGTGGAATCTGTCAAGGCTGCAGTCCCGTCTCTTGATACCAACCTTAAAAGGAGAAGCCGCCTCCTTGTTTGTTCCCAGATAGCGAAAGTTTAGGCATGGGGCCCGCCAACGGGCTGCCCCCTCCGGGACCTGGAAACTGCAGAACATGAGGTGACAACAAAGGGGACATTGGAATTTGCCCACAGACGGGAAGTGACAGCCCTCGGGTCAGGGCCAGCACGACCCAGGCCCCTCTTTGCCGTCGCCCTGAGCACCGCGGTTTCGGTGCATCTCTCAGTCGTCTTCAGCCTCCGGTGAGCCCGTTACCCTTTTAACCTCTGAGTATAACCAAGAAGCTCAAACTATCTTACAAGTCACACAGAAGGGGCTCAAAACAGCCAAAACCATTGACCAAAACCCCCCACACAGTTGGAGGGCTCACAGGTCCCGATTCCAAAACTACCCCAAAGCCACGGCGATCACGGCGGCGACCATGGAAATAGACGGAGTCCAGGAGCACGGCCACACAGCGAAGGCCAGTTGACTTCCAACAAGGGTTCCAAGGCGATTGAACACAGTGCTGGGATCCCCCCAGAAGGATGAATTTGGACCCCTACTTCTTGCCATTTACAAGAATTAGCTCAAAATGAATCAGACCTACAGTGCAAGAGAGAAAACTGTAAACTCTAGAAAGGAAACAGGCGTCAATTCTTACGGCTTTGGGCAAAGGGAGTGGCTTCTGAGATATGAAACGTAGAACACAAGCCACCAAAGAGAAAAAGTAGATAAATGAAAACCTTTTGTGCCTCCAGGACGCTTCCCAGAAATGGAGAAGAAACCCACGGAGTGGGAGACGATGTTTGCAACTCTGGGGGCGTTCTCGTGTTCGGAACAAGTAGAGAGCTCTTGCAATTCAACAACAAAAGGGCGAAGAGCCCAGTTAAAATATGGGCAAAGGATCTGATACGTGTTTTTTTCAAAGAAAATAGGCAGGCACGTGGTCAATAAGCACCTGGAAAGATGCTCACATGGTTGGCAATGAGAGGAGCTGAAATCAAAAGCATGGATGTTCCTCTGCACCTCCCTCTTCGCCAGTTTCACTCTGTGGTCGGAGGCAGAGGGAAATTGTAGATACTGTTTTTAATACGATCCTGCTGGGTCCCCAGGAAATCAAATAAAGGAAGAACCTGGACATTGATTGTCTATTTTGTATGATTTTGCCAACACATGGTTAAAAATTTTAAAAACCATCCCCATCACCACCAACCACCTGGATCACAACTGCTTTTGCAAAGATGGAAACTCATGTCTTTGAGAACCAGCGACTTGTCTTCATCACACCCGTTATTACCGGATCATGATCATTAGGGCTGGAAATCATTTATAATCCCATGTACAAAACAGGAGAGAGCGTGTCATTCTCTGTGTGGCTGCGAGGCCGCCTCGGGCCCGAGTCGGCCCTTCTGCTCGGCAGGAGCAGGGGCTGGGTCAGCCCCACCTGGACAGTGGGAAAAGCCGAGGTTCATAAGCAGGAAAAAAGGCGAGCGGACGGCCAAGTGTGGCTCATAAACACACAAGATATTGGAGTGTGCATGCGGCACAGGGATGATATTACAAACTCTGGCACCAACCGCTCAGCTTAAGCGCTAGGCCTGGACCCCGTCCCTCACGGCGCGGGTTTGCCCTGGCTGGTGTGGCTCAGTGGGTTGAGCTCATCCCCTGCACCAAAAGGTGGCTGGTTCCATTCCCAGTCAGGGCATGTGCCAGGGGGACGTGCTCGATCCCCCCAGTAGGGGGCGTGCAGGAGGCAGCCAATCTTTGCTTCACCCTCGCGGGGATGTTTCCCTCCCTCCCTCTCCCTTCCTCTCAGTCTAAAATCGATTAAAAAAATATTTAAAGGCACAGGTTACACAGGGGTGGGGAAAAGTAAGTTTACAGTTGTGATACAAATAATACAGTAACAATAACACAAGAATAACCTGTTTCGTGTACTCGCAACTGTAAACCTGCAGGGAAGTGTATTCCCCCCCCCCCCTTAGTTTCCTTCGTTATTTCCCCACGTCGCTGTGCACCCTGAACCACACGCTGCTTAGTCCTGCGTGGATTTGAAGTCTCCGTGAGTGAAGCATATCATAGTCGATCCACTGGTTCAGCCTGCGTTGGGGCGTGGTCCCCGATGCTGACGCAGGCAGCTGCGGGTCGCTCGTCGCTGGGAGGTAGAATTCCATTGCGTGGGCACCCCGGTCCATCCACCCATGGGAATGTTATTTTGCTCTTTTCACTGCCGTATTATTTTGGTATTATTTATGTACCATTTATGTAACAATTACATTATTATTCATAAGTTGTAAGCATTCTCTGACGATAGGCTCCGATACATAAAAGACTGAACTGTGAGTTGGTTAATTTTCTACATAGTTTCTTTGGAAACCAAAGATTTGACAGCCGGAGTTATTGTCGATCTCTGCCTTTGTCCTCTGTGGGGCTCCCTTTATAAACAGTAACCTCGTTCCCCAAATGTCTCCTCCCAACTGTGACGCCCACTCGACGTCGGAGCCCCGGTGATAGCCAACGGTGTCCTTTGATGTCAAAGCATCAAGTCGTGTCAAATGTAATTTAACCCAAAGCCGAGTTTCCTTCGTGACAGCGATCGTACCATTTATCACGTGTCTTTCCCTCAATTCCCTGGTTTTAGCTATAAAACCCCACCTCCGACGCGGGCCTGTCGTGAGGCGCGACCCCGAAGATGGTTGCAGGGGCCTTTGTGATGAACAGAACGTTTTGCAAATGGGTATTGAAAATAATCGAGACATCCGTGGATCCGCACAGGCCCGGGGACACCATAGCAACAAATGAACATAATTGCAGCACTGCAAGGCTGTGTCCTCAGCTACACTCACGCGATCGGGCCGCACGCTGCGTCCTTAGGCGGAGCCCAGGCAGGCCTGGCTGCCACCGTCCCCGAGACCAGGGTGCAGGCCCAGACCAGGCGGGCTTGGCGCCGGTCGGGAGGTGTGGGTGTGCGCGCTCGTTCCCACCCTCCCTGCTTCCCCCCACGTGTTCCTGACATCTCAGCGCCAACAGAGATGCCGCAGTTCTGGGCACCCCACACTCCAAGCCAGTTCGTCCGCGTCACCCAATCAGAATTCGCTCTGAAGTCGCCTGTGGCCCCAAAGTTCTTACCCTGAGGGACTTACAGCCAAGGCCAGTGCAGCCGATAAGGCTGCAAGTGGATAGTTGGGACGTAGTCCATCTCCTCAGGACCAAAGTCAGGAACATAGCGATGGGGGCCACAGCTCCCTGGACGCTGGGGGGTCTGGAGAAGCTCATACACAGTATGCTTCATCCCCCGTTATTTTTGGAAATGGACTCAGCCCCGCCTCCCTGTGGCAGAGGTGAGAGAGGATTCACAGGGTAGCTGGGATGCCATTGTGATTGGGAGCTTCACTCCCGATAATAACCTCAGGAAGGCGCCCACGTGAGAAGGAAAGACCCGATTTTTCCAGGAAATCCTTGGGCCTTACCCATCCTGAGGATGTGGCAGGTGGCTCGAGACGCCCAGGTTAGGGGGACAACAGCGGTGGGAGGACTGCCGGGGATGGACGCGCTTTCCCAGGGATTCTCGAATGGTGTGTCCCTTCTGGAAAGAGTGGGAGCAAGGGGCTGGGGGGTTCGGGGCGGGGAGAGCCCCTCCTTGTTCCCCAGCTTCCCTCAGGGGCAGTGGCTGACTCCACCAGCCACTTCTTAGGTGAACCTTCGCCGTCCCCGCGTCAGCCAGCACTTGGGGTCCTCAGGCCCCCGTCTGAGCAGCACTGCCTCTGCCCTGAGCCAGGTCACGCTTTCTGCTCTTTGCCGACTTTGAAGGGTGATCAGGATGCTGGAGGTTTGCTCTTGGGCATCTCGAACTCACTTTGTTTCCATGGTTACAAAACACTGCTCTCCTGACCCACAATGCATCGGGGCATGCCGGCTGCCGGTAATGACAAGACGGGTTTCCAGACGTGCAGACCTCCCTGACCACCCGGATACTGGACAGCCGAGGGCCTCCTGCTTCCTGTGCTGGCTGGCAGTGCTAAATTAGAAAAAATACATCTCTATTGATTTCAGAGAGAGGAAGGGAGAGGGAGAGAGAGAGAAACATTGACATTAGAGTCACTGATCGGCCGCCTCCTGCACAACCCCAGCTGGGGATCGAGCCCGCAACCCGGGCCTGTGCCCTGACCGGGAATCGAACCCCGATCTCCTGGATCCTAGGTCGATGCTCAACCGCTGAGCCGCGCTGGCTGGCTGGCAGTCCTAAATTTTGATTTGAGTGTTTTGCAGGGAGCAACGTAAAGGGTATCTGCAAATTAGAAATACTGAGGCGGCCTCCCCCAATACATGGGAACATCACGGGAGAAGGCTGGAGGGTGGGGCGTTTCCTCTTGCCGGGCTCAGGGCTCAGTCACTTGGAGAGAGGAGACGCCATCAGGGCGGCCCGAGCTGTGTCGGTCAAGGGCCAGGCGGCAGGTCGGAAGGCTCCGGACGCCGGTGTTTCTTACAAGCCGGGGATAACTTTTCTCCTAACTGCCATTCTCGTGCCTGTGAAACAAGTCACTTGCATAAACTTGCCTGTCCAGTTCAAATTCACTGTTTGCAGACTCGGCATCGCTGTCTGGGAACTTCCAGGCTGAGAGTAGAGGCTGCAAGGGGATGGAGCACAGGCCTCACTCGTCCCACGAGGAGCCCGTGGTCAAGAGGACGGGCTCTGGTCTTGTGGGGTCCACTCACTGCGACATCAGGCAAGTTGCTCGCCTCTTGGCCCCTCGTGTTCCCCGTCGGCGACAGGGAGGGCCTTAACCACCTGGGGGGACGGTCAGGCACGAGAGCCGTCACTCGCGTGCCCAGCTCAGAGACAGTGCCCAGCAAATGGCCGTGACCGTCTCCAGTTTGCTTGTGGCATCTCCCAGGAGGAGTCAGCTTTTCTCCCTTGTCCACTGGGCCTCCTGTGGATTAGGCTTCACAGCCTCACGGTTTTCCATGTGTGTGTGGACTGCAGGTTGATGGACGGAAACCAAGAGGAACAGGAGCGGTTTGGGGTCTGGTCGGACACCCTCTGTGGGTCCTTCCGAACGGACGGGTGCCCCTCCCTCGCCCCGTTCCTTCTGGAACCCAAGTCCTCCCTCCACCCTCGCTCAAGCTGTTGTCTGTAAGGAGATGTGGATCTTAGCTCTTGGAAACCACCCAGTTAATGGAGGGTGTTGGACTTGACTCAACACTAAATCTACTTTATAACTTTTTAATGTCTTTCACCTGGTCTCAAACATCTTTAAAAGGAAAAGATCCTCGGCCTGACCCACGGCGTCTGCAACTTTCAAAGACTTTTCCTGGAGGAGACGCACTCACTTCCTGTCCATAAATTAGTTTCTCCAAGACCCCTGCCCATGGTCCACGCTGCCAAGTGCAAAAGCTCCCGAGGACACATGCTATTACATCAGATGACAAAATCGGTGTTTAGACACCGCTGCACCCGCTTGTGTTCCAAATAATGGAAGAAATGTCTTTGTGTTTTGAAAGAGAAAGGAGGGCGGCTGCCTGGCCATGTCCGACAGGGAGGACTCGGGCATCATGGTTGGATGGGCAGGTCGAGGCTTCCCCCTGGAGTAGCAATAACACCCAGTTGCTGCTGTGAGGGATCTTACACACGGTCACCCACTGAGCCTCACAGCAACCCAGGGGGAGGGACTACGCTGATCTCCAGCCCACATCAAACTAGAGACAGCCTGTCACAGGCCTCAGGGACACCCACAGGATGGGGTCTTGAGGGACAGTCTGCTTTGTCCCGTGTGACATTCTGCCCTGAGCTCCAAGGAAGGCCCTGGGGCCCCTCCCACACTGGCTCGGAAAAGCCTCAGCATGAAAGGAGTGGAACCAGCTTGAGTAAAAGTTGGGATAAGTTGAACATTCAGTATTCCCTTATCAACGAGACGTAAATTCCTGTGTTTCAAAACAGGGGAAAAAGTTTGGATATTGGAAAGGGATTGCTCTTGTTTAAGTATATCTATACCCAGATGCACAGAAAAAACAAATCCCGGATTATGACAGCAATACCTGCAGCTCCAAGAAGGTCTCCATCATCCTGCTAGACGCCCCTCCCAAACCGAGTTGATCCTGTTACACCCCTTGGAAGAAAATAAACACCTCGTCCCTCATCTACTTACCTGCAATACATTTTCAGAAGCAGCTGGTTATACCTGGGGCCCAAGAGTGAAATATTGACTAAGCGTGCGACTGGGACGGCTCCTGAACCCTCGGGCGAGGGGCGGTTGGGCGAGTGGGTTATTTTGGGGACGGCTGATTCGTAAGCACCTTGGACTCCGGTTGTATTTCCTGTGTTTCCTGATCGTAAAACATTCAGGATGTGTTAAGAAGCAGAAATCTGCTAACTTTATAGATTAGTCCGGTCTGTCTCCACGCGAGGGAGGCCGGACCTGTGTCCAGCCCCCCTGACAGCGGGTGAGACCAGCGTCGGGAGCACCCTGCCCTTCAGACGTGGTCTTCTCACCCTCCCCTTGCCCGTTTGTAAAACACTCGATTCTCACTTTTCAGGCCAAGCAATTGGTGGTCTAACAGTGTCGTGATTGGAGAAAGCACAAATAAACATGACAGGAAATACAAATCAGTGAAGTTGTCAGTTGTTTGTTTGCTTTTTAATTTTTTTTAATCCTCACCTGAGGATATTTTTTCCATTGCTTTTCAGAGAGTGGAAGGGAGAGAGAGAGAGAAACGTTGATGTGAGAGAGACACATGGGCCGGTTGCCTCCCACACGCGCCCTGACTGGCCGGGGACTGAACCTGCAACCCAGGTACATGCTCTTGACTGGAAATGGAGCCCAGGACCCTTCAGTCCACAGGCCGATGTTCTAACCACTGAGCCACATGGGCCTGGGCAGTCGGTTGCTCTTTTGAAAAGTTCCAAATTTAAGCAATAGAGGTAATGCTTAATTTTGGTTCCTGAAGATTAAAAGTCTTACTCTCTCTCACTGCATATTTTTTCAACAGCTCTGGGATTTTTGATGAGGTGTTTTTGGGGGGTTTTTTTGGTCCCAATTAAGATTCCATTTGTAGTCATCAGGGCCATGCTGGGACGCTCTGTTCCGACTGGGCAGTTGTCTGGGTCTGTCTACATCGTGTGCTTGACCTCAGCCTTTATTGGTGCTCACGGGAGCGGCTGTGCCCTCCCGGCTGGGAGAAAACAGAACTAGTGAAATGTGGTTACGGGGCCTCCGAGGAGCCGGCTGGAACAGGAAACGATCTAATCGCTCCGGGGCCTTGAGAGTCTGAGGCACTTTGAGAAAATCTGACCCATGGCCCAGTTCGTGGTTAAGCCCAGAGGAGCTCGGGGAAGGGGCACCCTTGTCCAGCAGCAGCGTGAGGAGCAGGCTGCTGACCAACAGGTGCTTGGGGGCTCAACAGTGTCCTCCCTGTTCCCTGGGGTGAAAAAAAACGTTGTTTTAAAACTTGCAGGAAAAACCACCACTTATTACAGAGAAGTTCCCAAACTCAGCAAAAGATGTGACATAAATGTGAACCCCCAAATGGCATGAAACCCCAGACCACAGGCTGAGACGCCTCATGCTGAAGCCCACCCCCAGGCGGTCACGGTGCTACATGGTCATAACATTTCAGTTTTTATAGCAAAGAATGAGATGATATAATTTCCATTTAAGAGAGAAGAATTTTCTACTGCATATCTAAAAGCTATTAACTAGCTGGGCCGGCGTGGCTCAGCGGTTGAGCATCGACCTATGAACCAGGAGATCAAGGTTCGATTCCCGGTCGGGGCACAGGCCCGGGGTGCAGCTCGATCCCCAGTGGGGGGCCTGCAGGAGGCAGCCGATCAATGACTCTCTCATCAGTGATATTTCCGTTTCTCTCCCTCTCCCTTCCTCTCTCTGAAATCACTAAAAACATAAATTTTTTAAAAAGCGTATTAACCTGTGTGGCACTTAGTGGCCAATAAAAGTGTAAATATTATGAAAATAAGTCACTAAGAAATGAAAGGCAAACATCCTGAGTAAAGCAGGACTGTGCTTTCTGTTTCTGATGTTATAACAGGCGCCTGAGTGCTGTTGACTCTTTGGCGTATGCGATGAGCCAAACCCAATGGCGCATAGCGTCTCATTTAAAGCGTATTTGCCAATAGATCGTGCTTACATCTCCTAATTTTTTTAAAGTACGTTACATGGAGAATACCACTGTTTTCATGGGGACAGCCGAAATGTGTCTTTATATATAGATCATAAAAATGATCGTTTGTGCTTAGACGAATGTCAGTACAATCTTCAACGGCGTACTGATCAAAAAACACCTTTGAAACGTAACATTACAAAAATGATCGTCAGATTTGAAAAGTTCTCCCAAGTTCCTGAGATTACAGGTCACTGCACAGGGCACCTGACGGCCGGACAGAGGCTGGACGCTGTGCGGCCCCTTCGGTAATGGGCCCGTCATTCTCCCAGCCACAGACCTGCTTTCACTCCTTCATCGGTGCGGTGGAGAGAGATTGCTCAACGAGAAAGCCCTCTAATTAAATTAAGATGTTCTCTTTAGATTCTGGGCCAACTTCCTGCGCAGCCCAGTCTTTGTTCCGACACCCTTTGAGCTCAGCCCCGGTGCCGTGAGCGACAGGCCTGGGGAGAGGAAGGCAGGAAGGCCGACCGCCGGCCCACTCGCGGTACCAGCTGCGCCCAAAGAAGTGAACGCTGCTGGTGTTTCGAGAAACGTGACTGCATCAAGGCGTGATGTGGCCCTCGTACGAACACCGATGGGGCCGATTTAGGCGCAGAGAGCTGTGACTGCGCGGAGCTGAGCTCGCAGGCCTGTTGCCGCTCGGCCTGCAGGTTCCCGCCTGGCCTGGCCCCCTGCAGGCTGGGAGGCTCGTCCCGCATCAGCGCACGTGTGTGACTACAGTCCCCTCAACGTGGGAGAGCGGAGCAGGGCGGGCTCGCCGTCCTCTCGTCCACGCGCCCGCAGCGTGGTCCCGGGAGACCCGCTTTCCCTGCCTGAACCCGACCTCACCTGTGACGTGGGGGCTGTAACACCTGCCTGCGTCATCAGAGCAGGATCCAAGTTAATGTCTACGAAGCGCTGAGAACAGTGCCTGTCACGTGGCGCACACCCCGGGGTGCACCAAGGCCGAATATCATGTAAAATAAAAGTATCAGACGGCCGTGGCCTGTTTGCTCAGTGGTTAGAGCCTCGGCTGCGCACTGAAGGGTCTCAGGTTCGATTCCTGGTCAAGGGCAAGTACCTGGGTTGCAGGTTCCATCTCTGGCCCCAGTCGGGGTGCGTGCTGGGGACCACCAATCTGGTCTCTCTCACATCAATGTTTCTTTCTCTCTTTCCCTCCCTCCCACTCTCTCAAAATCAATGGGAAAAATACCCTTGGGTGAGGATTAATAAAATAATAAATAAATGCGTAAAAATACCAGACGGATCCATTCTCCTGAAGCACGAGAATCGTCGGGGGAGGGATATCGGGACCCAGCCCGCGAGGTCTTCCAAGGTCTTCCGAGGTCTTGCTGGGGACCTAGGTCTTCCCCTGCCTCTCACCTCTGACTCGTTACCTTTTCTGGGGCACAGACTGAATGAGCGATGGGAACTCAGTGTCCCAGAGAAGAAAGAACAGATCCAGAGAAAAAGCAGTGCGAGCAGAAGGGTGTCGCCTGGGTATGGTCTGGTCACAGGCTGCTGGGAAACGGGCAAACCTCCCGGCTCGGGGATGGGCCTCCAGCGAGAAGCTGCCTGCGGGGGTCCAGGGGCCCCCTTCCTGTCCCACAGGTCGGAGGAGCCCACAGCCACCGTCGTCCTTGCTCTCCTGTCTGCCTACGGGGTGGACGGAGTGACCGGCAGCTGTTGCCCTAATGACAACCTTCATCCTCAGTCTCTCTCCTCTCCAGACGAAACAATTTGCCTCCGTTTTCTCAGCCTCCCCCTTCCCTGAATGTTAGTGAAACAGTTGGGAACGTGATAATCCATCGTTATTTATTATGATTATTAATCCTCACCTGAGGATATTTTTTTCATTGCTTTTCAGAGAGAGTGGAAGGGAGCGAGAGAGAGAGAAACATTGATGTGCGAGACACATCGATTGGGTGCCTCCCGCACGCACCCCGACTGGGGCCAGGAATCAAGCCTGCAACCCAGGTGCGTGCCCTTGGCCAGAACCAAACCCGAGACCCCTCAGTCTGTGGGCCGATGCTCTAAACACAGAGCCCAGCCAGCCAGGGCCTAAGCCATAAGCCATCATCATGGATGCTCAAGCTTTGTTCTAATTTTCAACTTCAGAATTTTTGTTCAACATCAGAATTTCCGACTGGTTCCCAAAAGGCTAAAGTTACAAGCAGGGTGGGGTGGGAAGAGGGGCCCCGCCCTCTTCAGCAATGTTTCCCACTGGTTTTGCCAAAATTCTCCCGATGCCGTGGCCTCTTCCCATTACTTGGGATGGTTCTGGTACCAAAACGGGGTTTCCGTGTTTTTTTTTCCCCAACCCTGTTCCCCGGGACGGGGCAGGGACATCCACTGAGCTTCCAGCAGGCTTGGAACTGCATGTCTGTGTAGCTAAGCTCTCCGCTGAAATGCAAAACCTGTTCATTAATTTTGAAAAATATGCACCTTAAATTTCTGAAAATTGCCCCAGTAATCCAAGTTGAAACAGAAGCCGTGACCCCGCCGATGGCTAAAATCAACCGTGTCCACTGTGTCTCCTTAAAGTTCAGGACTTCCCTTTGAACTCGCAGTTTTGCGCCATCGGCAGTGCAAGTGCAACCGTGTGGGGGACGTGCCCAAGCTGGGCGTGGCTGTAGGTCTTCACCACAGCTGACCCACTGAGGGTCCTCAAACGGCCAAGAGGCCCTTGGTGCCTGCGCAGGGACAGGGACTCTAAGGAGCCCTGTCCTTGTTTCCACTGTTACAAGGTAGACAAGGCCCGGTGCTGTGGCTGCCTCCACGTGGCTGCTGTAAGAGACGCGTGGCCCTGAGACGCCTTTCCCCGTGAGCAGAGACCCTCCCTTCCCGATCCATTCCTCACCTTCAACCGGGGGAGCCTGACGGAGCCGCTACAGGCCCAGCAGGTGGACAAGACACTCGTTTGCTCTCAGTTCTCACTGTTCCTCCTGAAGGTCACAGCAGATCTCAGTGTCTCCACCTGACAAACGAGACACAGCGGAAGGGTCCAGTGACTTCCCCAAAGTGAGACAGGCAGTCAGTGTCTGTCTGTCCGTCCCAGTGCTTTACGGTGATGAGATCTTGGAGAGCAGACCCAGCTCTCTGTCCTGACCCCCAGCTCCACCTCCAGGTGCCCCGAGATCGGCCACAGGGAGGGTTCCAGGAGTCCATGTATGGACCACAGGCTATGGGTCACCCAGATCGAGGTGCAAACCCTGCTCGACGGTGTCCCCTGGCACTTGGATCAGGACAACTAGCCCCTAGTGAGTCCTGGTGTCCTCACCTCTAATACTGGTAAAAGAGTAGTCACTCCATAGGATGGCCTGAGAATTAAAACCCCATAGCCTATATGTGGAGCTAAACGCGGTGTCTCGAGGTTCTAAGGGCTCAGCAGGGAGGAGCCGGTGCCAGCAGCGGCAGAATCGTAAGTTAAGAGGAAGAGCTGTGAGGTGCGGCCCATCCGCACGCCTCGGTTCCATGCAGCCACTGGGAAGTGCGTTCACAGGGGGTGTTCACAGGCTTGTTTAATGCACGAGAATGTTCTTATGCCAGGTGACATTTTTAACGTTTCCAAAACGATATACACTGTATGATTCAAGGATGATTTTTTTTGAAAAATCGGGACAAAGGCCAGGGAGGAAGCAGGACCCGGTGTTAACGGCGGGCGTGTCCGGGCACCAGGCCTGCGGCTCTGTTTCCTGCTTCCAGCTCCCATGCCCTGCACTTCCCGGGACGCGACGGCTGCCTTCATAGTTACAAACGTAGTAAGTCAAGGGCGTCAGGGAATGCAAACATGCACTGGTCGGGCTTCCCCCACCGCACGGGGTCCCCAGCCCCGCGGCACGGGACGGCCACCAGGGGCGTCTCCGTGGCCGAGTCCCGGCAGCCTGCCCAGCGGTCCGTCCCCACGAGGCCGAGGCTGTCACTCCGCACGGCGGCCTTGGTTCCGACGACAAACACAACGGCAGCTTTTTATCAGAACCTTCAAGTGGCTCCCTGGTGCTGTCTGGGGGCCAAGGGTGTTGTTCGTATTTTAAGTCCCAAGTGCAGATTCAGTCCAGGCGTAGAGCTTATTGGTTGAGCCTTTGTTGATACGAATTATCGGGACCCGGGTAACTTGGAGGTGTCTGCACAGTCGTTAATCTCAGCGCCGGTAACCCCTTCATCCCAGTGTTAACCCGTGTCATTGTTCCTCGTCACTGCCACGGCCCGGCTCTCGCTAACAAGCGGGAAGGCTGAAGACAAACCTCGAGGACACCGAAGGGGCCAAGAGGGAACTCGGCCTGGCTGGCGAAGGGACTGACTCGGGGTGGCCCTGGGTTCCCCGGGAGCAGAGCCGGAGCTGGAGCCTCCCACCCCTCCGTGGAGAGAACCTGCGGCCCTGAGTGCGCCCTGGGGGTCTCTGCCGGCTGCGCTGCCCCGGCCATGCCGGATGGGACGGCCCGTGTGTGCCCACCGGCCCAGCCGGCTGTGCTCCGCGGGCGGCTGGTCCCACCGCGTCTCCCTTCGTACCCGTCAGTTGCACCCTGTTTCCTTTCCCACCCTTCACCCACAGCTGCTCCCCTGACTTGGGAAACCTGATGTGGGAGACGGTTACCTTGGTGACTCCTAAGCACTGGTCGGTGTTACTGCTTCCGGGAACGGTCCCTAAAACGTGTCTCTGTGACCCCGCAGGCTCCCCACTGAAGGGTGTACGGAGGCCTCTGCTGGCCCTGCTCTGTCCCACCTACTCAGATCCCTCCAATCGCATCCTGAGGGCAACGGGTGGGCCCCCGAGGGCTCCGCACCGGCCGGCCGAGGAGCCCACCAGGAAGGGGAGCCCACCAGACCCACTGCGTCCATCTGACCCTGAGGCCTCTTGGGCATATTCACCATCTCGCCTCCGTTGGGGGCCCCAGCCCTGACCCCCAGCAGGCACCGTGCTCCCAAGGGGGACGCCTGGCGGGCGGGTGGGCTCAGGGCTGATGAGGCAGGACTGGCAGTCTCTCGAGCTGCGGGGACACTCGGACGTTCTGCTCCCTCTCCCGTGCTGTCCAGACCATCCCCCATCCAGGCAGAAGGCCATGAGACAGGGCGGACTTTCCTGGAAACCGCGTTGTCTGAGCCGCCCACTTGGTGCCCAATCATCACTCATTGATGGGCTGATGAAATGGGATGACCTTCGCCCTGGCCGGTGTGGCTCAGTGGTTAGAGCGTTGGCCTGCAGACCGAAAGGGTCGAGGGTTTGACGCCCTGTCAAGGGCACGCACCTGGGTTGCAGGTTTGGTCCCTGGCCCTGGTCGGGGTGCATGGGGGAGACGACCCATCGATGTGTCTCTCTCACATCCATCTTTCTCTCCCCCCTTCACTCTCTCTAAAGAATCAACGGGAAACATAACCTCAGGTAAGAATTAACAACAGCAAACAGGAGGGACCTCGCTGTTCACTGCCCTTGGTTCCGGAGGCCACGGACCTCTGCTTCCCTCCCAGGGAGAACTTTCCCAGGTTTAACACCCGTCTCCCCCGCACCCCACAAGATGAGTGAGATTCGTCCGCGTGAAGGCAACTCCAGGCTGTTCAGCAGGCCCCCCAAATGTGGGGTCCCCGAAGCCGTTCTCCCTGCACGTTGCCAGGTTGTCCTCTCGCCCTCTGTGAGCCCATCTCACGAAGGTCTGAGGGGAAATGGGAAGACGGCATCTGTGCAGACGGACGGACGGACGGGAGGCCTGATGTTTAAGCTCTTGATCCCCGAAGTGCCGGTCGCCGCGTTCTGCTGACTCACTCTCGGGAAGAGAGCTCGCTGTGTCTGCTCAGCGTGATTTGCAGAGTAGCTGGAACTCCTTCTAATGCTGTACTTCTAAAAATAATGTGCCCAGGATAGATGGTGGAATTGTGCTGACTGGCAGGCTTTCTTTTTCCTAGGAGTCTGAGGTCTTTGCCAAAACTGTCCCCAACTGCTCAGAATAAATGAAAATGAGCTGCGTTGCCCTGTGCACACCCGTGGCTCCCATTCCACAGACCCTCCGGCACTGGGCTCCCGTGGCCCCCTTCACGCTCTGCACCCACCATGCCCCAACGTGGCCACCAGACAAGTGGCACAGTTGGCTTTGCTCTGCTGTGTCCCGCCTGGCACCTCAGAGGCTGGGACGACCCAGGTGGGGAAGTGAGCAGACTCTGGGGGAGACCCGGGAAGGACAGCCGGCCTGGCGTCTGGGGTTGCCCTGGCTGTGGTTCTGAGCCCTCCACCACCGCCCACTCCAACGGGGGACGGTGCTCTCTGACTGACGTAAAACTAGGGAAAGTGGGACTTTGAACTCCTTATGGTTTCGATAATTTTCCAGAAGGCTTGTGTTGAACAGGCAGAGCGGTGCAGTGGGAGACACCTGGCCACACAGGGGAGAGTGGACTCTTCAGGGACAGACAGGCGTGGTAATGGAGCTCTCGGGGACACCCCAGCCGCTGGAGGAGGTGCTCCGAGTGGGGCAGGGGACTCCCTGTAAAGGCCGGGCCTAGCACCCACACAGCAGGACCACAGTCCGGTATTTACTCGGGACCCTCGCTGGCCCACTGAGTTCATGTCCCTACAAACCAGGAGACACCTTCCCCACACAGTCCTCGCGACTCTCGTGGCATTGACTGGATACAGGGAGCGTGTGTGGCCACCATGAGCACCCAGGACCCCTGAACCCACTGTCCTCACGACCTCACAGGCCGGGCTCCACGCTCAGAGGCTTCACAAACTGCCAGACACCCAAACCTCAGGGCAAATGTCTTTGTGCTTTTGTTTTTGAAACCTCGCCCTTTTGGGGGGCGGTTGTTTGGCTCTTGAGGTGGCAAGTGGGGTGGAGATTGCTTTAGAGTTCAGATGGGCCCCGAAATAGTTTAATCGCTAAAAGAAGGTGATGGTCCCCTTTCATCTCCCCGCCCACATATGAAGACAATTTGTAATGACACATGGCACCCCAGGGGTCCGATCCCTGCGCCACAGCTGCTTCCCTGACAGGAGCAGGGTTAGCCCAGGCCTTGCCGACTTCCTGCTGTTCCACGAGTAGCCCTGGTGGCCGCTGTGGCTCTGTGCAGAGGGAGGCAGGAGCCGCCGGGGCTGTTTCCCAAAAAGTAGCTGCCACCTCCTGGGAGCCTGTGAAACTGCAGGACTCGGAGCAAAGTCTTGGCCACCGCGGACTTGTTTCCTCCTGTTCCCAGTGGGCAGGTAATTCCAGGCCTCCTGTCCCTCGGCAGGTCAGGCTGACCCAGGCTCGGCTCTCACAGGACAACGAGGGGGGCGAGGCCCCTCCTCCGGCCAGCGGCCCAGAGCTATAAAAGGCACTGACGTCAGCAGATCCCTCCCGATAAGTCACTGTTAGCGGGATGCACCCTCGCCCCGGGTGCACAGCTGAGATTTCATTGTCCTGGCAAAATGGAGGTCCCGGAAAAGGTACTTGTAAAATCTTCTTTTAGGTGAAGTTCATGAAAATAGAGCTTTGGTTCAAGGCCACCTACACTGTCCTTGACCTCCACCTCTCCCCGCCACCCAGGAGGAAAGAAAGCGACACCAACGGGTGGGGATGGTTCACTGCCCATCTGGACAGACTCCTTTCAGAGGTGAAAGCCAGTGCTCGCCTGGCCACCCACGCTGCAATGCGGGGACGGCCTTCGCCGTCAGCTTTCAGCGAGTGTGGGATCCCCGGCTGCTGCTCCTGCGACAGTCCTGGGATTTCCACAGGGGGCCCTCTTTACTGGCCACCGACTCCAGGTCTGCTCCAGACATGATCGAGAAATATGGCTGGCGTTCCGCACACAGACGCGTGCATCAGCACACACATGGAAATGCACGCATGCACACCCATGCTCACACAATGCACACACATGCACGCACACACAGTACCTGCACACACATGCACACACGTGTGTGAGCACAAATACATGTACACACATGCTCACACACAACGCTCACACACACATGCTCACATATGCACACATGCACTCGCACACACAGTACCTGCACACATGCGTGTGAGCACAAATACATGTACACACATGCACATAGGTATGCACACATGATAAACAGCACTGATGGGGTCGCAGCCTTTGCGATTCACCAGAACGGGGCCTGCTCCTCCCGTCAGCATGTGCCCTCACCTGAGGGACCAGGGTCCAGGGCCTGCTCAGTTCCTGACTTCTCCACGGTTAGGAAGAAGCCGGGAGCACATTTCCTGAATAGGACACTTGGGGAAATGTCCAGTCCCGGGAGGAGCATTCAGACTGGCCGTGCCCCCGAATCGGCAGGCATGTGGGAAGGAGCCGTGGGGACAGGGAAGGACAGCGGGACCTGGGTCCTCCGTGTCTCTTGGATGAAGTGCTCCTTCCAGGCAGAGAGCTGGGCTTTGTCACTGGGAGAGCTGGAGCATCGTGGGGCCCAGGGAGGTCCTCGCTAGACTGGGCATCACAAGGCCCATCTCACCCGAGTTCCTGGGGTCCTTCGGTGATGCCCCAGGAGGCATGTAGGGTTCTCACAGAGCGCGACACTGAGTATGCCGTCTGTCCAGCCTCCTGTTCTCTCCAGCACTGACGTGGCCCCCCCCCCCCGAGTCTGTCCACTTAGGGTCACAGTTCCCAGAGGGCACTGCAGCCAGGGCACCTGGGACGTGGAACTCAGGTGTGTCCTGCCTGCATCCACCCTGATGAAGGAGCACGGGGTTGGGAGAGGGGGTGTGAGCCAGGAAAACCCCGATCTCAGCCTCAGGTGGACCTATTCAGGGAGGGTGGTGAGATGGCATCTGTGTGAGGGAGGAGTCATTTTGCCAAAAACGTGCTCAGGGTCGCAGGCCATGAGAGAGCGGGAGAAGCAGAGAGGTAGCAATCTTTGGGGGTCAGGTAACCCCCGGAAGCTGCTAACTCCGAGGCTCCGCCCCATCTGCTTCCTTCCCGCTCCAGCTCCGGGCCCGTGTGTGTGCTGACGATGTGGGCCCCAGGCCGACGGGGCCCCCTTGGCACTGACGCGTTGGAGCCGTGTCCCCTTCCCTGGGTGCAGGTGTCTGTGCTGCACAAGTCGTCCTCAGCTCCCCATCTCGCCCACCTCATGGTTTGCCCACTGAGACCAGCCCACCTGGGACAGGCTGGAAAAGGCGGCCCACCCGCCGTCTGCAGGAAGCCCCATATCTCAGGGGACACCGCCTGCCCTTCCGACACAAAGACCTAGGCGAGGACATGAGCACCACGGTTTTACACCGACGAGATGAGCTGGATCTCGGTGCATCTCACCAGGAACACGCCGCGAAGCAAAGGGAGGAGCGAGGTGCGTAACCTGTGGTTTCAGGGATGTGCGTGTTGTCACCACAGGGCTCTGCCGGGCCACTGGGGCCTCCCTTAGTGACTCTGGATTAAACTTAGCACCTGGGGGGAGGTGGGAGAAAGCCGAAGGCCGCGCGGCTCACACCCGGCGCGTACCAGGTGGATACCCGTCAAGAGCTGACCTAAGTGTCAGACTCTCCTGCTTCCCACGTGGGTCACACTTTATCTCTCAGGAAGCAAAAGTGCTGAGATTCATTTTTAGTGCAAGAAATAATTCCACTTTCAAGTGCAATATCTTGAAACTGTTAAAACGAACTCTCAAATCTTTTTCAAACACTGGCTGACAAGCAGGAGTTGTCATGGTAGAAGCAGAGCCGCCTGCCCAGCGGTTTATTGGAGCTTCCGCAGGGGACAGTCCCTGGAGGCTCCAGAGGCAGGTGCCCCGGCGTCAGAGATACAGGAACACTGGATAAACCGCTCCCCGTCTCAGGCGCCACCTGCTGCCGCGACCTGGAACACGCCCGTGAGTCAGAAGCCTGTGGAAACACGGGTTGGAGAAAAGAAATGAATAAACCACAGGGGCCAAGGGTTGGTGCTCTGAGGTCCGTTTCCTTGGATCCCAGCGTGAGCTCCTCCGGGTGTGCGCCGGAGACTCTGGATTGAGGGGGGCTGCCTTGCCCATGCCTCCCTGGTGTCGGGGGCCCATGGGGGGTGCTTTGTCTATGAATGAATTCCTGTGCGGAGCAAGTCAGAGGCAGCCCGGATGCCGGGCGTTCTCAATGCCAGCAGTGCCCTCAGCAGGCCTGTGACACATGAAAAATGTACACGGGACACCTCTGTGCTCATGGCTGCCTTTAATCACTGGCTGCCTGCCTGGAATCGCACCCGGCCCAGCGCTCCTGCCCACAGGTACGACTCCACGGGAAACTGTGTGTGGGGACGAGTGTCAGGTGGGCCAGCTGTCGCCTCCAACAAGGAAGGATGGGTGTCAGTGTGGGCAAAGGGGCCCCAGCTCGGATGGCGGGTCTCAGCGCACACGTCACTGACCTGAAGACCTCCTGGGTTCCCCTCCCCTGAGGACTCGGTCGCACCCTTTCACGGTGTCCTTTATGTCCCCTGCCCAGCACCCAGCGCAGATTCTCGCCAGAGGGATCTGTGATGGTCCACGCTGGAGACGTCCCCTCCTCCCCAGCTGCCCAGCTCCCAGAGATGGGGACTCTGCCTGGTCTCTCCTCACTGTCTACACAACTGGGGACCTGGGGGTCCCCCAGAGATGTCTCCTGGATGATGGACACACTGGACAAGCCACACGCGTGGAGAAACCCTATGTATGTCCCTCCAGCCCTACTTCCCTGCCCTGCGGACAGGATTCTGACCTTCAAATGTAAACATCTGCTCAGCAAGTTCCTTTCAGTCCTTTACCCTCAAAATAGACTCTGTGTCACTTGCTTCCAACCTGACCTTGGGCTCCGTGCATCTGAGTCACAGGCAGGGCGACCGCATGCCACAAGCAGCTGCATCCCGGCGGCTGTCGCCGCCCCTGGGCACGGAGTTTTCCATGAGTGATGTCGACAGTCATTCTCATTTGTGCTGAGGATCTGACTTCTTAAAAAGTGTCCTTTATCGCTCACTCGGCTGATATGAAAACATGGCACAGCACAGCGCATTTCACGAGGGTTGTTTTGTATCCCATCACTGCTTTATACGGACGGTAACACCAGCAGCTGGGAGACCGACCGGCTCTGACGCCTGCCTCCCCGCAGGGAAGATGTCCCCTCGCACGAGGAACCACCCTCCCTGTGACGGTCACGTCCAGGACGGCGCTTCCCTGATCGGAGACTTACATGCAGAGACGCACTTGAAGTTAAGTAAAGGGGACACTCCTCAGCCCTGGGATGATTTCCGCTGCTTTTGGAACATAATTTTCAGGGGAAAAATTTGAATCCTGGCCACAAACCATCCCCCAAACAACAACGGCTTTTAAGAAGTGCAGTCCCAAAGAGTAAGTTTGGAGGCCCTGTCCCAGGGTAGGGTTCCTTCCTCAGGTGCACACAGCTCCTGCCCCGGCGCTCTCACTGGTGCAGCATCGTAGGAGATGGTCACACGAGAGCCGGGGCCACAGGCCTGAGCGAGAGTCCGTGGGGGACTGAGAAGCGAGCTCCGCACCAGGACACAGGGGCACCCTGTCCCTGAGCTTGTCGTTCCAAGGTGAGAAGGCGCTGACCATGCCCGAGGAGGGAACACAGGTGCCCGTGGGACCCACGGAAAGGAGGCTCGCAGGGCGGTCGCTCCTCCCACGGGTTGCCAGACCTGGGGCTGCGTGTCCTGAAATGACCGGTTTGCAGTTGGAATGTTTTCAGCGTGCTGAGACTTGTGATGGGTCCAAGTGGGAGAAACAATGATTTTTTTATTTCCCAGAATAAAAGGAAATGGTCGGGATGCACTGAGCTGGACCGGCACAGGCATGCTATTCACGCACAGGACCTTCTAGAGTCCACCCTGGACTGGCCTGGCTGAGACGTCCCGCAGGGGAAGGCCGCCCGCGTCTCAGCCTTTGCATTAAGGCTCGTCGGGCGATGGACTCTGCCAGAGCACCGGTGCGGGTCGGGTCTGGTCCTCCTGCTGAGTGGGCTCCGGGCTCTGGGGGAGGGGCAGGTGGTGGGTGTAGGACACGGGGGAGTGGAGCCCCCCGTGGAAACAGTCCCGTCTCCTGTCCACCCTCCCCTGCACGTCAAAGTCAGCCACTGTCATTCTCAATCTGTGCCACGCCTTCATCTCAATTATAAAATCCTCCTGGGTTGGGGTGTCTTAAACTTGGGGAGAAATAGTTTATTCGGGGCTGGCGTTTTGGTGAAAAGCAGCCATCTGTGTACAAACGATGCCTCGGAAGTAAAAACAGTGTCTCGTTTTCACTTATAAAACCGACAGAGAGAAGGAATGTGACACCTTTCACAGTCAAGGTTTTCTTGTGTAAAGAAACAAAGACCACACCAGCCGCTGGGAGGTAAGCAGGTGGTCTGTTAAGGGGACACACGGGCTGCTCAGGGTCCGCCTGAGAAAGGACAGGAGGACCGAGATGGGAGAGACTGTCACCTCCCACATCAGCTCTCCCCCCAGGAGGTCACAGCGCTGTGTACGTCTTAATGGTCTCATTCTTTCTCCCGCCTTGTATGATCCGGAGGCCTTATAGGTGCCGGTCGCCCGCCTCCCTGGGCTCCTAGCTCGAGAGGCCTTCCGGGGCCGTCATTTCCAATTCAAAATGCTCTCGCCTCCCTGTCGTCGCTCAGAGATGGGACTGAGCTCACGAAGGACCTAGTCCCTTAGGTGCCGTCCCTTCTCCTCACTCCCTCGGAATCACTAAACATTTCTGCTACTGCCCAACCTCTTTCCCTTTCATACGTGTTAATTTAGCAAACTTAGGACATAGTTACATAAAAATAAGGGTAAGCCGCTCATAAACTCGTGATCGTTAAAAATTAGCATGGATATTTGGTGAGTTTCTGCTCTGAAGATTTTCTAAATCATGGGATCATGCATTTCTGTTTCCTTCAATACTGCTTCCTGTTTGTTAATATCATTATTTTTAATATATTTTAAGTACTTGTTATCAGGAATAATATGCCTTTATTCTGAACAGCTGAGTATTATTTCACTATCTGGTTGCGCCACAATCAAATTAACTAAACCCTTAACCCTAAGCGCTGAGGTGGTTTCAGTGCCGTTGCTGTTATAAGCCTTTGGCTCCGCCCCAGGCCGGCAGCCTGGGCAGTTTTCTTCTCGGCGGCCAAACAACTGTATGAAAACTATCTACTCATCTAAGGGTTTTAGTTTGTTTTGTTTCTTTTACAAAAATGATACCATTCCCTAAAACCCACTTCTGCCACTTAAAAAAATACATTATGGAAGTTCTTCCAGAGAATCCTTTAAGTAGCTACATTGTATTTCATGGTACGAAGACACCTCTCGCTGTCCAACCGTTTTCCTTGGTAGGCGTTCCGGTTGTCTCTTGGTGTTTGTCACAAACTCGCCCAGATCCTGACATCCCAAAATATAAGTGCTGGTGTATCCGCGTGTTTTCTCCCGGGCGTCATGGCGGAGCAGCGGGACTGCTGAGCACAACCGCATACAGTATTTGCCGCGTGAACAGATACATTAGGCACAGCTCTCAGAGTTCAAGCTGCTGCCAGTTTCTCTCATGCCCGTGCTCTTGCTAAAAATATCTTGTGTGTCAACATATTCACAGGGAAACTAAGGCTCAGAGAACTAACAGGACTTGTTCAAAGTCATATAGCTAAATATTTCAGAGTCAGGACTAGGGCCTAGGTCTCCTGGTTCTTTGGCCAGGACATTTTGCATAAAAAGGAGCTTTTGGGATTGGGTGGGAGAGAGTGGATAAAGTGAGAAAGACAAGGTGCATCAGTTAGCTATTGGTGTGTAACAAACTACCCCAACACTTAGCAACTTAAAACAAGAGCCACGTATTTAGTTATGATTCCACGGGTCAGCATGTAGGCTGGGCTCTGCTAGGAGGGTCTTCTGTCTGAGTTGGGTTCCCCGTGTCTGTGGCCAGCTGCGGGTCAGCTGGGACGCCAGGGTCCTTCTCCTGTGTCTCTCATCCTCGGCACGCTGTCCCAGGCCTGCTGTCCTGGTAGTGGCCCTAAGAGAGTGTAAGTGTGTGAGACCCCCCGAAGCTTAGGCTCAGAGCTGGGCACATCCCCCTCTGCTCTCCTGGATGGTTGGAGAGAGTCTCAGAGCCAGCCCAGATTTGAAGGGCGATGAAACAGCCCTGCCTCTTACTGGGAGAAGATGCAGGGTCCCCGAGCAAAGGGCATGGGCACCGGCGGCTGGGAGGATGGGAGCCACGCTGGCAAGCCACCCACCCCATCCTCAGGCTCATTAAGTTTTCCCCACTTTCCAAACAGTCGCTCGGGTCTCTCGACGTGGCTGTTTGGAAAATCACCATTCTGTAAAACAATGAAGGAAGTAGTATTTGTAGTGAAATTTCAAAAAGTTCTCCCAGGATACCTGAGGCACATTCGGGGCACCACCATATTAGGTCAGACTTCTTTCCAATTTAAAAATAGATCTGTCAGATACAAATTAACCACTTTGGCCTTGCACCGCGGGATTTATAACACGTGGTGGAGAGGTGCTGACTCATCTCTCCTTGTTGCTCTGCAGCTGGGAAGAGCACTCTTTGGGGTGGTTCTTTTGTGTCTTTTTTTGTGCATGTGCCTTTTTAAAAGTATTTCTCTGTAACTCTCGTCTCCCACAATGAAGGAGTGAAGAGGTGGGCTTTAGAGGTCATAAAAACAGCAGGCAGGCAGTGCAGATAAACACCGAAGCTTCCTTTTGGTTTTTTGGCAACTGTGTGTCCTTGGAGAGGAGGGGGCAGGGCCGCCTGGCCACCCTTGGCTGCAGCCCGGGGCTCAGGAGAGCAGCGCAGCCTGTGGGTACACAGACAGCCCCCCCTAGGGGACTGGGGGTGCCCGGGAGAGAACCACCTCTAAATTTAGAAACTTCTGGCTTCGGCCAAATATAAAACGGGACTTAGGCTGCGGGCTGAGGCCGGGAGGAGCAGGCATGTCAATACCCCGTTTGCTCTCCCCTGCATCAGGGGCTCGGGGGGAACACGACTTCCTGCTGCGCTCCTGTGTGTCGGTACCTACAGGTCAGCGTGGAGGAGAAGAAACGAGCGGGAGACCCCGCGCCTCCCACGCTGGGCGCCCGCCACGATGGCCCGGCCTCCGCGTGGGCAGCCGGCCCGGCGTCGGCAGCTGGAGCCCCGCGTTCCCGGTGGACGCCCGCCGAGGCCCGGGGTTAGGGCTCCGCCAACAAGCACATGGGAAAGAACTGTAGGTCCCCGAAAAGCACTTGGAGACACCCTGCACCCACGATCCCGCGGCGGATGCAGCCCTGCTGGTTCCCCAGACGCGGGGAAAGAAACAGGTCGGCGGCGTGTTTCCACAGCGACTCCCTGACAGACAGACCGACACCAGTGCTGATTTCTTCTGTTAAAAGCTCACTTTCATCCGGGTGGGTTCTTGACTATAAAGAAGAAAACCAAGTTACCTTTCCCAATGGTTAAGTTCTGCCACTTGCAAATGAGACTATAAAAAATAAAAATAATGCGAAGTCATGCCGCAGTGGTTTGCGGGGTTAAATGTAACAGGTGCCTTACACATAGGGATGACGGTCTGAGCATTTCCAATTTAATTCTAGTTCTTAAGGCCATATTTGTTATGGCTTTACCCAACTATCGGATAGGTATTTGCTGTTGGCGACCTCTGTGGCCACGTGACAAGAGTTTGGGTGACAGATGCGGCAGGTCAGATGCACCCCTGGGTGACCAGTTCGAATTAGACCTTTAAATCCAAGAGCAGGGCGAGGCGGGGCCGTGGAGCACAGCTGGGTGCCGGGGGGCCTGGCCTTGGGGCCCTTTCCGTCGCGATGAATCGCAGTTGAACCGCCCTGATCCCCTTGGGTGCCGGGGTCCGTGTGGACCCGACTCCCAGTGAAGGTGAAAGGGAGACCCGCCTGCAGCCGGGCCCAGGCCGCCCGGGAGCGTGGGCCAGAGGATCCTGTTCCGTGCGGTAGGTTTTTCCTGTCTGGGCGGTTTCCTCGGCTCAGCCCTTGACTTTTGCAGACACAAAGTGGGTCAGTGCTGAACCGTGGGACGGGACAGCGGGTCTTGTCATTTGTTCTGGACTCGTGGGGCAGAGCCAGGGGGAGGCTGAGCCATGCGTGGGCAGTCGGGCTGTGTGTGCAAGTGTGAGAGGGTGCGTACGTGTGCAGGAGTGTGTCTACGTGAGTGTGAGAGAATGTGTGTGTGTAAACGTGACTGTGTCTGTGTGTGGATATGAGTGTGCCTGAGTGTGTGTGGGTATGTGTGCAGGAATGTGGGTGTATAGATGAGTGTGAGAGGATGTGTGTGTATACATGTGATTGTGTGTGGATATGAGTGTGCCCGAGTGTGAGCGTGCATGTGCCCCTGCTCTCAGAACACAGTGAGGGGAGCAGCACAGTACATACAGTCACCAGATGATCCCTCATCCAGTTAAGCCGCAGTTACCCGGGTCTTGACCTCCCTAGTGAGCAGGAGACCCAGGGCCATTCTTCCTTGGCTCTGCCTGCCCTCCAGCAAGGTTCTGTCTTCATATGCTGATGGGATTAAAAAAGGAAATAGCTTAGACAGTGTGGCTCAGTGGTTGAGCATGGCCCTATGAATCAGGAGGTCTTGGTTCCTTCCATCAGGACACTTGTCCCAGTTGCCCAATCGATCCCCAGTAGGGGGCGCGCAGGAGGCAGCTGGTCAGTGACTCATCATTGATGTTTCTTTCCCCTCTCTCCCTCTCCCTTTCTCTCTCTGAAATCAATTAAAAATATATATATATATATTTTTTTTTTTTTTTAAAAAAAGGAAACAATTTCTGGAGTAAGATGGAGGGGGCGGGAGGTGAACCTTTTGGCTAAAATTAGTTGAGATTATCATGGGTCAGCACAAAGGTAAGGAGCTTAAGTGATTGCTTCCCTTCTGCACTGGGTCAGGGATGCTATGTGTCCTGTTTCTCTAGTATAAATGTTTGTCGAATAAATGTATTTTTTCCTGGGTTTAAGCAATTCTTTTCTACCACACGGAGCAAGTCAGAGCTGGTGTGCGGTGACACACAGCACTCGGCAGAGCAGGGATGTAGGCCTCTTGCACCCAAGGCTGCTCTTCTATTTCCAAGAACCTGAACTGTCCACTCACTGGCAGAGGAGCTCAGCCCCCTCCCCCACCCACCCCACACCCCTCCTGGAGGTGGTGGCTGCAGAGGGAGGCCCCAGCTCCAGCGTGGCTGTCACTCTCTCAGGACAGCCTCCTCCCACTAGTATGTGGTTAGAAACTGTGGACACAGTTCAGGCTATTGAAAAGTTATAAGGGCTGCAGTTCATCCATTTTCTCAAATTGCTGATCCTGAGAAATGAAACCAATCGTAGCCCAGGAAAGCCACAGAGGAGATTCTTTTTACTTGCTGTTTTCTAGGGGTACATGCCCAGGTGGAAATCTACACAAGGGAAATTTAAATCACTAGTCACTGTAAGTGCTAGACAAATTCGGAAAGTTCTTTTCATCCTATGGGGCGGAACTAAAATGCCGAGCAACAAAATAACAGCTGTTTGTTGGTCTTTATGTTATCTCTAAGATTTTTAATAAAAGCATTCCGTTAGAAAGAGTAAACCACCTTAAAAGAAAGTAAAATAAGGAGGGGCAGGCAGTCTTTCTTTGAGAATGTGAATTTATAAAAAAATGAAAACGTAGTATTCCTATTTACAACAGAATCTGTAGCGTTCCTGCCCCATATAGGCCTCTTTGATAAACACATAAGTAAAACGTAAAAGCCAGTGACCAAATAGGATAACTATGTACTAAAATTATGTCAGTGTTAATATCAAATTTTAAGAATTCCTTGAAAATTAAGAATGATAAACATTCTAACAGAAAAACAGGCAAATAACATCACAAACAAGATACAGAGGAAGAAGGAAAAAGTCAATAAATACATGAGCAATTCTGAATTCTCCTATCAAAGGAAAGCATGTTAAAATAACGAGTCTCTGGCAGCAATGAATGAGCACGCCCAGGGCCTGCCCAGATCTCTGCTCCGACGCCAGGCCCCAGCGAAGGGAACCAGGGCTCCTGGAAGATGTGACACTTACGTGAAAACAAACCAAACAAGTCTAGGTGGTCTCCAACAAGGAGGAAAAAAGCGTGTTGCATGTTTAAAAACATTTGGAAGAACACAAGACCAAATGTAACAATATAACGCGGATGACACTTATTTGCCATACTGCTCAAGTTACGTTAGTTACAAAGTTAAAAAAAGTCACACCTACATAACTCTGCTGTAACAATAGACTGGGGCTCGGCCTTATTTTAAAGCGATGGGCATCTATTTCAGGAGAAGTTGATCTGTCCCGGAGGGTGGACTCCAGCAGCCTCGCATGGACTGCAGAGGCCGCCAGCGAGGGCAGACACACAGGTGAGACTGCACTGCCTGGAGGGCGGAGGGCTCTGCTGGCCTTTTCCACAGCAGTGTAAAAAGCTCCATTTCCTTATAAGTGCAGTGACTTATAAGAGAGTCCTGGCTTAAAGGGCAGACTGTGGATACATCTCTTATTCCGAAGTCTTTAAATATGGACAACCTAAAAAACTGGGGAAACTAAAAGGTTATATGTTCCTGCTCCTAAAAGAATGGGGACCAGTTTTCCTTATGATGAGATTCTGTTATGAACACATGCAGGCCTGTGTACCCTGGGCTGCTTTTTAGGGCCAGGACTGCATGCAATTAGGTCACGATTTACTCCAAAGAGCAGGAGAGGTAGATTTACTCAGCGTGAATATGATTATGTGCGATGCATGGGGCAAGTGTTTGCACATGGGTTATATTGACTAACACGCAGTATATTCTTGAAACAGGCCTGTGGGGAAACAGGCTTGGGAAGCTAAGCTCTCAGGAGGCCGGGGAGCAGCAGGGGATGGCAAGGGAACTGCAGTCACAGTTCCACCCAGGCCTCCCTCCTGCCCCTCAGTCTTTCTGACCCACCCTCCAATCCATTTAATGAAGCCTCATGCCTTTTCAAACTGCCTTTCTGGCTCCAACATTCTGGAGCTCTCTGATTCGGGGCCACACATCAGAATCTCCCAAAACCCCACTCGTGGAGTGGCCATATTTCCAAACTCAGAGTCAGGGTGCTGCTTCCAGAAGCATTCGCCCACCTAAAGGAGGAAGCCCAAGTACCAACATTCCTAGGATATTTCCTTTGCTTATGGAGAGAACTAAACAGAAAATTATACAGTGGCCCCCAGGTTGTCTGGGGTGCAGGGTAGATGGGTGAGAACAGATGGACACCAAGCAAAGGCAGGAAGAGACTTGGTCTTTAGAGCGCTCATTCCCTCTTTCTCTGTCTTCAATTATTTCCTTATTTGGTGCCACGAGTGTCTCCCCAGCGGACAGCACCCCCACCCCTGTACTTTCAGATCAAGTTCCCATCCCCCAAAATTAATAACTTCGTTTCTTTTCTTTCCCTCCTCCCAATCTTTCATTTTTGGGATGCCTGATTGCTGGTAGATAAGGATTGGACTAATTTACACTAAGGTGTGAGTGGTCCACGGCTGACTCGTTCATTCTGTGACCCTTGTCCCAGGCCACTTTGCATTCTAAGAGAGTAGCTGGGAAATCCAAAAGGGAATGTAATGTTACATTCATTTAAATAATTATTTAAGTCCTGCTATGGGCAAGTTGGTAGCCCATAGTTTCCTGTCTTCTGCATGGAGATGGTGTTAATATTTTCCTTTTAGAGCTGTGAGTTCCAAACTTTGGATAGCATATCACTATCAGATAAAAAAAGAGCACCCACTCAAATGATTGGTTGATTGGTTGATTTTATATGTATATATATATATGTATAAATACAATCACTGCACTGAAATGCTGTTTACTATAAACCTACATGTTTTAAAGTGTGAGAAAAATAAACACAATATTTTTTAAAAACTTTAAAAATATATTTTTTTCTCTTTCTCCACTTGTGTTTGAGAGCAAGTTGTAAAAATGAAATGTGTCTCCCATGGAAACCACACGTACACACAGGGACCCCTGAAAGAAAACCAGAGCCTCCTGCCTCCCTCTTCAGGGCCCTCTGTCCCCACCTGACAGGCACGGGAAGGAAGGGGAAGGGGATCAGTGTGTGCAGTGTTCCTAGTTCCATTTTCTTATTTGATGAAAAAAGAGAGCGATAGAGGAGTTGTAGCGGCTCCTTCCCTGCTAATGGCCTTGAGGGTGCACTCCCTGACCCGTATGCCTCCCTTAAAACGAGGACAGGCTTGGATCCAGGTTTCGTGGAACTTGGGACTGTTACAGTTTCCGAGGAGAGGAAACTCTTTAAAGAAAAACCACACACACGAAACCTTTTGCTACTTTTACAAACTCTGTGACCCTAGGAACGCATGCCTAGGGCCCTCCCCAGGCCGTGGCAGGGGCCCCTGTGGGGGCCTCCGACTTGGGAGCCGGCTGCTGGAAACGCCCAAGCCTGGGAAGGAGAGCACCTTTGCTGAAGGGGGCCGAGGGGCCCGAACTGAGACCCCCCCGCGGGGGGTCCCGCCTGCTGTGCTACATTGTTTACAGCTAAGCCAGCCCGGCGCTCTGGAGCTGGTCGGGGTCCTACCCGCGGTGCTACATTGTTTACAGCTCCGCGCTCTGGCGCCGGTGGGTGAGGCGCGCCGCTGCTGAGCCGGCCTCGCAGCCTTTCCCCGTCCCCCTGAAACCCCGAGCTGTGGTCGCGGGATAGCCGCGCCCCTGGCCGGAGGACAAGGTCGCCTGGACTCACTGAAGCCAGTCACGCTGTCGGCTCCCGCCCATTAAGGGGGCCCCTCCCCGTTCCCTCCTTGCAGCCGAGAAATGTGAATGAAACAGGTCTCGCAGAAATCAGCTGCCTCCCTTTCAAGGCGCTGTGTTCCGTGTAAGAGGCGAAGGAAAACCCAAGACTAGGCCGTGGCCCCGACAGGGGCGCGTGGGCCGGAGGCGGCGGGGAGCGCAGGGTTGGAGCGCGGGGCGCCCCGGGAGCTGGTGTGGAACATCACGCACCCGCGTCTTCCCGCCCCTCCTCCGCACGCGCACAGCAGAGGGCGCGGGCCCGTCCCTTGTTTTCTGACGCTCCTGACACTTTGTCCCCTTGTGTTCCGAGGGCTGGAGGCAAGGCCGGGCCGGCGCCCCATCAGGGAAAGCGGTCTGTGCCCCTTTCTAAGGCCCAGGCAGCTCCCACGGGAGCCCGGGCCCGGGGGCCGTCGGCCACGGGGCTGTGCCGAACGCCCTAGAGGCCCTGCCTCCGGGAAGGGGCCCGAGCACAGCTTCAGGGCCGCCCGGACGCACTGGGCCGAGGCTCCGTGTCTGGGCCCCGCGGGACACCCTGGGGCACCCTGGACGACCTGGCGGATCTCCCTCCTCTTCTCCGTGGGCGCTGGTCGGCGCCGCGGGGGCTCTCCCGCCACCGAGGCTCGTTCCGCACGGGGACCTGCGGTTTCATTCGCGCGGGTCTCCGTGGGCGCGGCCGGGCCTCTGCGAGCCCCCGTGTTCTGAGCAGGTCCTGCAGCCGGGCGCCGTGCATGGGGCGCCCCCTGCGGCCTCCCCACCGACCTGCCGCGCAGCCCGCGGGCCCAGAACCCGCTCAGGGCTGCGGGAAAACCCTCGGGATCAGTTCCCGGGCGAGGCGGGCCTGGTACCCATCCTGCTCAGGGCCGCCAAGAGCCGGCCCGCGTGCGGCCATGGGATTGGTCTACTCCACGTGGGGGGGGGGGGGCAGGCCTGGTTACCCATCATGCTCAGGGCGGCCATGAGCCGGCCAACGTGCGGCCATGTGATTGGTCTGCACGTGACCAGGGATGTACAGCCAGGTGATTGGATGGCTCACGCCACGTGACCGTCTATGTGCTCCAATCAGCTGGCTGCGCGGGGAGGCCTCGCACCTGCTCCAGCCGCCCTAATGCCCCGTTCGCCGGGCCCCTCAGAAGCGAGCGGAGGCAGTGGTGCGCGGGCGTGAACCCGGCCTCGTGGGGCGTGGGAGCCCCCAGCGCCCTCCAACCTCGGCGCTTTGAGGCCAGGCGCGTGCTCCCCGCCGCCCCGCGGGGTCCCTTAGCGTCGCCGGAGGGTGAGTACTGGTCGCGGTCAGACCGGCCGGGGGGGCGGCCCGGGTCCCGGGTCAGAACCGGCCGGGAGGGCGGCCCGGGTTCCGGGTCAGAACCGGCCGGGCGGGTAGGGTGGGTCCCGGGTCCGAGCGGCCCGGGTGCGGTCGGCCTCAGGCGGGGTCGTCGCGCCCCCTGCGGGCGCCTGCGTGTGAGGCGCGGGGAGGCCGCGGGCGGTCCGGGAGCAGCTTCCCGGGGCTGGGTTTGCGGGCGCGCGGCCCTGGCCGCGTGGTGAGCAGGAGCCTGTCCGCAGGGGCGCCCTGAGCGCCGGGGCTGCGGCCGGAGGAGCGGCGCCCCCTGGAGGCCCTGGCGGAGCCGGGGTCTAGGCGCCGGCGCCCCCTGGTGGCCGCGCTCCCGGCTACGCCCGGCCGCCTGCTCCCCTCGGTCCGCGCTGCGGGCGAAGGCGGGCGGGCCCGCGGGAATCGCGCCGCCTCGCGCGGGTGGGGTGGGGTGGGGGTGGGGCCCTCGGGAGGGGGGCGGGGCTTGCGGGGCGGGCGGGGGTGGGGCCCTCGGGGCGGGGGCGGGGCTTGCGGGGCGGGGCACGGCCCGCGGGCTGCTGCTTCCCGAGGGCCAGGCGAGCTGTGGGAGGCGCACGGCCGCTCCAGCGCCTCGCTCCCCCGGCGCAGACCCTGCCGCACGCGTGCCCCTGCGAGTGCGCCCGGCTGCGCTCCAGCAGCACTTCATTCAGGGCGCAGAGGGGGGCCTGGGGCTTGCCCCTGGGCCCGTGCGCTACCCCCTGCGGTGAGGGAAGGGGCAGAGATGCTGTCCTCAGAGCCTCAGTCCGGCTCCCGCGTGTCCACGCGCTGGCTTTGTGCCTTACGTCTCCCGTGGCGCGTCGCCCCGGCAGTGAGGGGGCGGGCCCGCCGCTCAGAGCCCGGGACCTGTGGGCACGCGCCGCCGCCACGCGCACGGGGGACATGCAGGACGCCGGGGCGCTCCATCCAGACACCCCACCTGCTGCTGCTGGCCCGAGGCTCCGTGCCCTCCGGGGCTTTGACGGTGGCCGTGGCTTTGTTCGCTGGGCCTGACTCAGAGCGAATGAAGCGTCGTTCATTCCATTTGCATGCTGAACGTGGTCTTTCCAAACGCACGGACATGTTGTTTTGAGCTGCCTGGCACAGCGCAGGGCCGTGTGGAATCCCCTGGCAGTTTCCCACACCAGAACACTGCCTACCCTAAAATTTTAAATTATAACAGAATCCAAAACAGATGTACCAGATCCGGGGAGGGCGGGGCAGCGTTCATCTGCCCTAGGGGATGCCCCTCGCGGACGCTCTGTCAGGCAGACACCTGTGAGGAGAGCAGGGAAGACCCAGCCTGCTCTGGACACTGCGCCCCGCGGTTTGTGTCAGAGTCTGCAAGGCGCGGATAACTGAAGCTCTGGCTGAACTGGGGCACAGCCTTTCACGAAGTGTCTGTGTTTGGAAGATGTCACTGGTCAGCAAAATGAGGATTTGGATGGGATAAAAACTAGATTTCTTTATCCACTTTTCTGATCGTTCTCTGACGGGTGGAACTCTTAAGATGACGCGGACTAGCCCTGAGTCATGTAGAATGTGAACTGGCCAAGCTGCTGCTGGCGCCCGTGGGGGCAGGTTCCTGATGGGGTGAGCGGGAGCTGGGGGGGCATGGTGCTGCCAGCACCGGGGCTCAGGGACCAGAGAGGAAAGCATGGACATTATTCATAAAAGCTTACAAACTAGAGTAAGACATGACAGCAGACAGAGGTGGTGGTCGCACAGCATTGAGAATGTACTAAAGGCTGCTGAATTGTTCGGTTTAGAATGGTTGATTTTATATTATATGAATTTCACTTCAATAATTGAAAAAATTAATGACTAATAGCAACAACTGCCCTTCAGAGCACTCTATGTCAGGAGCTGTGTTATGCGATTTATATGTATTACCTGATGCCACAATAATCCTCTGAGGCCATGCTAGTATTATCCCAATTTTATACCTGAGGAAACTGGGAGAGTGTGGGCCGTCCCGGTGGCACATAGATAGGTGATAACTTTATAGAGGGAGGTGGTGCAGAGAGTTTTCATCCGGTAGAGTAATGATAATGGTTACAGCTTACGAGCAGGTGCCGTATGTGGAGTGGATTCTTCACAGAGCCCAAGAATGGAATTCACCTGCCCTCCTTACAAACTAACTGGGCTCAAGGTTTGCCTAAGAATTAACTGAGTGCTTCTCAGCAGTTATTTCAGGGTTGGGTAACCAGGGGATGACGCCTATGAGAGGAAGTGGCTAAATGAGGAATCTCTTTCCTAGTCTTGATGGACTAAAAGGCACAGCTGTAAAGGTGGGGTGTGGGGTGAGAGCTGAGAGGGGACTGCGTAGGAAAAGAAAGCATCTGGACCTTTAAAACCAGCTGTAAGCAGTCGTCACGCATCTTCTAAACTTGGTCTTGGTTTTAGAGCTTCAGGAGGACAGGTCCCCCGAGAACCCTCAGTCACTGCCCAGTTTTCATGTCAATGCAGAGTGAGTGTGATTCTGTTGCAATACGATGACCTTGGACAGACTTTGTAAGGCAGAGACAGGGAGAAGGGGAGAGAGAGTGAGGATGAGAGCGCCTGAGAACACCAGTTTCGAGGGATCCTTGGAAGGAGCAGGCTAGGGGAATGGCAGTCATGGGTCTCACCCTCTGCCCAGCCACCTTGCTCTCTGGGCTGGAAGGAAGGCGCGGCACAAAGGAGCAATCTTGAGGCCTTTCTCTTCTGTCCTGAGGGACGGTGCAAAGGCAAGAGGAGACAGGACACATGGACGAAATGCTGACAGGCCAGGCCCTTGTTTCCCTTCTCCCTCCTGAGATGCATTTTGATCTGGGGAGATGGGGCTGTAGAAACGTCCACATGGGGTACTTCCAGAGCTTTCTGAGGCAAGAGAGCTGTCAGGTCCCTGGGACCTTGCCTGTCCCAGCATGTCCCTATGAACCTGTAGCTGTGCTCCAGGTGGCCTCTCTGGGCTCTCCTCTCCTTGCCTGTTACTGCCCACTCTCACCTGCTCTCCCATCGCAGCAAACATCTGAGGGTTTCCCGGGAGAGCCACTGCCCTTGTGTCTCCACTCCTTTTCTGTGCTGTCCTCTTTGCCTGGAAAGTTCTCCACTTCTCTGTCTCTGTACTTGTCACACGATATCCATTTCTTCTTTACTCTGAACTAAACAGGGAGACCATCGAGGCCCTGGCCAGTGTTACATTTATCCTTGGGAACTTGGTAGCTAGAAAATAAATATGCCAAGAGCACCTAGAACAAGTGGCATAGCGAGATCATATCTGGGGTCCCCTCGTTCCATACACACCTAATACTTGGATCACTCTGCCTCTCAATTCACAAAAAGCAGGTCCTGTATAATTTTCTCATTGTGGACAAAATAAGTTCTCAACTAATTTTCCTCAATTTGAAAAAAATCATTTAAGCATTTAGGATAGTGCCTGGAATAAGGTAAAGACCTGATAAATGTTGAATGAATGAATGAAGAAAAGCCAACCAGTGAAGCAGCAGTCACAGAGCTAGCCCAATGGAATATTCCCCTTTTTAGTGTTAAGTCACCTTCCCTGTTGAGAGCAGGTGCTCTTCAAGGTGGCTGACTTCAATGTGCATCACAAAACTCAACCTCCAAAATAAAGTGCTAAATTCAGTATTTCAGAAAAGCTGACATATACAGGGTTATGTGTTTAAGTATATTGAGTTTCAGATTTGGAGAAAAACACACAATATGGATAAACAAATAGTGCATTAGAGTAATACTTTTTGTAAATGCCATTAAGATACTGGCCGGAGAATTAGGCTGAATCCACATGTGAACGATAATATGTTATATCCTTGTTAATCGCATGATCCATAAAAGGACTGTCTGTGGCACAAGGAGCAGAAATGACTTCTCTTGGCAAATCTGGAATTTCATACCCCCCAGGATGTGCTTGTAATACTTTTCCCTGTAAGAAGCTAATCTGATGAAATCTCTCTCGACTCCATGGAGTTGTAACCTACTGGGTAAAGCTGACCTACTTGTTACCTGATTCTGCACTGCCGCTTCTCTAGAAAATGAGCCTTACCGGACCAGAAATGCATGTGTACTCCAAGATAATGCTTTAAAATTAAGGTGTTTTGTTTACATCTTCAAATTCAAAGCTGAGGCTAAACCACAGAAACACATTTGTCGAGAAGTTCATGGAAAGGCATCCAAAGGTCTCCAGTGTCCTGTAGTTTGCAGGGTGGTCTAGGGAGAAGATTCTTAGGAATGTCCTCCAAAACAAAGGGAGGGTCAAACAATAAAGAGAGTAAGTGTTGAAAATATGAGCCAAGCCCCGGCTGGGCGTGGCTCAGCGATTGAGCGTCGACCCAGGATCCAGGCGATTGGGGTTCGATTCCTGGTCAGGGGACATGCCCGGGTTGCAGGCTTGATCCCCAGTCAGGGGCCTGCAGGAGGCAGCCGATCAATGACTCCCATAATTGATGTTTCTATCTCTCTCCCCCTCTCCTTTCCTCTCTATGAAATCAATAAAGATATATTTAAAAAAAAAAAGAAAAAGAGCCAAAAATTTCTTAGTGAGGGTGGAAGAGAAAGAACCTCTCTGGATTTCAGAAAGTAACTCTGAAAATGAAGGGAACATGGAATTGCAGTGATATTTGAAACAAAATCAAAGGCAGACAGAAGAAGCAGGTACCAGAATCAGAAATGCACAGGCATGACTTCAGGAGTACAGCTCTAAAGTGATTCTGTTTTGAGAGGAGGTAAGAACACTGTAAAAGTATGGACTGTCTCACAGCCCAGCCTGTGAGGGTGATGAGCACCCAGATGTCTCACAAACATCTGATAAATGACTCGAGTTTGCATCAGCAGCAACTAAAGGTTCCATCCTTATCAGCCAGTTCTGCAAATTTGTCTTGAGGCAGCAGCAAACAACAGCATCGAACAAAAAGCCATTCTCCCCTTTCATTTTGGAGATGAAGTAGTGTGGTTTGTAGGAGACACCATGGCAGCACCATTGAAGACCAAAGAGCAGTTGACACCAGGCACTTCTGCTCCTTTATCAGGCAGGGGAGAGTGACCAGGGGCTTCCTCAGGGTAGGCGAGGCTCCACCCTTCTGCGGAGGAGGAACCAGTGGACCATATAGAGGGAGGACTAAGAAGGGGCTGACTCCACCTTGACTGTCAGCTCCTGAGCCTCAGTTTTCCCAGTGTTTCCGCTGCGAGTGGGAAGATTATAGTCTCTGCTGGCTGTCAGGAGCCAGTTAGAATGCTGTGGTGGTTTATGATGTCAAACACAGGTGACGGTGCTTCTAGGAAGCTCAGCTGCATCAAACAGGAATTTACTCAAATCTGAGTAGGTGAGATTGGGGTGTTATGAAGTCTGCACTAGCCCAGGAGACCCAGCCTGGTTCCATGGCAGACCCTTGTTCAAAAGTTCCAGGAGGCAAATGCAGGTCTGAGGTCAATGTGGGGGCCTTGCTCTGAATTAAGACATTTTTTTCTCAAAATGTTGATTCTTACCATGATCAATCAAAATGATATTGATTGAGATTTTAATAAATAAACTGAGATTTATTGACTTTTCTATGAGGTAAGAAAGACATGGCTGGAACCCAAGGCCAGATATTGTGATTTTGTGCTCTATTATAATAGACTATCATTGAAGCAGTGGGGACAGGGTAATTGAAAATGACAAGACACCTTCTCATGTCCATGGGAGGACTTCAGCTAGTAACAACCAACTTTGGAAGTTTCAAAATTAGTTATTAATCATAACTCAGGTTTGCCCAGAGACAAACCTGTAGCAATTATTTTAGGAATCAAATTCTCAAGTAAGTACCCTTGCCAGTGTAAAGAGATTTTTAAAATAAAAAAGTCCTTTCTGTTGATCACATATTTACCATTTCTGATGCTCCTCCTTCATGCTGGTCCAGGTTTCCATCTGGTATCACCGTCTCTATCTGAAAGGCATCCTTTGACAGTTCTTATGGGGCTAGTGTACTAGTGGTTAATTCTCTCAACTTTTATAAAGCTGAAAAACTTTATTTTGCCTTCATTTTTAAAAGACAGTTCTGCTGGGTACAGAATTCTAGGTTGGCAAATTCTTTCAATGCATTTGGCCCTCCTTACCCCTGGGTTCTGCAGCCACAAATTCAACCAACTGTGGATAGAAAATATTTGGAAAAAAGGTTACATTGTTGCTGATATGTACTATGTAATTAGGCCTAGGATGGTTATATCTGTACTGCTGAACATGTACAAATTATTTTTTCTTATTTCCTAAACAATAAAGAATAACAACTAATTACATAGCATTTACAGTGTATTAGGTATTACAAGTAATTTAAAGATGATTTAAAATGACATGTTGGAGTCACCTAGGGCAGAGTTCCTCATTGGGGGCATAGCCCTCCATCGAGGGCCATGGTTGGGAGTTCAGACATACAGTGACGTCTGTGTCACTCTCCCCCAGGACCACGTGTATAGGTTGTGCTGCATGACAAGTTCATTCACAACGCAGGATTTCATAGTGTTAGTCTCCATTTGAAAATGTTACAGACAAAAAAAACTCAAAATGTTTACTGCAACATATAATTATGTATTTTGTTGTAGATTTTACAAACTATTTGAACAGGCATTCACCTTCTGTATTTAGAAAAGGGTTTGAGTTCATAGGGAAGCTAATCCCTAAACTAATAGGAAATAATGCATACTAACATGTATTGCTGAGTTAGCTCAGCCTGCGGGGAGATGCACCAGTAGATGATGGTTCTGCCAAGTCGCTATTGACTCGGGTACTGGTAGTTCTGCTGTATAGGAACTGCCTCTACTACACAGCAGGGAGCCCGCTGTCTCATCCAACTACCTGCCTGAAAAGTTCTTTTGAAGCGGGTTAGTCATTATACAGCAGCCTTCAGAAATCAAACCCTCTTCAGTAATTGAAGCCCAGCTCCCCGGTGCAGAGCCTCAGTGGTTTGCTCCAGCTCTGCTAATCATTTAGTTCCAGTCCTGCCCGCTCACAGACAAAGCAGGGACTAATGATGTCCCTAAAGTGGAGATATCAAGGTCTAAGGTGACTTAAAATAGCTTAACTTAATTCATAGACTTCTCTTGATATCAACAGATAGGGCAGTTGGGCAAAATAAGTTAAGAGGAGAGAAGATTCCAACAGAATCACAAGCAATCTTTTGCATAAATTAGGTATTTTTTTCCAGATTGGTTGCTATATGAACATAAATAATCTCAGAAATAATTTTTTTTAAAGTTTTCTTTCCTCTTTTCTAATTTTAAATTAGGATAGAAAATATTTTTAGAACCTAGGACTTGCTTAGGAGGTTTGTAAGCAGCTGGTTCTACCTCAGCCAGGCTGCTCATCTGATGATGTTCCAGTGACTTAGGAGTGGCCAAAAGACACCTCCTTCCTGAGGCTCAGAGCCCATGAGGGCCCCTTCCTCAGGGGATGGCCCAGACATCCTCTGAAAGATGCAATTGTCTTTGAAAGGGCAGATCTTCACATCATCAGCAACGTCATTGCTACGTTGGATGATAGCAAATAGATTTCCAGGCTGTCACTTCTCTGGGAATGGCATAAGAGGTGGACTTGTGGTTTTATTGGGTGTAAAACACCAGGGAATCCTGGGCCCAAGGGAGGGAAGTGGGCCAGAACTTCCTAGGCCCAGGAGGGAACTTTGGGGACTTGGGTGATGGCACCTCTGATCCTCACTGAAAAGATAGGCTGCACCCAAAGTCAGAGAGGACAGAGGGACCCAGCGAGCATCTCACCCTCCTGTCGCTTCATAGGCAAGAACAGAGCACTGAGGAGAGGGATGCACAGGCCAGCTTGCTGACTGCCTCTGCACTGTCTTGTTTGCTTGCCTGCTTCATTGTTTTTCTTTTCTGATTAAAAATTAGATGCTTCTTGCCCTGGCCGATGTGGCTCAGTTGGTTGTCATCCCGTACAACAAAGGGTCACGGGTTCGATTCCTGGACAGGGCACACACCCAGGCTGCGGGCTCGATCCCTGGTCAGAGGTGTGCAGGAGGCAGCTGATTGATTCTCTGACATTGATGTTTCTCTCTCTGTTCCTCCCTTCCTCTCTCTCAAATCAATAAAAACATTCTAAAAATGTTTTTTTAAACAATTAGATGCTTCTCATTGTAGAACATCTGGGAAATACAGAGAAGCCCAAGAATAAAATTAAAACTGGGTGAAAGATGGTTCCCCAACAGAGACAAGCAATACAGAGGTGACCCTTCAGTGCTGCAGAATGGCAGGTGGGAGTGCCCTGGCCCTGAGACCCTCAGCTGGCCTTGCCTTTTGCCCTTCTCCATGGCCTGTGGCTGGGGGTGCAAGGCATCACCCCCTACTCCCCCACATTCATGGACAGAAGACAAGTGGTTTGTCCTCTCGCATCCTGTCAATGCTGCTCACTTCTTTGTTCCTGGCCAGGAACATCCAGCCCACCCACTTAGCAGAATCCACTACTAACCCTAATCATTTCTGTGTTTGTTTTAAAATCTTGGCAAATGCTTCCTTAATTTCAAAAGACCTGTAAATTTTCAGTTTTAAGACTTATAGTTTTATAAGAGTACAGACCCAACAGAAATGATAAAAATATTCTAATTCAATTTTTAAATATATATAATCAAAGTGACTTCATTTTCTGGACAGTCGCTTAAGTCCTGTAGGATAACCTGTGCCCAGCTTCATGTTTTGTTTTAGCGGTAGGTAATGGGGATCTTTCAGAGGCATGCATCTGGACATGCCAGGACAGCTTGCCGTATTTCCCAGCAGCACTCCTGGCAAAGTGTCATTTGTCCTGACTGCATTGTGGGTTAGGAGTCTTTTTCCAGAGCAGGAGTGTAAACCAGGTCTCTTGCTTTATGTTCCAGGCTGGTTTCTCACTGCATGTTTCTCAGAATGAAGCCATCAGTCTCAATGCAATGCCATTTCTACCTGGGCTCCACAAAGCTCTGCTATCAATACTTCTGAAGTCCTGGTAAGAGCGTCTCCTTTCTTTGTTTTTGCCATTGAAATAGATTTTGGGCATTCCTAGGAAAAGAAATGCTTTTGCTCTTCAAGCACCCTCCTTGGTGATAACTGTCCACTTACTTCAGAGAGTACCTTGCTGTGAAAGAGGAGCATCTCCTTTACCAAACCAACCAACCGAAAGCTTCTGGGGTCATTCTGTGAGGGCAGAGCAGCCTCTGTGTGTGTTTTTATATCAGAGATCCTGAACCATGTCTGTCTATCAGATGAGATGAGGAGTGAGGTCAGAGGGGTGGGATCCACGGGATCTTTGAGGATCCCCAGCTATTCCTATAACCATGCTTTGCCTTCTCTGGGGGTTTGGGGGAGGCTGCTCCTTCACAGGCCCCTCCTCTCACCTTCAGCTAAAAATCCCCAGGGAGGAGGAGGCTGCTGGGTGCTGTCTGCACCCGCTCAAGAGGGTAAGGTCAGTGTGTGGCCTTTGGCACATAAGGGACCTGGAGCACTAGCCAAAAACCCAAGGCAGCCCTGGTGTCCAGTGTCTGGGAAGCACAGCAGGGCTCAGGGGAGCCTGCAGCTTGGTGCCAACAAGGGCCGGGGAGGAGCTACAGGCTGGCCAGATGCTGGGCTGATTTAAACAGCTTCTAGAAACTGCTCCAGATACCATCCTGAGAGGGCAGGTGCTCCAGGACTCCTGTCTTGGTCAAGGCCCCCGGTCATGAGCCAGCTAGACAGGTGAGTCGATGGACTTGACAGAGACTGACCAGTTAATGCAGCTTAGAGGGACCACACAGTGGTAGCATCTGCATGCATTTTCTAGAAGCTTTCGTGCCATGAGTAGGGCACTTTTCTGGGTGAAACTCTCAGCATCTCAGAATGTAAGCCAGGTACTACTACTTATACTGTTGTGGAGTGAGATGCCCATCCTTCCTGGAACCTGGGCAGTGACTTTGGCCTCTAAACACCAGCAGTACTTTTGGCTGCAGTGTTCATTGACATTTTCATTTGCTCTCTTGTTTTTTTGTTTGTTTCCGTTACTATTGTGGTAAGAGATATATACATAAAATTTACCATGTTAACTATTTTTAAGTGTACTGTTCCATGGCATTCATTCACATTGATGAGCAACCATCTCTACCATCTATCTCCAGAACTTTCTCATCACCCCAAACTGAAACCCTGACTACCTCATTTTATGAATTACTTCTTTTGCTCCATGTTTTCTTGTCAAATAGATTGTAGGCAAAGAACAGGACAAAGTACTCACAGGCGCTGGCGCACGTCCCACATATCACAGGTGCACAGTCAATGTTTGGTGACTGCAGTGTGCGTCTTTCTGGGACTCTGATGAGCTCTCAGCACCTCTTCTTCTCAGAGATAACCTCCTCATTGACTGAGTCCCTGTTTATTAGAATTAACCATACCTCTTAGGCTATAGCTGACTGGATCAGGGGAGGGACCCAGACACAAGAGGGACTAATTAAAGCCACTCTTCAAGGCCTTGATTTGGGACAGAAAGACTCAAACTAGTTCTGGTATGTGACTGAAAATGTCATATTTGAATTGAAAAGCTGTGGGTTCCCTAAAAAAGCAGACTAATGGGAATCTGAGATGTGTGAGAGTGTGTGAGAGAGTGCATGTGTGACTGTGTGAGACGGTGCATGTGAGAGTAGGTGTGAAAGAATGTGGGAGAGAGTGAGACCTTGTGTGTGTGTGTGTGAAAGAGAATACGTGTGAGAACGTGTGTAAGGGACTGTGTGTGACAGTGCATATGAGTGAATGTGTTATGTGAACGTTTGTGAGAGTACGTGTGAGAACGTGTGAGAGTGAGAGGTTGTGAGGGGTGTGTGAGCATGTGAGAGAATAGTGTAAGGAAAGTGGGTGAGCTCCAACATGGAAGAGTTGTGTGATTTATGTGTATGAATATGTAAATGTGAGTGTGAAAGTATGTGAGTGTGTGAGATTGTGTTGTGAGAACACGTGTAGGAGAGTGTGTGTGAGTGAGAGAGCGAATGTCTGTACTTTCTGTCTGCTGCCTCCAAGGCCTCCCTCAGGTGTCCTGAGCTCTAGGGAACAGCACACACCCTATATCACATTCCCTTCACTTAAGGGAGAGTCTTATGAGCACTGACCTGTGGATTTGGGGACTGTGCCAGCAGCCGTGCACTTGGCCAGATCCATGGCTTAGAATTGAAATGCGGGAAGTGGGGCCCTTGCTGGAAGCTGTCGGGTTGTGCCTGCAGTGACAGAGGCTGCCCCTAGCACACTGTGTGCTCCAGGTCACCTGCACACACGTAGCCTCTGTGACCACTGTCCTCCAGCACAGGCCAAGGGCCACCTGCAGAAACTGGGTCAGCACTCAGCCCATGGATGGAGACCATGTGTGCCTCGGAGCAGGGGCCTCATGCAGAGAAGGCCTTCCAGAAAAATCTGTCCATCGGCTGAGCCATGAACTTCCTGCCTTATCTTTTCCTTGCAGTTCTCTGCAAGCTGTTTGTAATAACATCTCTGAATCTCATGGCTTAACCCAGTCAAGTTTATTTTCCACTCGCATCATCGTGCAGTGTGAGTCAGGCAGCAATTGCCCAGGCATTGACTCAGGAGCCGGCCTCCTCCCATGCACGGTGCTCCCGTTCCCACATGTGGCCTGCTGGGAAGGAGAGCAGAGGGGCTGGGCTAGGCCTGGAAATGGCACACATCGCTCCCACGCTCATGTACGTGGCCCCACCTGACTGCACGGGGACAGGTTAGCCCCTTACGCAGGAGGGAGATAAAATAGGTTTGGTGAACACACAGCACTGCTCACCATGGCTTTCCTAGAAGTAATTCACTTAGTGCGTTAGGGCTACGTAGAGAATCAGCTGCCCCATCTCTGAGTCCCACTTTCCATCGCAGTTAGGTATTTGCTTTGGCATTTACCCCACTACTTCTGAATAAAAGATAAGAATCTAGCTGGTAACATCATTCCTTTTCTCACACATTTTCTCCTTTCCCCCCAGTTTTGATTGTGCTAATTGTTACACTGTGCCAGGGGACATCTTTGGGAGACCTGCGTGTTCAATATGCCTCTTTCTCTCATGCTCGGTCAGCTCACTTGGAAATGCAGTTCTAGGTTGCAGTCCTTTCTGTTTAGAACTCTGAGGTCATTGGTCCATTACCTTTTAGCATCTAGTTTTGTTTTCGGGAAGCCCAGTGTCATTCTGATGTCTGAACTTTTTAAGCTAGTGTGTTTCTCTTTCCTCCTGGGAAAGACTGGGATCCTGTCTTTGACCCCCATTCTCAGCCTACAGTTGTTACTGGTGTAATCCATTCACTGGGTAGGTCCTGGTGAGTCCTTTCAATCTGGACCTTCATGTCCTTCAGTTTGCAGAATTTTCCTGGTATCATTTCTTTGGTGACTTCCTCCTCCTTGGTTTTTTTCCTCCTGAAACTTCTGTCAGCAGTTGGAAACCCCAGATTTCTGTGTTCTACTTGGTCTTCCACTTTCATGCCTGTGTTCTTGTTCTACTGCCCAAGAGATTTCTTTAATTACATCTGCCAGTGTTTCTGCTGAATTATTTTGTTTCTGCCTTTATATTTTAATTTCCAAGAACTCATTTTTTATTTGTGTCTGTCCCTTTTATGTAGCATCTTGTTCATGTTCCATGGATAAAGTGTATTCTCCTCCCTCTGCAAGGACATTCAATGCAGAAATACTTTTCTTGCTCCCTGTACCATCTTTTCTTCCTTCTGAGTTTCTTGGCTCTTCTTGTTGTGTCTCTGTCTTCCCTGCTGCACTATCCCCTCAAACATCTGGGAAGCTCTAGCTGCGTGTGTTTTAATAAGAATAGTCAGGACTGGAGGAGGGAGAGTCAAAGCTGACAGGAAGTTTCATGGCTGACTAGGGGCTCTCACTCTGAGGTAGGAGTTGGCAATTTTTCTCTGTGAAGCACCATAGAGCACTGATTTTAGGCCCTGTGGGCCATATGGCCTTTGCTGCAACCCCACCCCACTGTGCTATACCAGTGTGTCCTCATTGACAGAGCCATAGACACCATGAGCGTGAGTGGGCGTGGCCGTGATCCAGTGGAACATTATTCACAGAAGTGGGCCAGGTGTGCCAGCCTCCCAGTGGGCCACAGTGCCTGGCTTATGCCCTCGGCTGTACCCAGAGTCCCTGAGAGCAGAGCCGCCCTAGTCAGCTCCTTGAGGATACCTCTCCAGTCCTCTGGAGCTGTGGGGGGCTGGGTGGAGGGATGTTTAGCTTTGCAGTTGTCGACACACACAGATTGAGGGAGTGGGATGGGAGTTGGTGTGAGCCCCCAGCCGGTGTCCAGCTTTATTCTTTAACTTTCTTCCAGAGTAGATGGTGCCTCTGGACCCTGAGGGTTTTATATACCAGCTGGCTTCCTGCCAAATTCCCAGAGAGCAAACCCCATTTCCACCTTCTCCTATGACCCAGTTGGGGGCCCCTCTCATCTACTTCCCATTTCCAATCTGTTATCAGGTTATGGCTTCGATTGTCTTTGTTCTGTGAGTTTATAACGTTTTCCCTTTCAAGTCATTTTGGTGGGATTTCAGGAGATGCCAAAGCACCATGTGTGTTCAATCTGCTAGTTCATCCAGAACACTCCTGGGCAGCTTTAAAGGGTTTGCACCGGCCGTGGGGAAATGAGGTCAGGAGGAGGGAAAACAGGACAAAACGGGGAAAAGGGGAGGTCAGAGGCCAGGAAGTGACCAGGTAAGTATGGGGTTTTCTTCCAAACACGGAGACTGGAATGTTAGAACCTCTTTTACTTTAGATTTCACTATGTCACCATAAAAACCAGCAAGAGATAAAGAATAAATACAGTGAGACTGGAGCAGAAACGCAGGGAGGCTTCTCTAATCACTTTCTCCGTGTTTCCCTCAGGGAAAGCCAGAAAGCCACATTAAACAGGGAATAGGACTTCCAGAGGCCACTGCTTCTGACAACAGCCTTGTAGAGCAGTCGCTTACCCCTTCCCCGGGAAGTGCTAAGGTGGGAACCACACCGAGGTCAGATGTGGAGAAAGCATGGCTTCAGGATGGCCTGGCATTGGTCACCGCAGTGCCTGCCAGCCTTTCAGAGGGAGTCTGAGGTGTCCCTGAGAGGTTCTGAGTCAGTGTTTCACCTCATCATGACTAATTTTACACAGTTAAAATGCCACAGGGCCCTCTCAGAACTAAATAATTGATTTTTAAAGTGCTCTCTATTTTATTATGTTATTTTGTTTTTTAATCCCCACCCAGATATTTTTTCATTGCTTTTCAGAGAGAGTGGAAGGAAGGGGGTGGGTGGAGATGGAGAAACTTCTATGTGAGAAAGACACATGGATCCCACACGTGCCGTGTCCAGACCAGGGCCCTGGGATCAAGCCCACAACCGAGGTACATGGCCTTGGCCGGAATAGAACCTGGGACTCTTTATTCCACGGGCCAATGCTCTAACCACTAAGCCAAACCAGCTAGGGCTAAAGTGCTGCTCTTTAGAGAAAATAAGTGTTCCCCAAACAAAAGCATAGCCTCACATCACCCCGCCTCTGTCTGCCATCCCCATCACACGTGCACATGCACATGCACACATGTACCACCTCTCCCCCACCTTGCTGTTTTCCCTGGGACAAGTTCTATTGCTTGATTTGTAGTTGAGCTTACTTATAGTTCTGGTGTATCTGAAAGCTGACTGTGGAGGGAGCTGGAGGGAGGTGCTCAGGAACTGTTGGCCTTCCCAGTGAGAGGCGGCCACAGGTGAGAGAGGAGAACTGAGTGGGCTGGGAAGGTCTGCCGACTGTGTTTCTCCTCCTGTGTTGTTACATCATCACAGGGTTCCTTGGTTGTGAGTGAAGGAGTTCAGCTTCCTGGCTTGTCAGAAGGACAAGGGGGAAGACTGGGACAAGCTCCTTTAATCTTCAAAACCAAACTCCCTTCCTGCTCATTAGGTGAGAGCACCAAAAACAGAGTTTACTAACTTCAGGGTCACCCTAGGGAGTGATGAAACCAGGATCTGAGCCCAGGCAGTAGGGCTCCGGAGCTCAGTTATCTCCAGGGAGCCACAATGCAGGCTTCATGCTGCTAGAGGCAGGGTATCTAAAAGCCTGTTTCCTGTCGTGTTGAAAATGAAAGGCAGGGAGATACAATGTGGAGGGGTGCAGAGCAGGTGTCTCCTCACACTTGAAGACCTGAGTGGACTGCAGCCCGCTGTCGCTCCTGGTCTCAGCAGTGGAGCAGCAGTGTGCCCTTGGGAGGCCGCCTGCACCCTGGAGCCATGGCCTCTGCTCCATGGGGAGGCTGTGCCAGGTACCCTAGTGCCTTCAGCTCTGCAGTTCTGCAGTGCACGTGCTCATGTCTGTGGACTTCCTTGGCATCTTTTGTTCTCTTAAATTGTTTTCTACGAAAAAGAACACAAACCGTTTTTAGAGAAAGAAATTGCAGTCAGAGGCCGGCTATGTAAGTCACAGAAAAGTTTCACTTTCATTTCGTTAATGCACTTCATACTATGTGAGAATTTCACAGGTTCATCAAATGGTTGGTCTTTCTGCTCCAGCCCTATATTCACTCTTCACCAAGTCCCGTAAACCCTACCACCCCTCCCTTCTCTCTGTCCGTTCTCACTGCCGCCACTCATGCACCAACCACCTTCGGGTCCATGTCTCCACACCTGCCTCCCTTAGACCACACAGCCCGGGCAGCCCGTGATGGGTCAGAGCATCAGTGGGCAGGTCGCTGCCCTGCTCACACATTCACAGAACCTCACGGGGCTGTCGTAGCTCCTCGTCACAGCTTGACAAGTGAGCGCTGTAGCACTTGGTGCTCTCTGCTTTTCCGGTTTGGAGCGGTATACTTCAGCCACAGGGATGTTTCTGATTCTCAAACATAGTCCAGTTTTCCCCACTCTCTGAGTTTCCCCCAGTTGTCTTTTTATTGAAGTAAAATTCACATAACATGAAATTAACCATCTCAGACTCAACTGTTCAGTGGCATTGAGTAGATTCACATTGTTGTGCAACTGGCATCACATTCCAGTTCCAGAGCCTTGGCATCGTCCTACCTGGAAATGCAGACCCTTCCCACAGCCACTCCCAGCCCTCCTCCCTTGTCCCCTGCCCACCACTGATCGGTTTTCTGTCTCTGGATTTACCTATTCTGGATAGTTCATATAAATAGAATCACATACTGTGTAAGCTTTAGTGTCTGGTTTCTCTCATGGAGCGTAATGTTTCTGAGGCTCATTGATGTTGCAGCATGAGTCAGCAACTTTCTTTTTTGGTCGGAGAACATTCTGCTGTATGATAGACGATCTTCTGTTCGTCCATCATCCCAGGTGGACATTTGGGCTGTGTACACCTCTCAGCTGCTATAAACGCTGCTGCTGTGAACGTTGTGTGCAAGTTGCTGTGTGACTCCCTGTTTCCAGCTCTTTTGGGTACATACCTAGGAGTGGAATTGCTGGCTCTGACAACTTTCTGAGGAGCCATTAGGCTGTTTTCTGCAGCATTTTACGTTCCCAGCAGCTTTGTGCAGGGAGCCCCTTCCCACACGCCTGACATACCGTTTTCCATTTTCATCATAGCCCCCTGAGGCGAGGAGCAGGATCACTCTGGTTTTGACTTATATTCCTATTGATTTATGGTGTGACACATCTCTCCATGGGCTTGTTGACCATTTGTGTATCATCTTTGGAGAAATGTCTTTTCAAATTCTTTACCCATTTTTCAGTTGGGTCGTTTGCCTTTTTGAGTTGAGCTGTAAGAGTTCTTTATATAAGACACTATCTGACAGATAAAAAATTTGCAGATATTTCCTCCCATTCTGTAGGTTGTCCTTTCATTTTCTTGGTACTGTCCTTTGATGCACAAAACTTTCTAATTTGACCATCTGCTTTATCTACTTTTCCCTTGTTGCTCGTGCTCCGGTTTCCTGCGTAAGAATCCATAGGGATCTTGGTAGGACCTGTGCTGAGTCTGCACGTTGCGCTGCTGTTGTTAACACAACACTGTCTTAACAGTGTGAAGCTGTCCAGTCTCCCTGGTTCTCACAGCACTGCTCCCTTCTTTTCATGCGATCTAGCCTTTCTCCTCCTATTTTAGTTCCTCGTCACCATGACTTACTGCTGTTGGCTCACTGGGTTTACTGCTTGTGCTCCTCACTGTCCACCAGATTGTGAGCTGCTGGCTTGCAGGATCCTGCCCGTGTGTTCCCTGCTTTCTCTCAGCATCTGGAGTCATGCCCACACCTAGCAGATACTTGATAACTGTGTAATGATGAAGGAATGAGTGAGTGAAAACCGGCTGGGGGACAGAGCGGGTTTGCTAGGCAGCAGAGCTGGAACCCTGCTGTTCCGATTGGAAATGACTAACGGACAAGGCAGACCACCAACCTTTTCTGTCTGAAAGCCCTGGGCTCGGGAAATGTGGCTGCACTTCCACACACACTGTAAGAAAGGCGGGGTGACTGATTTCCACAGTTCAGAACTCACAGGGTAAGTACTTATTATTACATGATAACATTTCTCTTTGTTCTGTTCTAAATTCTGCATTATTCATCAGCCCAGCAATACTACCAAAAGCCACATGAAGTGAGAGTGTGCTTTGCTCCTTCATCTGGTCTGTAATCCCTGAGGGAAGGTGAGCTGTTTGAATCCATAGGCTCCACCTGAAGCATGTCTGTGCTCCCAGTGATGGTGGAGCACAGCAGGCTCCCTGGACACAGCTTCCCGGCTTCCACCTCCTGTTGCTCAGAGAGTAGGCTACCACTTACCAGGGCCCATCCCCTCTCCCTTGGTGACTCCAGCCAACATAGGGACAGGATGTTCTGGACTTGGCCTCGAGTACAGTAGTGGGCATGCCGTGTAGGGTGTAGGCAGCAATAGGACAGCCACCAAGGGGCTGGCAGTGGACCTGAGTGAACATTGTGTGGCTGGGACTGAAGTTCAGGTGGGGATAAACCTAGACCCGAGTCTGCTAACACAGTAGAATATCCCAATAGCATGTGTGTGAGCAGCGAAGCAGAGCCCAGGCGCTGGGAGACAGACAAGGGCTGGAGAGGCAGGTGTTTACTCTGACCCCGGGGTGAAGCTGCACCCGAGACCCAGGCACCTTGCAGGAGAGTAAGTACTGGGCCATTGCCCACTGGGAGAGGTGGCAGGTCAGTGAACAGCTGACCTCTGACCATCTGCTCTGATTTCATCTTGTTCAGAAGATAAGGTGAAATGCATAAATACGCCTGGAGCCAGAAGATGCCGGAGCCCATGGGCGCCAGCCAAGTCTGCCTGTGTAGTGGCCACAGAGCCAGCCTTTCTGGAGGTGCCCACAGTGAACCTGAGAGGGTGGCACAGTCCTCTTGTCTACGAGGGTGGTGGTGGTCTCAATCTTGGGTCCTATCAGAGTCTAGGTTCTAGTTGTCTGTCTGGGAGAGCAGACACCCACCGGTGTGCCCTGGCTTCACTGTTATGCATTGTGTGAAAGTTGGGGTGGGGGCCTTGGAGAGGGCTCCCCTCACTGCCCATCAAATCTCTCCTGCCAGTTCCCCAGGTGTCTTCTGAGAGACTTTCACCCAGGGCTGGATTAGAGTAATTGGAGAGGACAGTTTTGTTACTCTTGTTCAATGACTTGGTGAATATGAGAAGAAAGAGTGAGATGGAGAGCTATTTTGACACAAAGGGGACAGGAACAGCCCATGGTAGACGAGTTCCATCACTGTTGACCTGCCCACAGGTTTCAGGGTAGAGCTCGTGGCAGGTGTGAGGTTCACATCCTCACGGCGTTGACAGTATGGAGTGTGTCTACTTTTTATCTGCACACCTGGGTTTTACTTGAAAAGGAACAAATGTTTTAACCAAATAATCTTTTAAAGAGGATATTATCAAGTGATTTGGGTAGAAATGAAAATGTATGGCTTTCTCTTTTAAAAGGGTCATCTGCTGGCCTCCAAGGAGGACAAGATATTTTTACCTGCACTTGTGAACGTTGTCCTTTCCTGTTCTGTGTGCTTGCTGTGCCGCCTGTTTTCTGCATTGGGCCTCCTGTGCGTATAGACACAGGGAGACCAAGTCAGTGCTGTGAGCAGGAGACCCTTTCCGAATCTTCCCTCAAGAGTGGAGAGCCAGGTCAGGAGGGTTAATGATGCTCTGGTGTGACTATCTCGCACAGATTGTCCTTTTCTGGATGTATAACCGAAACATTGTCCACAGACTCTAGAGGAAACTGCTGTGGTACATAGATGCAAAGGAAAGCCAGGCTTCTGTCCGGGCCATGGGGAGAGCTTAGGATGGGTTGAGTCTGTACACAATAGACCTTTTCACACTTCAGGGCAATTGAAATGTCACATAATTCTTAGAGCTTAAAGTGTGGCTTGTTAATCCCTGCAGATGTCTTAATGCTCTTTGTGAGGGAAGGAGATGGAATTGGAGCCGGGCCCCGCCTGCCTCCCATGTGTGCCCTACGGCACCAAGAGCACACTGGGGCCTCACAACCCCTGGCACAGCCTGCCCAGAGTCATTTTGAACAGAGGATGGGGGCCTAGCATCCTCAAGGGGTTGGAAATGCTCCACCAAGTTGATAATCAGAGACAGTGAATGGGTTACTAATTAATCATGATAGCCATGTTCTTAATGATCAATGTATAAAATACTCTTGCAGATCAATAAAAGGAAGGTAACCCAGAGACTGAACTCCAGTAGAAAAGTGGTCACAGATCCGAGCAAGTGTTCACGAAAGAAGACGTTGAAAAGGCTAATAAATGTGAGAGTAGAAAAGTCTAAACTCACAAGTTGCTAAAGCAACACAAAACAAATCTGGTAACATAGGCCTTTCTGGGCTATGCAGGATGGCCCAAATGTTAGTGCTTAGTGTTGGCAGAGATTGGGAAACAGGTGTACTTGTGTGATGCTGTTGGTGACATGAGTGGGCACTGCTTTCTGGAGGGTGACTCACGCTCTTCTCTCAGTTCCAGCAAGATCACAGCAACAGCAGTCACTTGTTAACCAGGGGCTAACTCCATCACCAGGCTCCCACAAGATGCTAGGTAGAGGGAGACTGTTTTCTGGTTGTATGATGATTTATTAATCCGTCCGTGTTCCTGTCGAGGATGAGAACGAGCTGTGTTGGGGAATGTGGACAACAGTCCGTGTGTGTCTGCCGGTGCACATTTGCCACTTTCCTCTGTTGTCATAGTTTCTTGGGCTGTCTCGATGAAGTGCCTCCGACTGGGTGGTGTAAAGCAGCAGACATGGACTCCCTTGAAGCCTGGACGCCACGGGTCTCAAATTAGGGCACCAGAGGGCCCTGCTCTAGGGAGCTCCTTCCCTGTTGCTCTGGCTTCCAGTGGCTACTGGTGATTTCAGAACCATCATGTAACATTTCCGAGAGGACAGCTCCAGGATGGAGAGCAGATGAGTGGAGGTCGGGTTAGGGATGGGGTGGGGAAGGTAGTGGGCTATAAAAGGGGTCTTGGTGGTACTGGAGGCATTCAGTGTGCTTGGGGGACACAAAAACGAAAGTGTGGTAAAACTGTATGGAACTCAACACACACATGAATGTAGTGAAAGGGATCTGACAAAGACGGGTGCACTGCGTGTGCTGGTTGTGATCCTGAGCTTTCATTTCGCAGAATGTTAGCATTTGGGATTGAAAATCGAATTTATGTACCTCCATGTTTGTTTGTGTTGTTTTGGAAGAACTGTTTGTCATTAATACTAAGTGAGCAAATGAATGTATAAGCAGAGCTTGTTGCCCCCTCCCACCAGAGATACAACAGGGACTGGCTCATCGACACGCAGCTGGAATAGAGCTTCAGTGCTTGGCATGTGGCCCACCTGCTCTTCTGACTTTTAATTAGGGCCTCATGTTCAGCACTCTGCCCGGGTCCCTCTGCCCACCGCATGTCACTGTGTGTGGTGTTTCCCTCCATATGCTGAGCAGGACAAGTGCCCATCTCGATAAGGATGCCCCAGGGATCCTCAAAGTTCAGTCAGATTCCATGGAGCCAAATATACCCACCCAATTTGGGGACAAGCCATCCCACTGTTTTTATTCCCAGTGGAGTCATAAGTGGATATGGCTTCATGTCAGCTGCAGTTTCCCTCTAGAGAGTGGGGGCAGCTGTGACGTCATCCTCCTGCCTGTCCTGTCCTCCTTGCGCTGCGCAGGGCTATTCCGGTGGGCATGCAGGGGCCCCTGCGTGGAGAATTCCAACCCGAGGCCCTGTGGTTCTGCACTTGAGACCAGATTCACCTAGCATGCTTGACCCGCCCCCCTCCCCACCCCCCAAATTGTCCCTCTGTCGGTAGAATATACTGCAGACATCTGTAGGCTCTCAGTGGCCAGGGTTCCGGGCAGGTCAAAGCCCTGAGCAAGGAGGCCCCTGAGGAGGGCAGGGGGTCCTCAAGCCTACCTGGTCCCAGCCCAGTGGTAACTCAGGGACAGACGGGTGGGCTTTCAGGATGGCCGAGAACCAAGATGTGTGCCTGGAGAGACAGCTTCGTCAAGCAGAGCAGGAACACACTGCCTTCCTGCCTTCTACGTCCAGACACTTCCACAGGCTATCACATTAGTTATCTCATGTGCACAAGCCCAGACAGTAACCCTCCATGTCACAATTGAAGAAACTCTTCACATGGCCACCTGACTTGCCTGAGATCACACAGAGCTGTAAGTGGCAGAACTCCTGCACAGATAAAGAGTGAGTCACTGCTGGCAAACCCTCCCGCTGCAGCTCTCTGCGGCCCTGCTGCCCCCAGCATCCCCTGGGCCACCAGGCTGCTCCTCTCAGTCAGGGCCGGCCACCAGGGCTGCCTTTTCTAGGGCTGGTTCCTTTGCAGCAGTGCTGCTGTGTGTCAGCCCTGAGCTTCCCTCTGGTGTGATTGCTGTGTGAGACCGCTCAGTCCCTCGCGTAGAGTAAGAAGCCTGAGCTTTGGCTTATGACGGCCAGATGCTCCGAGGCCATGCTTTCATTGTCATGGGGTTTGTTTTAATTTCCAGGTTTGAGGACCTGTTTTAGATGGCCGTGGTCAACAGAATTATTCTATATCTATGTCAGTGTAAGGTTTATGTGAAGCTTAGCCCATAAAAATACCAGTAACTGACCCCAGGCCTCTTGTTCTCACCTTCTAGCACTTTTGACTTCTGTCTGGTCATCTGGCACCTGAACCAGACCAGTCCAACAGACTCCTACTTAATGCTAGTAGCCTCACCTCGTCTTGAATCTAATATTTGGTTCTACCCACCACCCAAGTGTTAATAAGTATTTCTGATATTTACGTGTGGCATCGATGTACCCATGACCTTGAGGCACCTCTTGTAGGGACGCCTCTCACCAACCCTTACCCCGGTGGGGACAGTGACTTATCTTTCCTGGGTTGGACCCCCGTTCTAGAAAGTGCCACCTGAGGGCTTCTGAGGAGAGCCCACTTTGCCCTCAGGCATGTGCCACCCAGAACTGCAGGGGTGGTAATGCCCCTATGAGCTCTCTTTCCATTTGCCTGGAAGATGATTCTGGCTTGTATTTCATGAGGCTCCTCAGATGGTCCCCACAAGGGTCACAGTGGCCATCTGGAGAATGCATCCTTGCATTGGTCTTTCTTCCCCTGTGGCTCCTGGAGGTCACATCCCCACCTGTATCACCTGCACACAAGCCTCCCTGCTTGCGTCCAACCAGAGGAGACACTGCTGCTCCCAGAAGGCTTTATGCAGAAAAAAGGGACAAACAGAAGGAATTCTTTTGAGCTTCTTTGATTGAGGAAAACAAATCTCTCACTATCTTTTCCAGGTCTTATTTGATTTTTCAAAGGCACATAAAATATGTGCCTCAACTAATTTTTAACATTCTCCTTTTGCCTCCAGAGGAATTGTTAGTCTCCGAATGGAGAGTTGAAGAGCATGAGCTTCTGAAGAAGGGGTGAGAATGAGAAGGAAGCAAGCCTGAAAGGTGGAGCAGGGGGCGTGCAGAGCTGGGAAGGGTGAACAGGGCCAGTCTGTGGAATAGCACACGGCAGCCCATGTGGTGCCACACAGCCCCCGTGCTCAGGGAGGGTGCCTGTGGACATAACAGTGGCTCACCTTCACTGAAGGCTGTGGGCGGCCCTGTTGCTCTAATTATTTTACATACACCACGTACAGTTCATAACAAGCCCTGGGCCAGGCACCAGGCGCACCCTGTACACAGACTAGAAACCAGGTGAGGTGATTCTTAAGCTGTCCCAGTGCCCAGGGCTGTGGCTCCAACTCCTGAGGCCAGGCTCCTTGGACTGTGGATACAAATCGTCTTAAAATGATGACACTGTCTCACTTCAGACTGAAGTTGTTATTGCACATGTTTCATTGTGCTCTATTTATATTCCTTTCTGCTGCTGAGTGTTTAGCCCAACACCCAACATGCAGTGTGTCCATTACCTGGCTGTCACAGTAATCTCTGGTGGGTTGGGATTCCCCACGGACAGCTTTGCTGTTTCAGGTCTCAGCTGAGGATGAACTGCAAGCTTCAGTTTCCTTCCTCTCGCGGCTGTCAGACATAGCTGCCTTCTGCAGAGTTTTTTATGTAGCCACTTTCTGTGCCTTATAGGTAAGCTTCAAAAATTACTGACTCATAAAAGTGTCAGAACTGGAAAGAACATGAGCAATCACGCACTTCAGGTTAGTAAACTGAGCTCAGGGAAGTTAGGTGACTTAGCACAACAAGGAGAGATCAAATCTCTGTCAGAACTCTGCCTCCCATCTCCTGTCCAGTCCTCTCTCTCTGGTGTCACTCTACTGAGTATTTCTTGGAAGCATCTGGAATGCAATGGAAATTACATAGTCTTTGTGAAACATCGCCTGAAATTAAAATTCAGTTGGTGCAGGCAGCATGTCCAAAGCATGTATTTGATAAATAAATGGTAATCAATATGTACAAAGTTAAAACTCAACAAGAAAACCCAACTTAAAAAATAGGCAAAGATCTCAATAGTCTCCTGACCACAGAAGATGTACAGATGGCAAATAAGCACATGAAAAGACTCTCTGAATCCTGTGTCAACAGGGAAATGTGAATTAAAGTAATGAGATACCACTATACCTACTAGAATGGCTAAAATCCAGAGCACCAACAGCAAATGCAGGGGAGGATATGGAGCAGCAGGAACTTGCACTCACTGTTGGTGGTAATTTAAAAAGTGCAGCCACTTTGGAAGACAGTTGGCAGTTTTTTACAAAACTGAACAATCCAGCAACCTTACTCCTTGATGTTTACCCAAAGGAGCTGAAATTTGTCCACACAAAAACCACACAGATGTTTGTAGCAGTAATTGCCAACAATTGGAAGCAACCAAAATGTCCTCTAGTAGGTGATAGATAATAAACTGGTACATCTAGGCAATGGAATATTGTTCAGTGCTATCTAGTCACAAAAAAGACATGGAGGAACCTTAAAGTGCGGAATTTGGCTGATACTAATGTATCAGTATTGGTTCATTAAATGTAACAAATGTACCACACTAATGTAAGATGTTATCAATAGGAGAAACTGTATTTAGGGGGAGGGTATATGGGAACTCTGTACCAGCTGCTCAATTTTTCTGTTAATCTAAAAAAAAATTATATTAACTAAAAAAGACCTCAGAGTTGTTGCTCAATAAATAGGTGGTACCTGTTATTACAAACAGCCAGCGTGTGCCAATCAGTTTCAGCCCTGGAGGTCAGGTCTCTGGAACAATGGCAGGAGTCCGGGCTGCTCCTGTGACAGTGCTGGCGGCATGACTTGCCACCAGGTGGTGCTCCAATCTCCCTCTTCCCCCTCCTCTTCCCTCCCTCCCTCTCTTCCTCTCTCCCTTTCCCTTCTGCTCCCTTCCTCTTCCTCTGAAACACATCCCTGGGTCTAGTAACCTGCGGAGAGAGCCAGCCTGCTCCTTTAGATGAGTGTCACCACCACCATGGGCAGGGCAGCAGCAGCTCAGGGGCACTGATTCTGGAGTAACCCAGAGCAGTTTTCTCAGCCTTCTGGGGTCTTGGCACCAGCGGAGAATCATGGTGACTGACTGCCCTGTACATGGGTGCAGGTGCAGTGGCTCTGCATGGAAGGCGGTGGCATCATTTCTCTCTCAAATGTAGCTGCCTCTGCACCCCACCTCCACCTTGCAGAGCTGGGTGGCTGGTGTCTGTGAGCTGTAAAAGTGAAGATGGGTGGGCTTGCTAGTGAATCATCAGTGCATTTTCATTTTTATTACAGCCACGTGTAGCGCTCACACCTGGGGTCCACGGGCACTGGAAGGCCAGCCCTGGGAATGTGATTGAGGGCCACTGGCTCCAGCTGTCATCCACTGGACTCTTCCTGGAAACATAGCACCAAGTGTCTGCTGTTCAGAGCTGAAGCAGAAAGCAGTCTAGAACATGAAGACTGCCTGGGGACCTCGAGGAGCCACCAGCCCCACTTTCTCACGGTAGGGTCAGAAACCTCAAAAGGTAAAGGGACCTTCCTGGGCTACACAGCCTGGTACATGTGTTTTCTGTGAAATTTATGGGAGAAAATGTGTTTGGGATTTTTAAGCTTCATAGGGCAACTGTTACCCCAAAACACTGGCTGTGGAACCTGCTTGTAATCTGAGTGTGTGTCTGAGCGTATGTAGTTCACTGCATACCTGGGCAGGTGCAAGGGGTTATTTGAGGTTAGCAGGGTGGCAGAAAGGCTCAGTTTACATAAAACCTCTTAGTTTTAAGGAGGAATAGAACAGATGTGGGACATTTCTGTGTTTTATCTGCTCAGGAGAAAAGCGATCAGACTGTTGCCCCCCCCCCGGATGAAAATGGCTTCTCTAATTTTCTGAAAGGATCAACTGCAGCTATTAGCCAAGGATGGAGGCTGCAGGCCTGGAAAATGCTGCAGGGAAACATTCCCAGGGAAGGCAGCACACGTGTTTTGTAAGTGGAAGTACACGCGTGGGCTGCACTCGGGGTCCAAGACTCACGCACTCGGGTGCACGCTGCACGCTGCCCTGCAGTGCTGTCTGGAAATGGGAATTCAAAAGATTTATTGAGTGAATATAAATTCAAAAGATTTATTTATCTTACTGGACTACACGGGGAGATGGCTGCAGCATGGACAAGAATCCATGTGGCTGTGTCAGAGGGATAAACTTACTTGTCCCTTGCAAGGTTTATCACCTTTCCCCAGGAAGTGATCTGTTGGTGAGCCTGCGGCCACAGTGTCTTCCGTGACTGACAGAAGCCCCAAGCAGTACAGTGAGGATGGAGCGTCCTGAGCTGCTAGTCATGATGACTGTGCCCTTGGGAGAAGTGAGGGTGTCCCGTCTTCCACCACCTTCTGCAGTAGGAAGTGGAGTCATAGCAGAAGTAGGTGCTTCTGCCTAATGCTTGTTGCAGGGAATAAAGAAAATGTAGTCAGACTCCAGAGGCCTGGAGGTGGGGGATTTGGGCATAGATTCTGACAGTGGAGAAGGAACTGGATTGGGTAAAGAACACATGGAAGAGCTCTGGGCTGCAGACTGAAGGTCCCTGGAGAACCCCTCTGCCCTATTCTCCATGAACTGTAGGGAGAAAGTGACTTTCCCACTGTAACGTACTTAAGGCCACTAACTCCACACCTGAAATGGCTAAATGGTCAATTTTATGCTGTGTGTGTTTCATCCCAATAAAGAGAAACAAGCAGCAAAGCTATTCTCTACTGAATGGGCTGTGGTGTCTCCTTTGAAGTGGAGCCACATTGCTGACTTACCACAGCAGGAGGAAATGACTGGGGTGCAGAGATCCCCCTGGGCAGTGATGGGGACCACCTCAGAGGACACTCAGGAAAACCTAGTATTTCCTACTTTGTTGTATTTCTCAAAGTGCAGGCCAAGCACAGAATCCTTTCTGGAATGTCCACACCAAGATGTGACACAAAGTTCACAGCAGTTTCACTTCCATCAGGCCTGGCAAGGGTGGGCGAGAGGAATGTCTGCAGGGACTGGAGAGTGACCACCTCTTTAAGCTTTGTGCACAAGGTGTCTTGTTTCTCCCGCTGTAGTCTGGGTCCTGTTAATCACACTCAAAACCTGAAAACCACCCATATGTCCATCAGCAGGTGGATGGACAGAGAACCTGTGGTATATCCACACAACAAAACACTCAGTGCTCGGTGCTGCAGCACATGCTCTAAAACTGGAACGATACAGGGTACAGGAAACCAGCATGGCCCCTGTGCAGGATGACATGCTCATTTCTGAAGCATCCCATATTTGTACAAAATAAATAAAAGCCTGAGGATGCGTGGCACAGCATGGCAACGGCAGTTAATAATTACGGTGTATTTGAAGGTTGCGAAGAGTAGATCTTAAAAGTTCTCCCCACAAGGAAAAGAACTGTAACTATGTGAGGTGATGGATGGTAACTAGGCTTATTGTGGTGAACATTTTGCAGTATAGACCTAGATCAAATCATTATGATACGCCAATTACATCTCAATAAAGAAATACTATTCAGCAATACATAGGATTCATGCAACAACATGGATAAATCTCAAATTATTCTGAGTGAAAGAAGTTAGACAAAGTGAGTACATGGTGTAAGATTCCAGTTATATAAAATTTTAGAAAATGCAATGTCATCTGTGACAAAAAGATCAGTAGCTGCCAGGGGAGCGGGGAGCAGAGGGGAACAAGGAAATGTTTGGGGCGGTAGGCTGTGTTCACACCTTGACTGTAGTGAGGTGCAGCTTATTGTATATCAGTTGTGTCTCAGTAAAGTTAAAAATAAAATGAGGCACAATAAAAGTTCAAGACATGAATTCTTATTGGATCCTGATTGGGAAAATAAGAAATTTTAGGGATAATTGGGAGTATTTGAAATGGGCTTATGTATCAAATCTAGTAGGAGATTATTGGTACTTTTCTTAGGCATAATAATGGTATTGTGGATATGTAAGGAAATGCCAGTATTTTTAGGAGATTCATGCTGAAGTAGTTAGGGGTGAAATGTGATGTCTTCAGCTTATTTCAAATAGTTTGGAAAAAATAAATAGATAAAGCAAATATGGCAAAATATTAAGACTGTTGAATCTAGCTATTCCGTATACAGGAGTTCATGATACTATTCTTTTAACTATATTTGGCATGTTTGACAATTTTATCATTAAAAAGTTGGAAAAATTACCAGGTAGATTTGAAAAAAAATGAATTATAAAAGATAAACAAAAAATAATTGAATTATCAAACAATGGACAGGATTAACGGAAGACATAGCAATAGATAAAATTAGTGAATTGTAAAATAAATTTAAAAATTATCCAGAATGCAGTACAGAGAGAAAAAAAAAGAGACAGAAAATATGAAAGAAAAGTTAAGAAATATGGAGAATACAATGAGCCCTATCATAACTCTGGTTGGGATTCCGGGAGAAAGAGAAAGAAGGGGGCTAAGGCCATATTTTAGAAGTAATTCATGAAAATTACTTTTGACTCCCTCACAGTTGAAGTGAAAAGAATCCACACTCAGGCACACCACGGTGGGTCCGCACAGCTCCAGCGGAGAGAGGGTCTCAGAAGCATCCCGTGAAGAAGGAGAAACAACAGACTGACCCAACGAGGAGCCAAGCTAAAAATAGAGCATTTTCAGTAGATTGAAAGAAAATAATTGTCAACCTAGAATTACTTAATTAGAAGAAAATATCTTTAAGAATGAGGACAGTATAGAGACATTTTCAGGTAACCAAAAACCAAGACTGTTTGCCACTGGTCATGCCCCCTACGTGAAATGGCCAACATGTAGGTGCAAGCAGGAACATCGAGGACAAAAGGAGTGGAACATGCAGGTGCATCTGGACAAGTTAGATGACTAAATAAAATATCTCCTGCTGCTCAGAAGCAGGATTAAAACACACAGGAGTATATAAATGAAGAGGGGTGAAGATGCTGATTAATAGCCTTTCTTCTTAAGTATCACTGTTAAGTTTCTAGGTGCCCTTTGCAGAATAATTTTCAAACTAGTCAAGGGAAAAAGTAGAAAGAGAAAAAAATCAATCCAAAAGAAGGCAAGAAAGCAGAAGCTGAGATGACTCAGGACAAACTGAAAGCAAAAAGATAATAGACAACCAGTATTTTTTATACTGTATTAAAAAAAAAATACCAGAAGTCAAGTATGAGAATACACGTAGTATGTTCATAAAAATAAACCAAAAAACAACTTGGCATAACCCAAAAGTCCATCAACAATAGATTAAATGAATAAACCATAACATAGTCTTACAATGAAATACTATACAACAGTGAAAATGAATGACAGCATCAGCATCAATAAATCTCACAAGCAGAGTATTAAGTGAAGATGCAGGACACAGACGAATTCAGAAGAGCTTTAAGAAAAATTTCAAAAATTGGACCAATTGACCAATACTTCATTTATTTAAAGATATCTAAATAAACTGTACAACTCTAAAGTCAAGGGAACGGTGGTGCAGTACCAGGAGAGCAGGTACTTCTGGGGGAGGATGTCCTCAGGGAGGAGCAGATAGGGGCTTCCAGGGTGTTGGCCCTCTTCTTTAGCTGTGCCTGTGTGGTTCTGGGGAGCATGTGTTTTATGCCCCCCTTTTTATGTCCAATACAGTTATCAATTTTAAAACAAAAAAAGACAAGAGCAGCCCTCTATGAACTCTGGGAAATCCAAGAGGGTAAGTCTAGGAAACCAACCTGCATACATCCTACCAAGACTGTATCATGAAGAAACAGAGAATGTGAACAGACCAATAATGAGTCCAGAGATGGAAGCAATAATGAAAAACCTCCCACTGAAGAAAAGCCCAGGACTAGATGATTTCACTAGTGAATTCTACCAGACATTTAAAGAAGAATTAACACCGATCTTTCTCAGTATCTTCCTAAAAATTGAAGAGCGGGAACAATTACAAACTCATTTTGGGAGGCCAGAACTACCCTGATACCAAACCCAGATAAGGACACTAAAAGAAAACTATAGGCCAATATCCCTGATCTATCTGTCTGTCTGTCTAGTTCCAAAAAAATACAATGAATTCAACAGCATATTGAAAGGCTCATACACCATGAACAACTGCAATTTTCCCCTGGAAAGCAATGCAAATCAATAAATGTGGTATGTCACATTACTAGAAGGAAAAATAGGAACCATGTCTTCAATAGGTGTAGGAAAAGCATTTGACAAAATTCAGCATCCTTTCAAGATAAAACTCTCAAGAAATTGGGTTTAGAAAAATGTCTCAACATAATAAAGGCCACATATGACAAACCTGCAGCTAACATCATACTCAATGGTGAAATGTTCTAAGCTTTCCTGCCAACGTCAGGAACAAGACAAGGGTGCCACTCTCACCACTCCTAGTCAAGGCTGCACTTGAAGTCCTAGCCAGAGCAGTCAGGCAAGAAAAAGAAACGAAAAGCATGCACATCAGAAGGGAAGTGAAATTTCCCTTCACTTTATATTTGCCATGCATGTATGGTAAAAAAAAAAAAAAAAAAGTAGTAGGGATATAGTGATAGGAATACAGATGTCTTTTGTGGGTGAGAACCTGGTAACTGATCATGTCTGCTGCTTTACTTGGGCTAAGAAATCTGGAAGTCAATTTCCTATTCACCTTTTATAGCTACATAGGACCGCCTTCATCCACATGTATTTACATGACTGATAAAGTGCGTCAGGTCCTTTTCAGAACAATTAGGGTGTACATTTACGCACAAATCATCATCCAAACTGATTTGTGAATGGCCAAGGATTCTTATGCTCTGCCTCCAACCTATTTTCTTAGCTTTATATCCTAGTTCAGCCCTAATATGCAGAGGGAAATACTGTCACATTGTGTCTAAAGCTATCTAGATTTCCGCTGTGATGTAACTAGTTGTGTAGGATTGACAGTTAAGGTTTGGTTTGACTTGGATTTGCCTACAGCCTATGTAGCCTTTGAACTTCACTATTATCATCTGTGAAATGGCACTTCACAGGATCGTGGTAGGATTAGAAGTATTTTATGTAAGACGTATTTAGAAACACTCAGCTTATTTCTTTTAGAATATGACTAATTTTTTCAGGAATTGCATGAATAAATGAAAACATAAGTGAAGATACATACAGCACCAGACAGGTGAAAGATTCGTCAATTTTAGTTTTTTCCTCCTTTACCTGTTGCCTCCACCTGGGAAGTCATTTCTTACCATCTGTTAGAATGCAACCACCTACTAAGATTGAGTTGAAGGAGGGTCTTTCCTATTTTTCTAACTGTTCTTGTTGGTCTCCGTGGGTTTTTAAGCCTCCATTGTGATATTTGACTAGTTTCGCGTCTTTCCTGCCCCATGCACGGCCCCACGTTCCGGGGCCCTGTTTACCTGCGCATTCCCTCCTAAGACCTTGCTGCAGTTGGTGGGGATTTACTGCCTTGAGTTCGTTCTTCTGAGGATACTAAGGTGGTCGGACTTCTTCCTTCGGCTTTCTTGAGTGAGTGATCATTCCTCCGACAGCGCAGCCTAACTTCCTGGCACTTTGCTGTCCAGTTACCATGAGAATGATGTTAGAATGGACAATAAAGAGAGACCACGTTTCAAACTGCGGCTTTAACGGACTCCGTGGGACGATGGGCACACTGGGGCCTGGGTGCGTCTCCCGGTCAGGCCCCGCGTCTGGGCGCAGGGTGCTCTCCAGGACCTTCCAGACACAGCGAAGCACCGACAGGGCCCTTCCTTGGGGTTCTCCATGTTGCCCGGCGCCCCGGGAGCCTTGGCACGCTGTTCAGAGGGCATCTTCCCTACTCAGGGCCCCGGTGGCTGTCCCACCCGGGTGAGAGGACCCGCCACACGTCGCGAGGGTCTCCAGGTGAGGCCCACCGTCGGGTCCTTAACGCCAGGTGACAGCGGTCGCCCTCCGTGCGCACTGGGCCCCAACGCGGAGCGCGCATGCGCACGACGCCCTCCCCGCCCCCACCGCGCGCCCGAGCCCAACGCCCCCCGCCGGCCCGCGGGGCCATGGAACCCGCCGCGGTGGGCGCGGTCCTAGCGCTGCCGTTCGCCCCCTCGGGCGCCTTCCCCCCGTGAGGCCCGCGCGCTCGGCCGGGGCTCGGCGGCCCCCGGGCGCTCCGCCCGCCTCCGCGCTCGGCCGGGCGCGCGCCGCGTCCTCGCGCTGTCCCCGCGCGTGCGCGCTCGCGGGCGTATGTGTGTGAGTGTGTGCGGCCGAGGGTGGGCCGCCCGCCGACGATGCCGCGGGGCCGCCCCCCGAAGCCCAAGGAGAGCCCGGCGCGCGGCGACTCCGGTAAGCGGCCCGGCCGGCCGCCGCTGTGCCGCTCCGCGCGAATGTAGTCCCCGGATGCGGCGCGGGGGGCGCCGGGAGCGGCGGGGCCGGGCGGGGCGGCGCGGGGCTCCGCGGGCCGGGCCGGGAGGGCCGAGGACGCCGCGCCCGCCGCCGCCGCCCCGCGCCGGCGGCTGCCCGACCGCCGGCCGCAGGCGCGGGCGGAATGATACGGCGCGGCCCTCCGCCGGCTGGGCCTACTTTCCTGGGCCGGCGGCGGCGGGCCGGGGGCGAGGTGCGCGCCGCCCTCCTCCTCCCTCCTCCCTCCCTCCCCCTCCACCCTCCACCCTCCCCTCCACCCTCCTTCCACCTCTTCCTCCCTCCACCTCCCTGCGCGTCCGGCGTCCTCCGCCCGCCCGGGATCGCGCCCCGCCCGGCCGGGGAGGCCTCCTGAGCCGCCGGCGGGCGGGCGGGAGCCGGTGAGAGCGCGGCCCTCGGAGCCCCGGGCCGCCCGGCCCGCCGGCGCCTCGCGTCGTGTACGCAGCGCGGTCCTGGGACCGGCGTCCCGGCCTCGGCGGGCCCGGTCGGCGGCTCAGGGCCCCTGCCCTGCTGGAGCGCGCTCAGAGCCCAGCGCACAGGTGCAGGTGTGCGGCGGTCGGTGCCCTGGCCGACGCGCTGCCGCGGCCGCAGTGAAGCGGCTGCGGCGGAGACGGGAAGTTAGGGACAAGCCGCGACGGCCAGGGCACGAGCATTCCCGCCAGGGCCGACCCTCATGCGTCCCGGCGCCTAGGCCGGGTCCACGGCCCACGTGGGCAGCCTTACCTGGGTCATAACCGCCCCGGTTGTCATTAGTGGGTGGCGGTGTCTGCGAGGAACTGGGACAGGCCCTCCCCGGGTGGCCTGCTCTGTCTCCTGCTCTTTGTGCCATGTTACACGCTTCCTGTCAGAGGCCGTGTCAGGCGCTGTGGGGTCACTTGGAAGAAGGCTTAGGACGCAGGACGGCCGCCCACTGCCCACCTTCCCCGCTCCACTTGGCCTCTGTCGCCGGGTTTTCACAGCTAGGCCTGTGGCTTCACCGCAAAGGTGTATTTCTCCCGGGCCCTACTCCTCCCGCCTGGCCGTCCTGGGCCCCTCAGTTGCAGGTCTGCAGGAGTCTTCTGACTGGCCGCCGCTCCTGTGTCTTGTCACCCACCACCTGTCAGCCTCAGGGTTTCCTTTACAGCGTGATTCAGGTGCCCACCCCCTGCTTAAAACTTGAATGGTTTCCTCCCCCCCAACCATGAACTCCACGGGCCTCGGGGGCCCAGCTCTCCTCTCTTGGTCCTGCTCCAGCACCGAGGCCCCTGTGGTCATGCCTGAGTGCTTCTGGGCCTGGCCTTGCTGCCCCGCGCTGCCGGCCCCCCACTCACACTGTAGGTCTCAGCACTCCAGCTTCCTGAGCTGTTCCTCTTCTGTCACTGTCTGTCACAGTGGTTCTCAGAGTGTGCTTCGGGGACCCCCCGAGCCCCCACACTTTCAGGGCTGTGCAAGGAAGGCGTTTTCACAGTGATGCTAAGACTCTGTGGCTTTGTTACTTGGTTTCCATTTGCACTAACCATACAACAGCGATGAGGCCCTAGCACGGCGGCGGCCTCCTCTTCATGCGGTTCACTCGCAAACAGCCTGTTGAGGCAGGGCGAGTGCAGAAGCAGACATGGGTCCCCCTGTCGTTCAGACAGCATTAAAAGGACTTGTAAAAGTAAGAACTCTTCTTACTGCTTTCTTGGAGAGTATGTTTTTCATAAAAATATGTATGTTAAATGTAATAGATTTATTTCTAAGTGAATATTTTAAAATTGCTCAGTTTTAATTTCTAATGGAGCAAATATCAATAGGTACAGCCTATGTAGACTTGAGGTCCCTTGGGTGCTCAGTAATATATAAGAACGTAAAGGGGTCCTGAGACCAAAATGTTTGAGGATCATTCTCTCAGTTTACTCTTTTAGTAATGTTTCTCATAATCTGTAATTATTTTTTTGTTACCCATTATGAATTTTATTTCTAAGAAAACCCTGGAAAGTAGGTGGGGGTTTTTACAGCCAGGGGAGGTGAGGCTCTGAGAGGGAGAGGGATTTGGGAGGTCCTCCCAGCTAGTGAGTGTCAGAGTTGGGATCTGAACCTACATTTGAGTCTCAAGTATGCATTTCATCGCTCCGCCTTGATAAATATAAAGCCCTATGTCTGAGTTGATTCATTTATTCAACAAATACTTTAAAGCATTTTCTGTGACTGGTGGGCTCTTGCTGGGGGCTGGGGATGCAGAGTTCAGTGGCAGAGACACAGCATCCGCCTTGGCTCCTTAGGCGGGAACGTTCTGTGGCAGCAGGGAAGCCTGGGCTGCCAGGAGAAAATGATGTCCAACAGGAACCTCCCAAAATGACTAGGAGTGGGCCTACTCCGAAATGCTTCGTGAAGTAGTGGCTAGATGGGACTGAGTAAGGACGGGGCCGCCTCTGAGTTGACTGGGGAGCGTTTATGGAGCACTTGCTCTGTGCCTGGCGTGACCCTGGCAGTAGAAAGACCAGCAAGGTGGGATTTTTTTCTCTATCTTAGTTATTCTAGTTTTCATAACCAGTAACATGACCTTGATGGAAACCACATCTAGGGTCTTGTATGGCTTTCATCTGTTTTTTCCAGTAGAATGGCATGAAAGTTTCCTCCTGAGCTTAAACCTTTAGTTGGCTGCCTGCTGCTTCTGTTTTCTGGTGAAGAGATGTTTGTTCTACTTCATGTTAGAGAGCTGAGACAGGCAGACTATGAGCCAGATGGGTAACGAGCCCTTTCTTGCCCAAGTTGCCAGGTCAGGCTGTGGCAGGTCTTCTTGGTTGAATTCAGGGACTCTGCACCGTTCCCTTGGAGGAGAGGAGACCACTGGGAGGGGCTGACAAGGGTGGAACTTGAACTTTTTAGGAGGCAGCAGCAGATGTGGAGCCTCAGGTTTTAAGGTGACTCATTTGTTTCAGCAGCAAAGCAAAACTAGGCACTATTGGTGGGGACTGTTCAGGGGAGAGGGATTCTGCTTAAAATCATGACTTTGTAACCCTGTCGGGGATCTGAGGATGAAAAGATTTCTTCATAAAGGAGCGTCCTTCATGCTCTGTAATTGAACTTCTTTGGCAGGCAGGAACATAGAGCATTGAGAATTTTGAGGAAAGTGTGATTACATGACACTTAAAATGTAAACATGTCATAATTTGGAACCAGTAGTAAATTAACCTGGCTTCCAGATCTTAGTCTATGACACAAACTAGTCTGGGGAAACCACACTGAACCATAATTCCTCGTCACATAAAGTAGTTCAGCAGTTTTTATGGGGTATTCTCTATCAGGGTCTGGTACCGTGCCTGTACAGACAGGGTCTGCGCTGAAGGAATTAGCTGTTTTCAGACCACTCTTCAGTTGTAGAACTTTATGTGAAATATCACGGCAAGGCCTCGGTGGTGACTGTCACCCTTGGCAATTCATTAGGGATCACCTGGGGACCTTGTTGCATGTATTACACCCCAACCTGTGGGGAAGGCTCCCAGGTGACTCCACCTTTCAGTCAAGGTCAAGGTTGAGAACCACTGGCCACAAGTTGATATGGTCCAACAATCATTCAGTCTGGGCTTTGGGAGTCATAAAACATTTATTATTAGTTTAGTGCAGGAATTTTGAAAGCATGGTCTTGGAATAGTATGTGGATATAGTTAAGAACAAATAGAATAAAAATTAGGTAGTAGACCCATCTCATTCATGAATGACGTTGTAGCCTTTTTAATTACATCAGTGTTTCAGAGTTTGCTTTACTGGCCAACCTGCCAGCAGAATTTTTGAAACTGTTGCCAGCTCTCTCCAGTCCTGGCCCCACCTCCCGTCCCCTGGATTTCAACTCTGGCTCTAACCCAGATGCGGCTGCAGGCCCGAGGGCCGCTGGCCAGAGTTGGAACTGCAGGCTGTTTGCTCAGAGGAGCTGTGGAATGCTGTCAGCACAGGATGCCTGAGAAAGACAAGGCCTTCTTGAGCTTGCTTGAGTCTTCAGCTTACCCCTACCCTGCTTCTAAATTTCTAAAGTCTAATATTTTTGGGCCAAGTTTGCTATGTGACCTATTTGCTAATGTCACCTATTTCTAGTCTTTATATAGTTAATATGTATTACATATTGATGCTCAAATTATAAGACTTGGTGTATATTTACTTATTTTAAAGAATTGGAGAGATTTAAGACACCTTTATTCTATGACACTGTTGGCAAATGTCGATGATGATTCCATAGTTTTTCCAACTTGAAAATACTTTTAAGTTTATAGCCCTTCACCCGACTGGGTTTAGAGAATCACATTGTGAGACCTGAGGGTTGTCCACAGTGTTGCAGCCCTTACCTTCTGAAACCATGACTGTCGGAGGGAGCAAAGCTTCTGTTCTTGTTGACATATTCTGCTTTTCCGAAGGTTTCAGAGGTAGACTGAGTTAGTTGAAGTAGCCTTTATGCTTTGACTGGAGTTTGTGTACTGAGTGATTTAGGAACCTGTGTGGTTCCTGATAACTCCCAGAGTGACTTAGAGGTGAAATGCCTCCAGGGTTTGCAGTGACTTAGAAACAACGAGAAGCAGCAGGCCGGGGTGGGACACTATGGCTTTTGCCTGTATTTGTGTGCATGTCAGGCCCCAGGAGCTGAGTTTAGGTTTTCCAAGTCCTATTAAGAAGCATTTAGGATTCTGTTGTGCTGTGTCTCAGTCATCTCAACATTTCTCATTTCTAACCTAAAAGCATGTCCATTTAAAAAATTCAAGATTTCATTAATTTCATCTAAAATCTCTCATAAAGTTTTGACATAATTTGGTTTCTAGACAGTAACCAAATAATTTTATTTATGTGATGAGAATAACAAGTGGTATTTATTGTCTATACTTATGCAATTTTATAGATGGAGTTTTAACATTGAATGCGGAGAACACTAATTATGCCTATCAAGTTCCAAACTTCCATAAATGTGAAATCTGTCTGCTGTCTTTTCCAAAAGAGTCCCAGTTTCACCGCCACATGAGGGATCACGAGCAGAATGACAAGGTATGTATTTTTAAAGGGGTGTCAGCAATGGGTGGTTGAAACTGGCAGTGTTGTGAACATCCACCTGTGAGTTGAAATTGTTTTTCATAATTTAGACTCCTGAATTGTGGAGCGTTTTATGTTATATAAATACATATTTTTGTTTTTAGCTGTAGCTGTATTCCTAGCCATTAAGAGATCAGGAGGGAAGGGGAGAGATTGTCTTGCGCGCCTGTGTATTGAAGTTATTGAAGGGTGTGGACAAACACATTCTTAAAACATGCCTTTCTCCTGTAGCCTCTGTTTCCCTGGGAGTACAGAATTAGTACATGCTGATGCGCTTTTCTCCACAGGGCGTTACCTGTGAGTGGCTTCATTGTAAACTGGTGTTCGGTTAGGTTAGATGGCTCTTCGGCAGGGAGTGTGCTCTCTCACGTAGAAATTGGGATGCTTTCTTGCTGGGCACCCTGTGGGATTTGACAGGAATGTTAGTGTCTTCCTGATAGACGGAAAGCGGCAGTTAAGACTGCAATTAAAAAAGTGGCTGCAACTTTCCTCTAGGTAGGACAATGTGAGCTAGCCAACCCTGTGAGACCCCAAATACCGGCTCTCTTCTCTGCAGCCCAGGGTGGGACCAGCTCTGCCTTACTGCCTTTACTGTCAGCATGAGTGATAACATAACGCTAACAGCGGTGCCCACGGGCATCATTTCATCCCCCCACCCCACCCCACCCACAAGTGAAAATCTGAAAATACTTAGTCCTGATTAGGGCGTCGCTATTTCAGGGGGAGGTAATGCCAGTGGTTACTTTTTATTCTTGCTTGCAAGTGGCAGAATACCTTCCATTTGGGGAACATTTTAGACTGAGATAAGCAACTCTGTTAAAATATAATAGAATTTTTATGATTCTTTTTTACTTTAAGTGATACTGTTGACAGCAGTAGATTTGGTTGGAAAAGGAGGGAAAGTAGCGCCGACTTATTGTCGGAGAGCCTGCGCCCTGGCGCACTGAGGTGCAGTACTCCTATCAGGACCTTCCTGCCTGGACGGGTGTCGTCCTCACCTCCCCCGAGTCAGTCCCTAAGGAGCTTTATGTGTTGAATTGGGGTTTAGTGACTTGGGGTCCAGCAGAGGCATCAGAAATTTCTTGGAAAGATTGTAGATCATGGTACTTGTTAATGTTTGAGTGACGTTTACTGTGGAAAGATTGTTATTTCAGTGGCTTCTTGACATTTCTCTCCAAACAGCCACATCGCTGTGACCAGTGCCCCCAGACATTCAATGTCGAATTCAACCTGACGCTGCACAGATGCACCCACAATGGCGAGGACCCGACCTGTCCTGTGTGCAACAAGAAGTTCTCCAGGGTGGCCAGCCTCAAAGCCCACATCATGCTGCACGAGAAGGAGGAGGTGACTCTCCCGCTGCCCTTTGCTCACTGCTGCTTAGAAGGCTCCCATCCGTGGGCACCTGAGGCATAAACCAGTTTACACAGCCTTTCACCTAGATTCCAGGGGGCGAATGTCAATGTGCCTTGGCTGGGCTCCGGTTGGCTGATGGAACATTTCGTTTCTGCCCTGTCAGGTGGGGTGGAGACACTTACTGGGGAGTGTGTTTGGAGGGTCAAGATCTGTCTGTGTTGTGAGAAGGGCCCCCCCCCCAACAGAAACTAACTTTAGTAGAAATCTGTAGCGGCCAAGAGTGGATTTCCTGCCTGTGGAGATGCTCCTGGACCCCTGACTGGGCGCTGGGAGGCGAGGGTGCGTTCGTGATGCTGCAGAGCAGTGGAACCGAGCAAGCAGCCCCGAGTTCCCGGCATGACAGGGCTGTGCTGCTGCTGCTGCTGGGAGCAGGGCCTCGTTTCAATTATAAAAAGGCTCTGCTTTAAAAATACTACCCTGCCCCGATTATTATTGTAGAAAATTAGGAAAGTGCAAAAAGTGCGGAGGAGAATGTAAACGCCGCCTATAAGTCTGCCCGCCGCGTCATTACAGATGACTGGTGTAATTCCCCCAAGACAGAAACATACAGAATTTAAATTACATCTATAAAATTTGCATCTTGAAAACTGAGTTTCTACTTTCTGTGTAGGTTTGTGTATTTGTTATATGCCTTTAATTTTTCATATAAAATCATTTATTTTTTATCTTTTAAAACTTATTGTTAAGTAATCCATGTGTAGTTTGGGAACAGTTGAGACTCCAAGCCCCGTGACTCTAGTTCTTACAGGGCACTCTGGGCGTGCCCAGGCTCCCCTGTACTCCGTTCCATGCACCCCGGTTATTCTGTGCCTTTTTCCTTCAGTCAGCTGTTACAGGCAAGGTTGCATCAAACCTGCTCGTCATACGTAGATTATCAGCCACGTGATGTGACTTGTGGACACGGGTCTCGTGGTCAGCAGGTCTCTCTGCGTAGACATATATAGGTTGTTTTCTGCTGTAGTAGACACGGTGCAAACGGAACCACACGAGTAAATGTTCCTATGTGTGTCTGAGCACATTGGCGACTTTGCGCCCAGAGGGCACTGTGGTTATCACTGCTGTGGGGAAAGGCTGCAGTGCTGCAGGCATCTAGTGACCAGAGATGCTCCGGAAGGGCCTTCAGTGCACAGTGCCCCTCCCCCCGACACACACAGACCCGGCCCCTCAACATGGAGTTGCTAGGTCTGAATGTACATGAATTTAGAAGGGGGTGGGTATTGTCAGATTGTTCTCCAGGGAGGGTCTGTTAATTTATACTCCATCCAGTGGTGTGTGAAAATGCCCCTTCATACCATTTTCATTATCTGTGTTATAAAACTTGTGTTTTCCAATTTGGTAGTTTAAGAGGGTATGTTTTTGTTGTTCTGATTTGTATTTCCTTAATTATGAGTGAAGTTTAGCATCTTTCTGGGTTTATTAGCCATTAGTATTTTTTCCTATCTTTTAATTTTCTTATTTTGGGGGAGTGAGTGGGATTATGAGTCTCTTCTTATAGATTTGTGTCAGTTGTTTACATACCTAGGAAGTTATTTTTTTTGCCCTTCCTCAGTTTCTGATACCGCTCCCTCCCCCCTGCGTAATTTTTTAAATTGTCAAATACTCACATTTTTAATCTGTTCACTTACAGATTCTGGTTCTTGTGACTTGCTTAGAAATACTTCCCAGGTCTACAGTTTTTATTTTTTAAGTCCCACCATGTCTTCTAGAGCAGGTACACACACAGGGCAGTGCACACCCCACTCCAGAGACCAGGGGTTCACATTGGTCCAAGTCCAGCTGCCCTCCCAGATCCTCTGAACCTCCCCCAGTTCCCACATGTGTCCCTCCTTCGCAGTGAGGACATGGCTCCCACGTGGCAGCACAGTCCTGTGTTCGTCTGCAGCTGTGTCGGTTGCATGGCCCACCCTACCCCAGTGCACCTGCTAAAGGCATGCAGGGTGGAAGGGAGCTCAGGGTTGTGTGATTCAACTTCGTTCTATTTCAGGACCACCCTGCCCTCAGTGAATGGCCCCCATTAGGGTTCAGTTAGTGTGACCACAAGAGTCCAGAGCAGAGCAGGGACTGCGGGCTGGAGGTTAGGTCGCGAGTGTTGGGTTTTAACCTCCCTGTAGAAGAGCAGACGTACAGGCAGGGAGGCCCCCCCCCCGCTGCCCCCCCGCCCCCAGCTGAGGAGGGTCTACCTTGTTTCCTGTGTTGTTCTGCGGGTTTCTCCTTAGAGGGAAAAGCAAATGTCTATGTGCTTCCTGTTTTCCATCTCTGATTTATTATTAATGGGAACCTTAGAATTTTGCCTACTTAAAAATGATTGGTGTTTTTATTTTGGCTGCTTTTATTTTAAAGTTTTAGATTGTCCGGGGAATGGAACGTGGTTATAAGGCTGAACCTTCACAACGTCGCCCAGCAGTGCTCTGTCCACGCTGGTACAGCACGCTACCTAACTCACTCAAATGCTCTAAGATTTCTATTACCATTACTGGGGGTCTTTTTGTTGTATGTTGATGGGGTCTGATCAGAGCTCCGCACATTGACTCCTTGGCGTCTGCTCGCCACTTAGCGCTCATTGAAGTTACCCAAGAGCAGTTTGCTTCTTGGGTACAAGGAGCTGCTGCTTCCCGCCCCGAGGACTTGGCATTAGCTCCAGAGGTCTGTTAGCTGCCCCGAGGCACGACTGCCCCTTGCCCAGGATGTCCTCGGGGCGCACCCCAGCTCTGTGGCCTGCTGGATGGTGATGGAACTTCCCGTTACGTGGCCTGTTTTGGTGGTGGCCCAGGGTATTCTTGACCTTGGGTTCACCTCATGAGCAAATTGTTCACAAAGCACAGTTTTCACTCAGAAAATCCTGACAAATCTCTGAGTAATAGTCATGCCAATATCTCCCTAAATACACTAACCTGAAGGTTAGGGGAGAAAGTGAGTAAAATGCGGATGGACCTGAGCCAGAGCACTAACAGAGTAAGGGTGGCGAGGGGGGATAAGAGTTCAGTTTTATTTTACAGCTGAGATGGGAGCCTTCCAGTTGGTAGTAGAAAATGAATAGTTTGCCATAAAAGTTCAGGATCTCAGAAGTCTTTTTTTTTTTTGAAGTGATGCAGCAAATTGTTAGGTATTTTTTTCTTTTTGAATGTTTCCTGGAAAGAATTTTCTTTATTTTCAACAAGATACTGACAACCTAGTAATTTGTTACATCCTTAAGTTATTATATAATAATACTAATCTGAAGTTTTTGACAGTTTATGCCATTGCTAGGCTATATGCATATCTTCTTCATGTTTAGACAGGTCATTTTGAGAATTGTCTAAGTAAACAGTTGTGTTACAGATCCGCATGATTGAGCTCACTGAACCTTGTGCTAAGTCAGCAGTTCCTACTGTTAACGTTGTCCTGAGGACTTCCTTTGCCCATGCTTCCACCTCTCACACCGTCACTCACTCCAGTGCAGCTCGGGTGTTGGGAGAGGGCAGGGCCCAGGTGCACCCAGCAACTCATTGGCAGTTGTGAGCCGAATCAAGACCCAGCTCTATAACAGCTGGACCCTGTTATCCAATTGAAATATGAGTTACCTAAAATTTATAGTAGCCACATTAAAAAAGTATAAAAAGCAGATGAAATAAGTTTTATTTTAATATGTTTATGAAAATATATCCAAAATATTATAATTCAAATATTAAAAGTGTTTGAGCTCTTTTACGTTCTTTCTTTTTTGCAGTAGGTCTTTGAAATCCTTTGTGTATTTTACACTTTCTCCACAGCCTGTTCAGACCACCCCTGCCAGGTGCTCGGCAAGCCGCACCTGGACAGAGCCAGACTGTTCTGTCATCCACTGCCTGTAAACCAGTGAAAGAGTGGTAGATGTTTCCATCTCACCTCCATCAGCTGCCATTTTCTTTTGAGGTGGTTTATCAGTTGGCAACTTAGCTTCTGTCCTTACCCTTTTGTGGCGAAGCCCTTCTGTTTCTCCACAGCACTCATAGCGCAGGTGGCAGAGCGCCACCACCCAGCCGCCAGCTGGAAGCAGTTCACTTTGCTCAAACATTGTATTGTTTTCTCACCTTTTTCCCTCGGTTTTTGTCTTTTCCTACCAATAAAGAAATGGCTTTTGTACCTTCATATTTAGACATAATGATATATTTTTTGAGAGGTGAGAATAGCGTTTGTTCCAGAGGAAAGTATAATTTGCATATTGACCATCTACAGGACCGGCTCTTTTGAGCAGTCCTGGTCCTGCTCACAGGTGGCGTTCCTTCCACAGAACCTCATCTGCTCCGAGTGTGGGGACGAGTTCACGCTGCAGAGTCAGCTGGCCCTGCACATGGAGGAGCACCGCCAGGAGCTGGCCGGCGGCAGGGCCCACACCTGCAAGGCCTGCAGGAAGGAGTTCGAGACGGCAGCGCAGTTGAAGGAGCACATGAAGAATCATTACAAAATTAGGTGTGCACCTCCACCTGGGCTTGGGAAAAATCTAGACAATCTGTGAAGAATTGGCAAGCTTGGCTATGCTTGGTTAAAAATATTGGCGAATCTAGTGTGGTGTCAGGATGTCTTTTATAAGGTGTAGGTCATGTCTACAGTAGGAAAAATGAGCTCAAGTTTAAAATAGGTGCCAGGCTGTGTGGGTGGAAAGTTTAGCTAGTGTTTTAGTGTTAAAACTGTAGAACAAGGTCCTGGTGATGTTTTATGGGCAGGTAATGGTGTGTACAGTGGATCTGTGAGGGTCTGATTAGCTCCTTCGTAATGCCTTGGTTTACTCACACTGCCTTACTGTTGACAACTTACCTGTGCCTGGCAGGGACCAAGTAAGAGGATCATCAGTGCAGCCATTTCAGATAGTGGTTGTATTGAGAGAGGGAAGTAAAATTGTGTTAATCTGGGTGATAAGAGCCCATCGGGGCACTCCGGTGCTACAGCTGAGTTTGAAGGAGACAGGGCCTGGGGCTGTGGGGCCTTTGAGGCCACCCTGGTAGCAAGGATTTTATCCTGGTGTGGTGGAAGCCGTCAGAGTGTTTCACACACACAACTCCTGCCCGACTTCAGGCGTGGCGTGGCGCCTATGGTGAGGTTGAAGCGGCAAACCACTGAATCAATGCAGCAGGAAGATGACGCTGGAGGGGGGTGTGGGGGGCACCTTTGAGGTATTCTGTGGTGAAACCAGCAGCTTTTGGAGATGCAGTGGAAGTTGGGGTCAGAGAGAGGGAAGCATGGGCCTGACTCCTCACGGCAGGGATTGCCCTTTCCTTCACAGAGAGGAGCAGGCTAGGAATAAAGGAAGAGTTGGGCCCACGACACGCTGGCTTCGAGGCACCCTAAGCCATTCCCGAGGAGGCCGAGCAGTTAGAGGTCGGGGGTTGGTGCTCAGTGGAGGCATCAGAGTGGGTGGAAGTGGGGCTTGGGGGGGTCACCAGCTTCGGGTGGTGTGAAATGAAGGGACGAGAGGAGGCAGCAGAGACGCAGGCTGAGGTACAGGTTAGAGCTACGCTGTGCAGACCTTGGGTCTGACCGTCAGAGGCAAACCTTGTCGATGAGAGGAGTTCCGCCCCAACACAAGCTGTTTCTCTGTCATTACATGTGGAAAAAAGGAATGTTTATGATATTGGATACACAAAACTGATGGTGTGTGTGTGGGTAGGGGACACGCACTTATATGGGCTTGGTTTTTCAATGAAACACGTTCTCATGACCAGCTAGCTAACCTTCCTGGAAGGATGTTACTGTCAGGCTTGTAACACGAGAGAGACGACTTCATGAGCTCCCACTGTATCGTGTAGGATGTCCAGTACGAGGTCATACAACCGGAACGTCGACCGCAGTGGATTCACGTACTCGTGCCCGCACTGTGGGAAGACGTTTCAGAAGCCCAGCCAGCTCACGCGGCACATCCGGATACACACAGGTGCGGAGCACACTTGCCCCTGGACGGCTCACTGGGCGCACAGGAGAGGAGTGGGCCTCAGAGCAGCCAGACCTGGAAGTTAACCTTGGCTCCTCCACAGTTTGCTGTCGAATCTGGGTGTGGGTTTTGAGATTTTGGCGTAGGCAGTTGGATATATGAGTCTACAGTTGTGGGAGGACGTTCTGGCTGGAGGGATGGTTTGGGGCCCTGAGTCTGGGGAAGGGAAGTATTTACGTTTCCCGTCAGGGGCGCTCACAGTGGGAAGTGTTTGTCCCCCTCCCCCTCTCTAGGGGAAAGGCCCTTCAAGTGCAGTGAATGCGGAAAAGCCTTCAACCAGAAGGGGGCGCTGCAGACCCACATGATCAAGCACACAGGCGAGAAGCCCCACGCCTGTGCCTTCTGTCCTGCTGCCTTTTCTCAGAAGGGGAACCTGCAGTCTCACGTGCAGAGAGTGCACTCCGAGGTACGCCCGGCCCGGCCTGGGGGCTCCCAGGCATGCGGCCGCTCACGGGCTGCGGCGGTGGCTCTCGCACAGCCTGAGACACTCTGGGGCCCGGTGCTCCAGAGACCCCCTGAAGAGTAGTTGCTGAGTGGTGGTCAGTCCCCTGGCGAATCTCTTCACAAGGTGTTAGGTGGGGCCTGGAAGGCTAGTCCAGGTGAGTTCAGGGCCGCCGCCATGATGTCCTAACTAAGGTGGGCTTGGTGAGGGTGAGAGAAGAGGTGCTTTCTCCGTGCGGACCTGCCCCTTCGCTTCCTGCCCTCTTGTCCCCTGCGGGCTGTGTCACAGCAGCCAATGGGCAGTGCTGGGACTGGCAGCGACAGGTTCGCCCATCTCGTGGCCACCCTTCCTAACTTGTGCACTTTATCTTGTGCGTGCTCAGAGTTCTGTCTGCGTCCATCTAGCCTTCATTAGGGGCCTGTGCTAACCCTTTAGGAAATTGAGAACATACAGTAGACATTTTCTTACTAAATTGTAATAACTGAAAACTATGTTTCTTCACTCCCAAACCAGTTCTAATGTAGAACAGACTGTGATGTTTCAGTTAATCTCATACTGCAATATTGATTGGAGAACTGGATCACTGATTCTAGAGCTATCTAATACAAACGAAAAAGTAATGTTAAAGGGTTCGATTATTCTTCATTTTTAATGGAATGGTCAATTTTGATGTGTCCTAATTCAAATGTTTTTATCTAATAATTAAGTGTAAAATCATTTTTTCTTCTTTACTTTTTAAGGTCAAGAATGGCCCTACCTATAATTGTACAGAATGTAGCTGTATATTTAAAAGTTTAGGTAGCTTAAACACTCACATCAGCAAGATGCATATGGGTGGGCCACAGAACTCCACGAGCTCCACGGAGACTGCTCACGTTTTAACGGTAAGTTCAGTGAGCTGGCTGATAGGATGATATTGTTTCACCAAAGTCGGCCGTCTCACTCATGACCTTTAAGATGGAATATTATTTAGAATATTATTTAGTACCATAAAGGTGCTATGAAAGTTTTCCTACGTGGTTGTAAGGTGCTACTTTATAAAAATTTTTGACAAAAAAATAAACCTTTTAAATTTTAGAATGGTGTTTAGATGATCCTGATTTATGGACTGTCACCTGAACTAATAAAACTAGGACAAATAGAATCACCAGTTTATGAAATTATAATTCCTGCAACGTTATTGGTGATATCAGTGAATATTCTTTATCATTATAATTTAAAAACCAAGTATCCTTTTAAGATGTATTTCTCCCTGTCTAAGGTGACAGTGACAATTTTTCCTCATACTTTGGATTTTGATTGGGAAACTAAATTGTAATTTTCAGTACATGCATTTAAAATTGTATGACTTCAAACACACAATTTTATTCCCTTTTTGGTAGGATTCTATAGCTCGGCCTCCTCAGTCGGTTACTTCCTCCTCTCAATTGATAGTAAATGACAAATCTAAGCACAGTGCAGGGTGTCCTGGCAACAGACCTTGGACAGAGGTGTGAGGGTGTAGGTGGGCTCACGGTGCGCTTGGCTGGCTATCTGTGCCATGTCCAAAGCTGCCTCCTGTCCCACAGAATATAGGCCTCCCGACTGTCCCTGAGCATCAGGTTCACAGTTACTGTTTGTCTTTCCCCTTCTTTTCTCACAATATCTGCGGCTCGGGATGATCCCTCAGCTCACTCTCCATCTCAGAGGGTGCTGTAAGTAAGTCCTGAAACTGGAGAACATTTAGGGCTAATGATTAGGTCGTGAAATTGTTTTGGACGGGGTATTTTTAATGAAATTTTCAGTGTGTAAATCAACCAAATGTTAAGAGTTTTCCCCATTTCCTTTGGCAAAATGCAAATCAAGTATGCAGATGTAGTGACTAATGTGGAATGATAATCCAGATAATTTTAAACTTTACCTTCTTGATCAGTACCTGAAGCTCAGGGCAGGGTTGCAGGAACCTGGGCTTGCCCTCCCTTCCCTGGTGGACAGCCTGAGGCCTTGGGGGGGGCTGGAGCCACCCAGCCTCCAGGGTTGGTTCTCTGTGGCTCTTGTTTTGCGTCTTACTTTTCTAACTCTTGGCCTTTTTCCTCTGTTTTCACGGATTTTCTTCAGCTTCATCTTATGATTCTCACTGATGCTTTTAGCTAGTACAGTTTTTAATTTCTGGAGCTCTCTTTTGTGATCGGATTGTTTCTTTTTCAAGGCATGCTTTTTTGGTTTGTTGCACTTTCCTTGGAAACCTAATTAGCATTTTCCTTGTAAAAGTTCCCTTCTCTCTGAGTTCCCTGCCTGCATCTGTCAGGGCCCCTCTTTCAGATATAATTCTTATGATCCTTGTGTCTGTTTGTAGGGAATGAGGCAACAGCAAGCCCATGCGTGAACTCTCCACGCAGGATGGAGCTGGTTCATCTCCAGGGTCTCTTTACCTGTGGTGGGCCAGGGAGCCAGCTCTCCAACTTGGGGTCCCTGGAGGCAGAACCAAAGGACTTTGTGTTTAGTCCGGGGACCTTAGTGCCACAAAAGGTGCCAAGTTCTCCCAGATAGTTTATTTACTTTGATTTCTTTTAGAGGCCACCCCTCTTTTTTTTTGCCTGAAGGTAAATGCCTCGCTGCCCTCTGCTCTGTGGAGGAAGACTGGTTAATTGTCAGCCCAAAGTTTTCCTCCCACGTCTGTCTGTCTTTTCTTTATTAATGGACTATAAAAAAATCTTTAGAGCAGTTTTAGGTTTACAGAAAAAGTGAGCAGGAGGTACAGAGAAGTCCATACTCTCCTCATTACTGACACCTCTCTTGGGTATGGTGCCTTTGCTACAGCTGGTGACCGAATGCTCAGTGCTGTGTGTGCTGCAGGTTTTGACAGACGTACAATGTCCTGCGTCCACAGTTACAGGGCGAACAGAGTCCATTCTCGTGCCTCTGCTCCACTTGTGACTGTGACAAGGTGTTTCAGGTGCCTGAGCTTCTGAGAAGTGCATCAGCCCTCTCCTCAGATGTTTTCAGCTATAGCTTCACAGAGCGTTGACTCCTCCAGGGCCTCCATTCTCCAGGGGGGTTTTGAATTGTTTGCCCACCGCAGTTTCTTTCTTATTTCCTTTATTTTGTAACTCTTTCTATCCTTTTATTCTAATGGGTAACAGGAGTCTGAGGTTGCTCAGTTCCCGTCTTGAATTATAGTATCTACTAACACTTAAAAGACTTTAAACAATTGTAGTAGAAAATTCACTGAATATGTTCTTGAAGAGCCCAGTGTTGTGCCAAACATAAAAATTAGTGAGGCATTATATTTAAAATTTGTTTGGGATATGGTTAGATTTTAATGTTTACAGGGAAGATATGCCTATTTCTTTTTTAAAAAAAATTGAAGTACACATTCATGTAATTGTTTATATTTTTTAATGAAAATGTTGCTGTGTTTCAGGCCACGCTGTTTCAGACTTTACCTCTTCAGCAGACGGAAGCCCAGGTCCCGTCAGCTTCCAGTCAGCAGAGCTCGCAGGCAGTGACCGACGTCATCCAGCAGCTGCTGGAGCTGTCGGAGCCTGTGGAGTCCAGCCCGGCGCCCCCACCCGGCCAGCCGCTCAGCATCACCGTGGGCATCAGCCAGGACATCCTGCAGGTGAGCGCTCTTTCCTCTTGCAGCTGTCTGTCAGAGACCAGGTGTTGTTACTGAGAGAAAAATATGGGGGACTTGTCGGAGTAAAGGAATCTTCACTGAAAACGTCACTTAATTGAATAAGTTATAGTGACATAAAATAGGCTCATTTAATTATTTGTGGACAGTGCGGAATTCTAAATGATTATTAATCTATACATTTTTTAAAAGTTTAAAGCTCTGATTATTTCTCTGTAAGTGAATTTACTTGAAAAGAATGGACTTTTCAGAACTTTCTTGTGTCTGTCCCTATTGACGTAAGAAACGTCTATTTCTTGAGGTTGTGCTGGAACTGTTTGGAGTCAGCACTGCTGTGTCTGTGTGCATGTCCAGTGCCCCTGGACAAGGCAGCCGAGGAGGAGGTGGCGGGTGGAGCACTTCCCTGGCTCTGACCAGCCGTTTCACGTCCGTCTTCATTTCCAAACAGCTGGCCTTGCAGCTCCTCCTCCTCTCTAATCGTGTACTTTCTGTAAAACTAACCTCTCCTCTGCCTTTGTGGGACAGAGGGGCCGGTGTGACGACAGCCGATGTCTTAAGGGTGAACCCAGTGTAACTTAAAACAGTGATTTCCAAATCTGTTTAGAGACAACCAGAGTTGTCTGAGGTCACATATCTAAAAGTGAAATTAATTCACTAAAATCCCCTTTAATTTGGAAATGTCAATGCTTGCCATGCCGTGTCTGGGTGGAGGTGAGATGTCAGATATCAGAAGGGACGTGTCAGCCTCAAACCTTTGGTCGTGTCACTTACAAATGGCTCCTTGGAAACTATGTTTCTAGGTGGTAGCATCGCAGTTCTGTAGGTGAGGCTGACTTGGTAGTAGGTTTGGGCGTCGATCTCCTAACCTTCGAGTTTTTTCTGTCTCAGCAAGCCTTAGAAAACAGTGGGCTGTCTTCAATTCCAGCTGCAGCACACCCCAGCGACGCCAGCCACCCCAAGAGCTCCGCCGTGCAGGGTCAGGACCCAGACCTTCCCCATGTGCCCAGCGAGCCCCCTGGCTCTGGTGATGCGGAGCCGGAGAAAGAACAGGAGAGCCCAGAGAAGCCGGACAGAAAGGAGAAGAAGCTGATGAAGAGGAAGTCCCCATTTCTGCCCGGTAATCTCAGCGTTCCCACCTGGCCACGTTTGGGTGGCACTTTGCTTGTTTTGAAGAAACGCCTTTTTCTTCTTCTAAAGATGATGTTTGTTGAATGTTCTGATAGTATCTACCCTATAGCATTCGTTTGATGCTTAAAATTAAAAACCAGGAGATCAGTTTGTTAAACTATCTCTTTTCTATGGGCTGCCTTCTTCCTATGATTCCAGGCTCCCCGACTCACTCCCAGGGCTTGAGCTCAGTTGTCACTGAGCCTTCTCTGCTCCAGCCCTTCTGGCCTCCCTGGCTGCGCATTGCACCCTGGCTGCACTGCTGTGGCCCCTCGGCCATCTTTTTCCTTCCCTCCCCCCGGTAAAGGGGCTGCCACCGCTGACCTAGAAAGCTCAGCCCCTCTGTTCTAAACCCCAGCTGTTCCCTTACACCCACCTACACTTCTTGGCCTTTGAGCCTCCATAACCTGCTCCACAGGCATGTCCTGTCTTCTTGCCGCTGCTTTCCTGGTGCAGACTTACCTAAGGATAACGTGGGGTGGGTTTTCTGCTGTCGCTCAAGGCCTCACCTCTCCTGCATGCTCTGCTTCCTGGCTGCTCTACATCAGGAAGGCCTCTTCCTCCGCTCCTCTTATCACCTGACACTCCAGTGGGCAGCCCTCCTCTCAGATGCTCCCTGCTGAGTGACCCCCCCCCCCCCCCAATCTCTGTGTTAGTGGTTGTGCAGCTGAAGTAACTTGGTTCCTTTCCGAATTCCCTGCTTGATCAGCATGGCTCTTTGCACAGGGGCAGGGTTACTACATCTTTCTTGAATAAAATAGATTCCTGTCTTTTGGGCAGAAGTGTTCCCATGAAAATATTTTCCTAGGGATTGTAACTCTGCCTCCCCCAGGTGTCTTGGGGAACAGGGGCTTGCTTGCTGCACAGCGTGGGAGCTGCTTTCATCTCTGCTCCCTTCTGAGAATGTGTTTCCTCCGTGTTGGTACGTGATTGTGAAATCCTCCTTTCCCAGCCCAGCAGCTCTGTAGCCTGCTCTCCTTAGGCGAAAGAGGGCCGTTCTATCCGAGCAGCTTATCGTCAGGGTTTCCCTGCTAGTGAAGGGGGCAGGAAGGGAAAAGGGCCATTTGCACATGTTTGTGTTGGTGACAGCGGAGCCTTGCAGGTCACAGGGTGCTTGCATTTTGAACATCTCACCTCTGAGTCCCTGGTAGGCGGGCGGAGAGCACAGCGGGGTGCTGCGTCTGTGCTGGTCATGGCAGAACCTCTGGAGCTGCTGACAGCTGCCCCTGGCAGGCCCTTTTCCAGACCAAAGGCCAGACTGGCTGCTGCAAGTCGCGGCGGTACTGGCTCCTCAACTGAGGAAGGTGGGCTTCACCCCGCCGCCCCGCCCCGCCACACACGTCCCAGCATCCTCAGAACACCTGTGCCAGGCAGGTGCACACGCAGTATCACGCCACCTGTGTGCACAGGCCACTAGAAACCATCCGTTTTGAACAGCTGGAATGTGTCTAGTATCTTCAGCGAGAACACCTGCCCTCCATGCAGGTCGCTCCAGAGGCAGGCTTGTGTTGTAACCGGGTGCCTGCACCTGGTCCCTAAGAACCTCTCTGGAGGCCGCAGCTCTGCAGCTCCAAGCCTGTGCTCGGAGGCAGGCTGGGGAACAGGACTCTGCTTCCTGCAGGCAGGTAGTCCTGCTGCTTCCACGTGCTGAGGGCTGGCAAGGATGCCGCAGACAGTCCAGATGTGTTGCTGGTTCCACCGTAGGGGCAGCTACGTGACCGACACGGCTGCTAGAGATGCCTGCCTTTTCATCTTGTGCTGTCACTTTTATAACAGAATTTAACCTCTCCATTAGTGCCCCGAAAGCTCTGCCATGCGTGCGTGATTGTAGTGATTGTACCGCCACCCCATGGTCCCTCCAAGCGGGTGCTCTGTTTCTGGGGAAAGTGATGTGGCCTCAGGATGCATCTCGACTTTTCCATTTACTGGCATCTGACCTTGGGCAACCTAGTTAACCTTGAAAATGTCAGCTTTCTCCTCTGAAAAGGTGGCAATGGTAGAATAAAAGGCAGGAAACTGAGAAAGTCCACTTGAAGGACGTAAAACGGTGTGACCATAGGAAGTACTTAGGGAATGCAGATAGCTCAAAATTATTCCATAAGTAGGCGAAACTTGGGCCTGCCACACAATTCAGAAGATACAGACAGTGTCCAGGGAGAAGTCCCTGGTCATCCTTGCCCTTCACACATCCTTGCCAGGGCAGCTACCCTAGCTGGGGCCTTGCTGAGACTTACACAAGCCGGCTCATGAGTGCAAGTCCTCCTCCCGTCCTCTAGCAGGATGGGGGGCGCACTGCCCAGTGCTCTAGCAGGATGGGGGGCGCACTGTCTAGTGCTCTAGCAGGATGGGGGGCGTACTGTCTAGTGTTCAGCAGGATGGGGGGTGTGCTGGCAAGTATTCTGTAGTTCACTTTTCCCACCTTCTTATTTTACAAATGCCCGATTCCCATCCCATTTCATGGGTAAGTAATGTTCAGGTGAGTGCAACTTTTGGCTAGGCAAACATGCTGCAGTGGCTGAGTGGGTGGCCATGCGGTTTCACGTGTGTAATTGCACCTGTAGCGCATCTGCAGCAGTGTCACGTTTCATAGGCTAAGCCCTGTAAACAGGTTGCTTTAAGGTTTCAATTTTGAAATAATTTTAGGTTTAACTGAAATGTTCCAAAAATAATACAAAGAATTCTCATACGTCTTTCTTCTAGATTACCCAAGTATTAACATTTTCTTACATTTGCTTGCTCTTGGCCTGAGTTTTCCCTGAATTTTCTGAGTGACCTGCAGATGTAGTTAGTACCCATGTAACTTTAACTTCTTGAGTGTATTTCCTAAGACCAAGGACACCGCCTTGCATACCCATAGCCCAGTCGTCAACATCAGGGTGTGAAAGTTGATCCAGCCTGCAGACCTGATTCATAATTTGTGTCACTAATGTGCTTGATAACAAAAGAAAAAAAAATTGTAAGTACCGTAGAAATTTTGGTCAGTATCACCAACTTCCTTCTTTGGAGTCCTGGCGATTCACACGCCCAAAACACAGATAGATAGGGGCGGGGTGCCTATCTCCTCAGGGGGAAGAGATTATCGGAGCTCTGATCCCCTCCTCCTCTGCTGGGTTAAAACAGTTCTTACTGTGGTTCTGATTTCATTTCTTAGGGGAGAGAGGTTGAATGGCTTCTCCGTTGAAAAGCACCAGTGTTTCCCAGTGGGCAGACTCAGCTTTTATTCGCTGTGATTGATATGCTAAGATGATAGTATCTTGTGAGCTGTATTGGTGGTACCTGTCCTTTTCTGATTCATAGGCCTTTTTGAGTTAAAAGGAGAGATTTTGTTTTTCCATAGGCAGATTGGTCAGTGTGTTATGGCTTCTGGACTTGTGTAATACTGAGACTTCACCAGGGACACTATGGAAAGCTACCTCTTTTGTCTAACAGTTTCATACTTTGATATTTTAAACTGAATCTTTGACTCAACTTTATTTTGTTTCTAGATGGGCACCCAGCTGTACAAACACATTTCTTTATGTCGTTTTCCCCGACTGCAGTGCAAAGCCACCTTTACCATCTGTGCTCCGCTCGGACCTGTGTGGCTCTGTCTAGACTTTATTCTACCTCACTCACCTGTGCTTTCATTCATGTGTTGTGGTACCAAGTGGGTTTTAGCATTATAGCGTGCTTTCGTAAGTAGGGAGCCGAGTCTTTTCTTGCTGTGTTTTTGAAAGTTTAATTTTGACTGTTATCACCTATTTATTTTTTCATGTATACTTTAGACTCTTCTGCTAAACTTCCACAACTGTAGTTCTGAAAAAGTTCTCTTGGTATTTGTGTGTAAGTAACTTAGGCAGAGAGGATCGATGCATTATCATTGTGGTGTTTGTACTGAAGAGCAGAGTGTGTGCTTTTACTTATGCAGACCTTTCTTTTCCATGTTAGTAGTATTTTAAAATTTTCTTCTGGATTTAGTTTGCAAATATGAAGGATGTTGATGTCCATGTATTAAAACATGGTCCTCTTTCTGAGACTGTTTTTTAGGCATAGAATCATATTATTTGTAAATAATGATTTCACCTTCTCCATTATAGCTTATACGGCATGTTTCTTTATCTTGTTTCATTGCCTAGTATCTCTAAACCCTATAAATTAACGGCAGTGGTAGTGGACTTTTTCCTGACTTTGATAGGATTGCTTTTGCATATCTTTCTGTTCAGTCAAGTGTATTGAGATCTATTTTATTCACTGCCTCCTGTTTTTAGACAGTTTTTTGGAAGTTAAGACTAGATGTTGAATTTTAGTAAAAGCCTTTCTACCTCAACAATCATTATAATATATGCTTTTTCTTTTAAAATTTGCTAATACATTTGAAGAGGAAGGTTGTTGCCCAGCACTCGAGAAGGTTGCCACAGGGAATGCAGCTGTGGTTTTACCCATTTCCCTGAAGTTTGTCAAAGGGCCGATCTGGCTTCACTTTTCCTTTGCAGCCCTGGAAGGGCCAAGCAAATGTGCAGGCCAGATTTGTAACATCTGCTTCATCTAGTCCCACAGATAATTAGAACCTGGTGACAGTCTTATATTATGTCATCTTATGTAATTAAAGATAGGATTCTAATTTTTGTTTGGAAAACATCTGATTTTCCATGATGATTTCCTAATTTTTCCTAATATTGTAATTCCCTCTCACCTTGTTGTACCTTGCTCTTCTGATTTGTCATGATAAGACCTTAGGTAATGACTCCACTTTCCTGAATTAACTTTTACCTATTAATTTTAAGCAGTCTTACATTTTAGTTTGCCTTAATACAAGCAATGTGACTGTAAACTAAATGTCTTTTTCTTATTTGAAACCATTTTCCTGCTTCCTTCTCTTTTCTCTCCTCCTGGTTGGTTCTTCTGTCTTTGCTTCCATTGTTTCACTGATTTTAAAAAAAATGTTATTTTTCATTCTTTTTCCTAACCTATGTTAACTAGTCTCGCAAAGAGCAGTATGTTGAGGAAAATACACGTTCTCCCCCTAGGGTTACCCGCACAGCGGAGAGTTCCTGGTGCTTACTGGGAGCAGGGGGGGGGAAACGGATTTTCCTTTCCCGCTGAAGCTCCATCTGTGCGGCAGGCCCTCGAATAACGTCGTTTGCTGGGAGGTTGATGAGGAAAGTGCACGCTTCCCCGCCTCTGCTGGGCTGTCTCCGCGCCTGCTTCCTCCCCGCCCCAGCGCCGCGCCCTGGCCTTGCGCGTGACCTGAGTGCGGTGCGAGCGTGGGCGTGAGAGCCCCAGCGGGAAAGGGTGACCCTGCTCTGTCACTGCCTCTTAGACGCGTGAGCGCGCGTTCCTTTCGCCCTTGGCTGCGGGAGCGAGCCGGGCCTGTTGCGAGCGCGGGGTGCGGCGGAGAGGCGCGCGGGGCCTTCCGTGGGGTCCTGGGCGCTCGGCTTTAAGTCCGGTTCCCCGAACCTCCCGCGTTAAGTGAGGGCCACTGCGCGGAGTTAACAGAGCTGCGTGTCCTGGCGAATTTCATGAACTTGGATTGATTTTACGTGGGTTCTTCACATTATCGTGTCTTTAATTTCACAAGAATAAATCTAGTTAAAAAACAAGAAATAAAGTGATTTTGCTGAATTTTTAACTTTACAAATCATTTTCATTATCGTATTTCCATTAATTCCACTCGTGGATTTTTTTTTAGTAGAAATAGTTTTAACCCTGATTGGAAATTGAATATTAGTTACAAAATAATCCTTTGATGTTGATCATGAACTCGTCGGTGCCATGTCCATTACTGCTGTCGCAGCTCCTCGTCCCGACCCTGCACAGCACAAGGACTCAGCCTCCCGCCTCGCCCCCTGCGCTTGTCGGCCCGAGGCTCGCGCAGCGCCGGTCGCCCTCCCGCCGCGGTTTTGGAGGTATCGCGCCCGCAGCTGACCGACTGGAGTCAGGGCGCTGGGCCTGGTCGCCCTCGTGCCTCGCGCAGGCTGTGACTTGCGTTCCTGGGGCTGCTGGGCTTTCTGTGAGATTAAATCATAGCTCCCACTGATCGCAGTGACGGTGGACATTTCCACCATTTCCACAACCGGTCACGCATCTTCTACTTGGGCGAAGAGCATGTAGCTTTTCACAGTTGCGGGGAGCCGTTTACCTGACCCTAGACAGCCCTTAGGCGCCTTGATCTGGCATCTCACAGCTTATGTCTCACTGCGCTGCAGGGTCCATCCGCGAGGAGAACGGGGTCCGGTGGCACGTGTGTCCCTACTGCACCAAGGAGTTCCGCAAGCCCAGCGACCTGGTGCGCCACATCCGCATCCACACGCACGAGAAGCCCTTCAAGTGCCCGCAGTGCTTCCGGGCCTTCGCCGTGAAGAGCACCCTGACCGCGCACATCAAGACGCACACGGGCATCAAGGCCTTCAAGTGCCAGTACTGCCTGAAGAGCTTCTCCACGTCGGGGAGCCTCAAAGTGCACATCCGCCTGCACACAGGTGCGGGGGAGGCGGCGCCGGGCCGGCCTTGCATGGGGCCTGCGCCTTCGGGACTCGTTTTCCCTTCCCAGCCGTGGTTGCGGACGCCGCCGGTGCTCCGCAGGGCTCCCTCCTCGCGGAGAGGACCTGGGACTGGTTCTCCCTCAGCTGCGGCCCTCGAGGGAGAGTCAGACAGAGGGCTCGGGGAGGAGCACAGGAGAGCAGAGGGAGGGAGACCGCCTGTGGGCGGCCAGACTCAGGTGTAGACAGTGGGCCTTGGTTAGGGAGCGCCGGCGTGCGCCCTGCGAAGACCTGACCGCTGCAGCCCGCACCCTTCAGGCGGGGACCTTTGTGCCGGCCTCAGCAGAGAGGGGACCCGCGCCTCCTCTGCGGTCCAGATATTATGTAACCAGCGATGAGGCAGGAAAACTTACATTCCGGCTCCAGTTTTATTTGTTACAGCGTTGTTGAGATATAATGCGCAGATTATAAAATTCACTGTGTTAAAGTGTACAGTCCAGAATTGAGACCCACACACTACCTAATTTTCACATATTTTTGTCACCCCCAAAAGGAACCCGGACCGACCCTTAGCAGTAGTTTGCTGGTCCTGCCCGGGCTCCTGAGCTGAGCTGACACGTGGATGAGTGTTTGAAAAAGCTGAAATCAGTCAGTGGTGTTATATGCCTGTCGCTGGAATCTGCACTTTCATTTACCAGTAAAAGTGCAAAAGAAGGAAATTTCTTTCATGAAAGGAACGTGATAGTAGAGGATTGTGAAGAGTATATTACTATCATTACGAGCAGTGATGTTATTGTTTACAGTTAATAACAGCTTGTGTCCTAAATGCTGGGCACTGCTAGGTACTCCTCTAACACGATTTCACACAACCCCAGCAAAGCCCAGACGTGGCGTGGGCCTCCGGGCCGCAGTTCAGCACTCGAATATTCTTCAGGACTGCTAGTATGAATATCTGTATTTTACTTTGTCCTGAAAACAGTAAATTAAAAAAAAAAAAAAAATGCTTTTATTACATGCCTTAGCATCTGTAATATGAACTAGAAAAAAAATGTATGCAAACTAGGGAAAATAACTGGTTTAGAATAGCTAGGAAACTAGAAGCATGAAATGGCAAGTCGAATATTCAAATGGATAGTAAATACTAGAATGTTACGTTGGCATTCATTGTTACGGTTTAGTTCCTTGAAATAACTCTATGGTGTGTGTTTCTCTTTTTTAGGAGTCAGACCTTTTGCTTGTCCTCACTGTGACAAAAAATTCCGAACTTCAGGCCATAGGAAGACACACATAGGTTCCCACTTTAAACACTCGGAGTTGAGAAAGATGAGGCACCAGCGGAAACCCGCCAAAGTTCGTGTGGGCAAGGCCAGCACTCCAGTCCCTGACATTCCTTTGCAAGAGCCAATCCTCATAACCGACGTAGGTAAGGCTCTCTTCCCTCCTACGTGCCGAAAGCCATGGAACGCCATGCCCACGCGCTGCTGCTGTAGCTCAGGCTGGCCTTGGTGCAGTTCGGGTGAAGCATTGCTGTGTCTCACGGCCCGTTGGTTACACAGTTACAGCTTACGTCCCGGCTCTGTCCAAACTGCTGCTCGGTTAGAGAAGTGTGTGCCAGTGAAGGTATTGTGTGCGCCTGCTCACCGAGGAAGGATCTCTGCCCAAACAGCTCTCACAGATGGACAGGGGGTCACTATGGGAAGTGCATAGTGCACTTGGACGTTCTTATGTTTCAGTTTTCACCTGGTGTGCAGTCGATTATTATTTGGACTGCTGTAATCTTTGGGCTTCCTAGGAACTACAACTCTTAGAGGATTTGATTGCTGAGAGCATAGAAATGGATCGGCACTCCCGTGGCAGGTTGAGTACTTTGATACCCTTGTCTGGTTTTGGTAGCTCGCAAACAAAACACCAGTTTTACTGAATGTGTATTTATTCTTCCCCACAGTCTGTTGGTTCTCAGAGGTTTATGTTATTCCTGAAAAGTCAGGACAGGTTAAACATTTACTTAATGGCCCTAGAATTATTCTTCCTGCTTGAAGATTACTCTCAAATTACCATTTTTTTCAGATTGCCATGAATCAAGCGAAAAACCTATGTGTTTTTTGACTTTAAGTTTATAAATCCTTAGTTGAGTGAAACTAGAGTCCTGATTCTCCAGACTTTTTCCAAGGTTAAAACGGGACATATTTTACTTGCTGGCTTCACACCTTAGGCCAAATTAGTGGAAATGGAATTCATGAGGGAAATGGTATATACAGGTGGCCTCACATTGTAAAATGTGAAATATTATAAATACTTATTTTGATGCTTACCTTCATTGTTATGTGTACTTGCGTCTGTCTCTTCTCTCAGACCCTGGGCTCCTTGGGGGCTGTATTGAATAGATGTGACTGTAATAACCTTTGGGGGACAGATTTGATAAAAACATGACAGAGGGTTTGACATAGTTGAGTTACAATTATTTGACTAAATTGGGAAATGAGATGTCCCAGCTCAATCTAGTTACTTAAAACACAGTGTGTTTTACACTAAGACCGTGGCTTTGGAAAGTATTAGAATACATTAAAAGTAACTTTTACAGCTGCATGGGAACTTAAAAACAGTCTTTCCGAGACTGCATCTACCGATGTAAACACTGGGTCCTAGAGAGAGTTGTAGCATTGCTCATAGGTTGTACGACCGGCTGTGCTCTGGGTAGAGCTGGCAACTGGGTGTTCTGGGTCTAGGCCAGGCCTGTGTTGAGTGAAGGTCACCCTCCCACATCCATTACCACTGCTCTCCACACAGGAGTATGGAGAGCGCACCCGGGTTTTCAGTCGTCCTGTCTCGCTATCGAGCACTGTGGTCTGTCCTGGCCTTAAATGTTGCTCCATTACTGCACTCTACAGCTCTAGACGTGTTGCCCGTTTCACTCTAAATATTCTTCCTCCTAACTTAAGAACTAAATTTTAAATGAAATATATGCAGACTGAGGAAGTATTGGAGTTGGGTGATCGTAATATTTTGATCTGTAGCTGCTTATGGATTTTCAAATTATATACATTTAGAATATGTCTGTTTTTAAAAATCACCATTTTTCTCTCTCTACATGACTGTGTGTGTGTGTGTGTGTGTGTGTAAGTGCAGTATCACTGTGCTTAGCATATGTGTTTGAAATACCTTTTCTTTGAAGTGAGCCAGGCTTTGGTTCTCTATTATTTTAAACCTTGATCTTCCAAGCTTATATTTATGTTTTAATCTTACTGATACTAGTACGTGTATCTTTCCTTCAACACATTTGTCTAACCTAGTATGTTGAATTATTTTGTCATTTATCACGTATATCTACGTTTGTCGTTTTGTGGCATTTATCCTCTCTTACTAGTTGCAGGGTAGGACGCTCCTGTGGGACTAAACTGTATTTTCCCCAAGCATCACAATCAAAGGCAGCTGTCTCTTCTGTTTTTATGGGAGGGATTTTAAAACATTTTAAGGATGCTTTTAGTTTGTTTCTGAAGCATATTAATTGAAATGCCTTTCTTTGAGATTAGTAATTTCCTTAAAAACTAACCCATATGAAAAGACTGATGGATAGTCTCATAGAAATGACATAATATAGCCAACACCCCAGGACCTTTGTGTATGCTTAACTCACCCTTAATTTTTTTCTTCAAAGATTGAGACCTTATAATTAGCCCAACTTTTTCACAGAACTTAGTGTTTGTGAAATATGAGAGGTGGAAAACAAAGCCTCTAAACACTGCGGCCTGTTATTTTACTTCCTTTAACAATTCAAAGTAGGGAAATCACCCCTCCCCCCTTGCCGAGGGCTTAGAATCTTCTGGGGTCTGTTTCAAAATACTTGTGCCTGGTACCATCCCGAGATTCCATGTCTGTGGGAACATGAGACGCAGTTGTAGGTACGAGGCTGCTTACCACCCTTTGTGACGGTGCACAGAGGTGATGAAACATCCACTAGCATTGTCTGCGGTGCCCTGAGCACACTGGTACAGCGGGACTCCCTGCAGATGCCCAGAGGCTGAGGGGATGCTGTTGTAGGCAATGACTTGAGCAGATGTTAGGAAACAGGTTATTACAGAAGAGCATGTGTGGCCGATCCCACTTGTGTTTGTAGGTAACTAGCCCTTTTGTCCCAGTGTGCACCAAGCTGGTCATTAGGGTTTTCTCTGAGAGGGGTTCCTGTCAAGCTCTTTTGTTTTTCTCTGTGTGATCTGAGTTATTTCAGAAGCTCCAGGGGACTTGCAGTTGTGGAAGAGTGGTTTGGCAAGGGATTGAGTGAAGGGATTTGGCTGGTGGAGTGCAGGTGGATGGGGAAGGAATTGGAGGCAACTGGGAGACAGAGACGGCCACCCCTTGGTCCAGAGCTCCTCAGCCTCAAAGAATGGGTCCTTAGGAATGAGGAGAGCTTCAAGGGAAGCCTGTGACTAGAGACATTGTGTGTGGAAAAGAGATGATGAACCAGACTTTCTGTGAAGTTGTTCTTGATGGAGAGCGCAGGTTCCAGAAGCCACCAGGGAAAGAGCTGGGAGAGGGTGGGGGCTGGGTGGGGTGTGTGCTGCCGAGGTAGGTGCTGGAGGGGGACCCTGCACCAGGATGGGGGTACCATGGAGAGGAGGGACACCTGTGAGCCTTGTGAGGGTTCAGAGCTGTGAGGCCGGGTGCGGATCGCCAGTCTGCAGTCTGTAGATAACACTCTGAGCAGGGTGCTTTGGTGAAGGCGAGACGTAAGGGCTGACAGTGCTGGGGTTGTCTCTGTCTATGTCTGTCAGTCTGTCTGCAGGAGCTGCACCAGGGGCAGCCTAAAGCCTGCCGGAGGTCCAGGCGCCTGCTCCTCTTGAAACCACAGTCCTGCCGTCTGTCAGGCTTTAGTACGTACTGCAGAGCCCGGGAAAAACACTCCCGCAGCCCTGCCTTTGTGGACTGACTCCCACTCTGACTAGCTGTCCCCACACCTGTCCTGTATTCCTTCTGGAGCTGGAGATGGTAGAGGCAGCTCTTCTTGTTTGTGGAGCATCTTCTGTCTCCCTGTGAAACAGATGGAAAGAAACCACTAGAGGGCTTTCACTCTCCAAAAACTACTGTGAATTTCACTTATTTTATCTACTGCTGTGGATTTATAGAACTAATTGCTTGAAATTATTTGTTTCTTGTTTTTCTTGTCGCCTTTTAATGTCCTTATTAAAGCAGACAAAATTACTTTCTCACATTGTATGTTTATACTGTTCATTTTAGTTGCGGCAGGAGAGTTTTCAAATTTCTCTACTGGCGTTTTTCTTAGAAACTATTTGTTCCATTTAGTTCGATAGGGAGCCACACGGTGGCTCACCCAGCAGCATTTGGAGTTCACAGTGTTAGTTCAGTGGCACTTTTGTGCTAACTGGTGTGAGCTATTTGCGTAAATTCCAACCTGCGGTGGGCCTTCTTCAGGGCGCATCGCATTTCAGTTTCATAGGCCTGGCGCCTGACCCCTCTCAGCTCCGTTTTGGAGAATGTTCGCATTCTGTTGTGTTCTCTTCACAGACGTAGCGCGGTTCCCTAGGCCCAGTGGGGTAAAGGCCGGTCATACGACCATGGGCAGCGACCCTGGTTTGAACTTGGGCTGCTTCTTTCTTCCTTCCAACATGCTGGACACTGAGGACAGGACCATTCATTTGTCGGTCATATTTTTATGTCCTGCTTGGCAGGGGCTATGTGGGCTCAGGACTGTGTCCGTAACCATGAGACAGGCTCAGGAAGCTACAGCCAGCAGAGGGAAGAGGACAAGGAATGGCAGTGACAGTGCTGAGTGACTGAGTCACAGTGTGGCGCAGCCAGCAGTGAGACTATGGACGTGGAGGGACAGGGTGACGCTGCGTGCAGGAATGCATTGGGCAGGGGCCGCGATGGTGCTGGAGCTGATGGCTGTTAGGGTCACAGCTTACTGAGAAAAGTGTTTCAGCTGGGGATGCGAGAGGCCGAGCAGCACACACTGTGGGGCTGGGGCTCCAAGGAGGGCGGGAGTCTGACAGGAGCCGTGCAGAGGACTGCAGGTGGGCCTGAGCTCACAGAACCTCTGCTGCATCGCCAGCCTGTCTTTGAGCAGCAGGCATGTCCTCTCCGTCAGCTTGAGTGTGGTGTCGGGGGTGGAGGTGGGGTGGGCTGAAGGATGAAGCTTTTCTTCTGAGCAGGAGAGAGGAGTAGGAAGAGCAGGGTCTCGAGTGACTGACGTTGGGGCTGCCTGGAGAGGGACTTTCTGTGGATGGTCCCAGTGGCTCCAGTGGTCCATAAAACTGAACTGGGGAAAGGCTTGTAGGCAGCTTGGAGGGTTGTGCTGTGTGGGCTACCCCCAACTCCCGGGGTGTTTGGGATTCTCTTTGAGAAATAAAGGAGCTCCTGGTGCCTGTGCAGGTCCTGTTCACTCAAGTCTAGCACATGTGCGACGCGAGTCAGCTGAGCTAGTGCATCCCCTCCACTTGTCACTTCCTCCCTGTCATCAGGGTCACTGGAGGGCAGTAGAGATGAGGAAACGGGAACGCATGGTGTCCAGGCCTGGGGAACGACAGACTTGAGGTTCTGAACTGCCTGCCCTGCCTGACTCGGCGTGTGCTGTGCACACAGCTAGGAGAGCTGGGAGGGGAACATCAGTCAGGGGCTGGTGGGGAGGTCAGAAACAGCGCCCACCCTGTTCATAGTCGTCACGTGGGGGTGAGGGCACAGCTGAGGGGAGACTGTGGGTGAGTAGGTCCCAGCAGGCAGCTCCCTATGCTGGGGGGGGGGGCAGCCGTGGCGGGGCCACAGTGCACCCTCCTACGCTTCTGTGAGCTGCGGCCCCTCAGGTCTAAGTGCGTGTGCTTTGGGGCTTGATCAGGACGCAGTAGTCTGTGGTCAGCCAAGGGAAGCCTTTATCTGTTTAAAACCTGAATTATTTAAGTTATACTTCAATTAGTAATTTTAATAAAGTTTCTGTGAAAATGCTTTTTCAGAACAAAAGATCCTGTTAGAATTACTTCTGCTTTGCATTTATTTTAGTACCTATATTACAGTTTTCTTCATAGTGAGCAAATAAGGGATTTAAATTCCAGTTAACCTCAATTTTGGATATACTTATGTAAATTTCATGCCAACAAGTGCTCATATAGAAAGTAAATGTAAATATCTGTTAAGATTGGCTCTAGAACCAGGGGAACTAACTGACAAATGGGTATTCCTTATGTTGAAGAACTGTCTATTTTATGTTAACTTTAGGAGTATTTCCCGACAGACAGTTCCTAACACAGTGAAAATAGCCTTTAGTTTCCACATTGGAATCTATACTTTAACTCCTCGGAGTGTTCATCTTCTGGGGAAAACAGATGCCTTTGATGTTTACCTTTTTTAGTACCTCTGACAGTGAATTATTCCTGATTTTTTTTTTTTGGTTTGCAGGTCTTATCCAGCCCATTCCAAGAAACCAGTTTTTTCAGAGTTATTTTAATAATAATTTTGTAAATGAAGCAGATAGACCATACAAGTGTTTTTATTGTCATCGTGCATATAAAAAATCTTGCCACTTGAAGCAGCACATCAGGTAAGACCATGCATTCAGAGGTGGGATCTGGGATATTGGCAGTGACCTGGGGATCTGGCAGCTAGTAGAAATACAAAGGGTAGTAGTGTGAGCTTTTGGAATTTCAAGTGTCACATTTGACCCCAAATATTTATTGGTAATTTATTTTTTTATTCCTTAGTGTCTTGACTAAAATATTTTAGCCAGAGATTGTCACTGAATTTTATTTACAGTAACTTCTTTTATATTTAAGTGTTTGCAATTTCTAGGACACATGGAAGAAATTTTTGGTTTGTTTCATTAGAATTATGCTCATTAACAGTTTTTCAGGTGTATTTGTCAGAGTTTAGGTTAATTTTTGGTGCTAGCAACAGTGAGGGGAAAGTTGAAACTTTATCAGGGGAGACAGAGGTGAGGAGAAAAGTACAGCACTGAGGGAAGCCTGGGGCTCTGGTTTGTCTCAGGTGTGTCCCAGTGTTGTACCGCCAGGCCACTCCCCTGAGGCTGCGCCTCAGGTGTTCTCACTAGTGAAGGGGCAAGTGTGTCTGCTGCCCAGTGTCAGCCTGAGCTCAGTGAGATCCTAGGGGAGTGCATTCTGAGCTGCAAAGCATTTGACAGTGTCAGGAATGTGCTCACTTATTTACACGCTTCCTCTTTTAGGTCTCACACAGGGGAGAAGCCCTTTAAGTGCTCTCAGTGTGGAAGAGGCTTTGTTTCTGCAGGAGTGCTCAAAGCACACGTCCGGACGCACACAGGGCTGAAATCCTTCAAGTGTCTGATCTGTAATGGAGCCTTCACCACGGGGGGCAGCTTGCGGCGGCACATGGGCATCCATAATGACCTGCGGCCCTACATGTGTCCCTACTGTCAGAAGACTTTTAAGACCTCCCTGAACTGCAAAAAGCACATGAAAACCCATCGGTAGGCACCATCCCGATGGTCACTGTAGTAACCCCTATAATTCCCACCGGTGCTGGAGAGTGTGCCTGAGAAGTAATTTCTCTGACTTTTGTGTCATTCTAGTTTGAGGTGTGTGGGCTAAAACACTAATGTCAGTGTCAACCTATTGAGAACCTTTAATGTCTAATATAGTTCGGAGGTAGTCCACATGGGGCAGATGCTCTGTGAGCTCTCTGTTAAAGCCGACAGTCCATACAGATGATGTGCTAGACCACCATCTAGTATAATTTGGTAGTGGAGATTTCAAGAAGACAGCCTGAGTCAGCCCTAGATTCTGGGCGCATTAGTGTATGTGAATGGTACTTAGTTTGTGTTGTTACTTTAGAAGAAAATGCGTTTCCACCACCACGTAGATCCATCATCAGATCTGATGTATGCTTTCACTTGGTGCTCCCTCCCCTACGCTCTGCATGAAGCGATCCAGTGAGCCCGGGGTGACATGCATTTCTGGCTGCATCTGGAGCTCGTTCAGCCAGCATTTCTCTGAAACCACAGAATTCTGTCTGTAATGGAGAGTCTGGGTAGGGTGACCCTCCTGGGAGATGGTGGAAGTAGGAGTTACCAGGAAGTAGGCGTGCTCGCCCTTTTCTCCAGAACATTAACTTGGAGGCAGTGTTTCCACTCGGGTGGGTCTGTGGCCGTGAGGGTCTGTGCGACAGCCAGGCCCCAGGTCCTCGGCAGCTCTTACTGTGTTCTTGATCCCCTTCCTCAGTGAGAGGCCTCGAGACCAGAAAGTGAAGAGAAAATGTTTTGTTTGGAACTACAAATGGAATTCCAAGTTGGCAGATTCCTGAGGTCCTGGAATCAAACCGAGGGTGCAGCTTGTGTGTGCAGCCTGGTCAGCAGAGAACTTCCGGCTCTTCCTTAAATTCTTTGCCTTACTCACTGAGCTCATTGTTCATTTTTCTCTTTGAACGTGGAATTTTTTACCTTGATGAAAACATAGGTCTTATTTTGTATAGTAAAAACGTGGTATTCACCTGAATAATGACCTTGCAGAATAACAGAGTGGCCGCATGCCCCCTGGTCCCATCTCTGAGGCAGCGGGTCATTAGTCTGCTTTCCGGCTGTGAGACTTGGGCTGTAGGACTTGGCCCCAGTCCATACACCAAGGTGTTTGTAATACTAAAATCAGTCTGTAAAGGCACTGTCTCATTTGTGAATGTAAGAAACATTCAAACCTGTGAAAAATTTTTGTGAGCTTATTTGAGCCAAATTGTTGACAAATCCCAAGAAGCAGAATCTCAGCGGATTGAGATAAAGCTCCAGAGATGGCAGTTTGCACCTTGTTTTGTGCATTACAATCAAAAGAGACTAAGGGGCGTACGCAAAATCCGTGGGCGATAGATGAGGGAGACGGGAGAAAGCTAAGTAGGGAAACTTGGGATCAGATGAAACGTACAATGATAGACATACACCTCTTTTACTCAGGTGGGTGCAGGGTAGTTAACAGTCAACAGTGACAACGAGGGGATTTGTGGTCTCCACAAAGCAGTGCCTGTGCTTGAAGGGGTCCAGGAAAAGGAAAATTACTTTGACATTCCAACGATATGTTATTGTAGATGCAAAAAGACAATAGACAGGCTCGGTTCAGGTAAAGATGGACCTTTGTCAGCCTAGGACACGACTACCCACCATAAACTACTTTTACTTAGAAAGTTTTAATTTCAGACCATCCTTTGTGGTTACTTTGGGTGTCTGAGTTTGTGAGGTTGCCACGCAGACCTCCCTTGAGCTGTCAGGTGAGCTCATGGCCCCTTTTCCTCCATACATTTCACACAGTTCTTTTTCTGAAACTTTGACTCTGCAGAATTTGAGTTGGGAGAGTTTTTACTTTGAAACCTGTGGCAGCTTTTTAATTTTTTTCACTTAAAAATTCTGGGGTGTAGTCCTTCACCCTGTTTTGCTGCCTCTGTGTCCCCACAGTCAGAGGGCACTGAGGCAGGACACCTGTTCTGCAGAATCATCACAGTAGTTACTTTTCACCTGCATCACTGTTGTGACTTCAGAATGAAGATATCTAAAGTGAAAATGTTATTTAGTAATTCAGTTATTACTTAGTAGTAGTGAATTTGGTTTAATGAATAGAGCCCAGCTTGCTCCATAGCCTCAGGCCTATTCCTGCTGGCAGTGTCTGACTTGCATCACGCATGGTTTTTCACAGCTATGAGCTGGCTCAGCAGCTACAGCAGCACCAGGAGGCCGCCTCGCTCGACGGGAGCTCCGTGGACCAGCAGGCCGTGCACGTGTCCACTCAGATGCAGGTGGAGGTCCAGAGTGATGCGCTGCAGCCACCGACGGATGCGGTCGCCACAAACCCTGAGGCCATGCTGGACTTGGAGCCGCAGCATGTCGTGGGTGCAGAAGATGCAGGGCTGGGCCAGCAGCTGGCAGAGCCGCCCCTGGAGGCAGATGAAGGTACATGTCTGGTGCTGGCTTCTGGAACCCTCTGCACAGTGCCGCAGCAGCCCTCATTCTCAGTCAGGCTCCATGGTGTCTGCATCGCTCACTAGGTCACAGCGTGTGCTGTGCCTGTGTTCGGGCGAGAGAGTCTGATGTGCAGCAGGCCCTTTCCATACCTGCCTTTTCTGTAACTTACTTGTATCCCTTAGTATGTTGCAAAATGTTTCGTTTCCAGTAAGTACCCATCTGTTAGATCACGGCTATTCTGGTTCAGTGCCGGCCCCGCTGCTGTAAGTCTGCACACGGTTTGTCACTGGTCTGCAAAGACCTCAGCCCCCTAAGCCAACTTGTTGCTTCCTCCATTAACAGAGCCTTGCTACAGAAATGTCAGCGTGACTGGACAGTGAGCCTCGTGCTCGATTGCATCTGGCCTAGGCTTCCGTCTAGCACACGCGTTAGCAAGCCAAGTCACTGGCCAATTCACTATTTTGTGGATGCCCCCAAACGTATTTAGTCTCGGAGCAGGATTTTGTAGTTTGTATCCTTTCTGTTGCCTGGAACAGTGCACATCCACAGAGATTTTAAGCAGTTGCTGGCTGTAACTGCATTTAGAACCTCACGGGAGACTGTCAGCTCGGTGAAAAGTGCTTCTGGAGCACGAGGTGACGCCCCAGAGTTGCATCCTGCAGGCTGCTTGTCGAAACCTGATGGACGTACGCAGGTTGGTAAGTCTGAAATAACTTGCACTTCTTTCTGTGTTCTTGTCCTCAGACAGGTTTGTGGCTCCACAGCACGCACTCCCTGGGCACATGGACCAGTTTGAAGAGCAGGCTCCTCCGCAGCAGTCCTTTGAACCGGCGGGCTTATCACAGGGTCAGTGCTGGCTCCAAGTGGGACTGTTTTGTGGCAGGCTCACATTTTCTGGAAAGTGACTTTAACCATTTTATGTGCAGTTTGCAGCCAGGAAAAGGGTGTGGAGTAGACATGGGGACTTGGGGGGGTAACTGGGTGTTGGCGGCTGGCCTGCAGGCTCTGCACTGAGTGCAGCCTTCTGCCTGTTCACAGATAACTCTAGAGCCTGCTGGTAAGAACTACTCCTGATTCCAACTGAGAAAGTAGCAATGCCCCTTTAAACACCTTTATTTATAAAATCAATTTTTTTTGGCCTTTTTTGTGTAACTAATAATTTTTGTAGAAGTTATTCTCTAATTTATCTTAGATTTTACAGTAACGGACACGTACAACCAGCAGCCTCAGTTTCCACCTGTGCAGCAGTTGCAGGACTCAAGCACACTGGAGTCTCAGGCCCTGTCCACAAGTTTCCACGAGCAGAGCTTACTTCCAGTGCCCAGCTCTGATCCCATGAACGTGGTGAGTGTATGGCAGGGACATTCGTCCTTACTGAGCCCATTCTTTTGTCCTACACTGTAAGTATTTAGGATTCACCTACTTAAGAGGGCACACTAACTTTATAACTAAGGTTATTGTGTCACTTGTGAGAGCTTAAGTGTTCCACGTATAGGGCTTTCTTTTTTCTTAAAACACTTTAGTTTCACTAAAAGATTCCATTATAATGATGCAGCTTTGCCTTTCAGGTTAGACATCGGGACAGCTGGTAGAGTGCTGTGTAGTAACGTCTGAGGAACATTGTTGCTTTAGTCATAAAACCAGACCTTTCTACTTGTATGATTTTAAAAGACGTGTTAAGATGAAAATATAATGAATGCTGGCGTAGTGAGCATAAGTATTTAAATGCATAATCTTAGTCAACTTGAAGACATTTGTTTTGGTTTTGATTTTTCCAGTTTGGAAAATTTTTCATAGTTATGAAAATGATTGGCCAGTTGATTGCTCTCTCTTTTTAAAAGCTGCTGGTAGTCTTGCCCAGCGGTGGGCCTGGAGGGGTGCTCTCCGTAGGCCGCCCCTGGAGTGGAATGCTGTCTTTCTCCCCATGTGATTTTGTGACGGGCTAGGAGATAGGAGACTTCGTATTTTCAGAAAGCAGGCCTCCGAGTCACTGTTAGTGAGAGTGGAGTAGGTGAAGGGTGACCTCTTGTTAAGGTCATTTCCCTGCTTGATCAAACTTCATACTAAAGTATGATACTGGGAAATAAATGTGTTTAATGAAATCAGTATAAATGATTTTTATTATTAATCTGGCCCAGTGACTGCAATGAACTACTTGGAGTTTCTCCCTTTTAAGTCCGCATTTGTGAATTTTTTTTCCTTGGTGGTTCATTGCTTTGTATTTACTCATAGGTATTCAGGCAGCCTGTGTTATACTTCTCTTAAATTTCAGACAACTCCTTTGATTCAAGAGCCATCCCAAGAGGAGCTGGACCTACCTCCGCCACGCCGCCAGTTCCTGGAGGACAGCGAGGACCAGAGCCGGCGCTCCTACAGGTAGACACACCTGCAGGGCGGCCAGATGAGTGCGGCCCTCAGTGTTGCTGCGAGCACCCGCCTCATACGGAGGGCTCTGCAGTTTAATGGTCTCAAGACCTCTGGAGATGGGTTCCATCATCACCCCATTTTATAAATAAGCACCTGAGACAAAGACACTTGCTGAAATTTCTGCAGCTATTAAGTGACAGGGCCTCTCCCTGGCCTGTGCATTTAACCTGCTTAGCTGTAGCTTCCTGCCACCACTGTCAGCCATTGCTGTGTTTGCAGAAATAATTTAAATTTATATTATGCCTTTTTGTCCAAGGCTCTGCTGTGATTATATGAAACAACCTGTGTGCCAGGTGCAGTAGGTTAAAGACAGCTTTTAGAAATGCATCCCTTTGCTCACCCTCCCCCTCCCTCCACCCGCCAGTCTATCCCGCAGTGTGCGCTGAGCACCCTCGGGATCACGTCCTGCATGGGTGCTCAGAATACGCTGGTGAGAGAAACAGACAAGGCTGCTGTGGGTACAGGGCAGCAAATAAAATACGTGTGTTTCATACAGTTAAACACGAGCATGTATGTGATGAGACGGTAAAGTGGGATTGTTTTTATGGACTGCTTTGAGCTTCTAATAGTTTAATAATTTTGTTTAAAGTACTTTTTAACTTTAATAATTTTTTTCAGAGCTATTTAAGAAAAAATATGCCTCGTTATTTACTGTTAAAAAAAGTGTGAGCTGCCTTACCTCAAATGAGTGGTCTTAATTAAGGCTTTTGAAGTAGATTAGTTTTGCTAGCATTATCAAGTGTATACTTTCTGAGAGGTCAGGGATGTCCTTAGTTTTGTTTTCACAGGGTTTGTTTCTGTGCAAGATCTCAAAAGTGCTCTGACAGGTGTTCTCAGGCATTAGATTCTGTACCTGTAGGAGTGGGTCATCCTGAGGTCTCCATGAATTCAGAAATACAAATACAAAAATACAAGTTCAGAAATACACCAGAGCAGGAATTCTGAATCTGGGTGTTCATGCTTCTGAGGGGGACACATAGATGGGCTTGAGGGTGTTTGACTCCCCTCATGTTTTATCCACACTTTCATTAATTCAGTAAGTATTTGCTTGCTGATGTTTAATTTGGGGTTTTGCATGGGCATTGTGAGATAGTCTAATGTGTGGTCATGAGCCCTGCTTGACATTGGCTGGGCAGTCCTAGACATCGGGCCTTGCACCCTGCATTCACTCAGACTTTATTAAGGACCTGCCAAGTGTCAAGCACAAGGGCTGGATTAGTGAGCAAAGCAGAAGAAGCCCTCGGGCCTCATGGAGCCCACGTGCTAATGGAGATAAGTTGAATGAAGGGAAGTGCACAGCCCGGGAGCTACACACAGTGCGGGTGCTGATAGCTATCTGTCCATGCAGCTGACTGAGGGGTGGTTGTGGTCGTGGGGGTGGGGGTGGGGCATGGTTCCAGATCCATTTAGAAGGCGGAACCTCCGGGATCTTTTACAGGTAAAAGTGGGAGAAACAGCAGAGTTAGGGTGGCCACTAGGATTGACCTGAGCAAGGCGATGGATGGAATCACTGTCCCTGGAAAGGGGAAGACCCTCAGGGAGCAGGCTTTGGTGTCAACACCAAGACTTGGTTTAGTGTCATTAGGATCCATGTTCAAGGAGAAACTTCACGTGGGCAGTCCTTACACTAGATTGGAATTAAGGGGTGAGACCCAACTGGAAGGACACATTTGGGAGTTACAGTGCGGAGACTAATGTTTAAAGCCATGATGTTTTTCCACCCAAAAGAGAAGGGGCTCAGAGATAGCACCCTTGGGTACTCTATTTAGGGTGAGTGTGGTGAGGACGTCAGCTACTGGAGTCTCATGGTGTCAGGGATCCCTCCCCCAGGACATTGAGAACATGGAGCCTAAACTGTTATTGTGTTAGTACTTTTATCATCTTATTGCTTCTTGTTCCATAAGTATGACACAAGTGGGTGATAGTGAAGTTCCCTGGAGATGCAATCGCTGGGCCCTACCGCTGGGAACTCAGCAAGTCACCTGATCACTGTAGGTGTCAACTCCTGCGGTTCAGGTGGTTGTTGGACACTTTGGAAGAACAACTTTGTTATCAGCAGGGCAGGAGGTGTAGCCCCTGGGGAGAGAGGAAGTGGCATTTCACAGGCAGAGAGGGTTCCCATTGGGTGGGAGAGTGGCCCAAAGTGAGGTGCATATGCTGGGGCCGGGAGGTGGCCGTGAGGTGAAGGTCTTGCCTCCAACTGGTCTCTCACGGGGCTGTTCCTCCTCCATCCTGCCAGGATCGCTCTGTTGTGGTCGGTTTTAATTAGTAGATGTGACTATTTAGAAAAGTTTGCTTTCCTCATTGGAGCACTTTTCTGAGCAAATACCACCCGGTTTAGTACAACTCAGTTCTCAATAGATTATTTTCTTTTACTGACACGTGGACCAGAATCCATCTCCACCTCATCTGCAGGATTAGCTTTCTGAAGTCAGTGGTGATGCTGCTGGCTTGCTCTCCTATGCAGTACTGAATGGGTAACCCCACTGTACCACACCTGCATGTCAGAGTGACATTTCAAAACGTCATCCCGGTCAGTCGGCCTGTAGACTCATTTGGACAGTGGAGGAAGGTGAGCCCTGTCTGTGCAGGCTCTTGGTCTGACCCTCACTGGCGCCCTGCCACAGACAGAAACTTGGAAATGGGAGCAGCAGGGAGTATGGTGGAATAAACTTTCTCAGTCTCCTGTTTTAGTTTCTAATAATATGCAAATAGAAAATTTGATATTCATTCTTAAAGTAACTTTAATATATTCTATAACAGCTGAGGGACAGCCCAATACTTCACGTTTATAGACTCAAAGGCGCTCCAGTGAAGTCTGCTGTAGAGTGTCTTGTGAGTTGACTTTTCCACGTGCCTAACTCAGGAGTGGTTCTGACTCTTATTAAGCAAAGGAAGCTTTCAGGGTCTCAAGTCTTAGTAAAGAAAACACCTAGTAACTTACCATCTCTAAAGAAAGACTGTAACTAGTCAAATGCTATGTCTGCCAGGGAATTAGCTGTAGGATTTACTGAGTGTGCTCAACACCACGAATACTTGAGCAGAAACCTTACTGCTAATATTTTATAGTGTTACGCGTTGGAGACCCCTAGTTTCCGACGACCGTTCGATGATGGGGGTGGACCGCGTGCATGTCTCTGTCTCAGAGGTAAACTCTCACACGTGCTGTGAGTTCATGGGCCTGTGTCTTCCTTTGTGTTACAGATGCGACTATTGCCACAAGGGTTTTAAGAAGTCCAGCCACCTGAAGCAGCATGTGCGCTCACACACGGGGGAGAAGCCCTACAAGTGCAAGCTCTGTGGGCGCGGCTTCGTCTCCTCTGGGGTACTCAAGTCCCATGAGAAGACACACACAGGTCACTGCCTGCCTGCCCCGGGATTGTGTGGTTCTCGTGTGTTCTCGTAGTCATATGCCACTGTCCAATCCTAGGACATTCCTGTCCCACCCAAAACAAGTTCGGTACCGTCCATGCCTCCTGCCCCAGGCACCACCATCCTGCTTTCTGTCTCTGCAGTTTTCCTTTCTGGAGGTTTCATGGAACTGGACCCCTACAGCCTGTGGCCTTGGTCACTGGTTTCTCTCCCTCAGCGCTTCTTCAGGGCTCATCCATGCAGGAGCGGGTGTCAGGCTTCCCTTCCCTCTGCCCCCCAGTGTTTTTTTCCTGTGTGGGTAGAGTCCACATTCTGTCCTCTCAGCAGCTGCTGGACATCTGGGGTGTTTCCTTTGGGGCTCTTAGGAATAGTCCTGCTGTGGGCATCTGCCTGTAGGTTTTCCTGAGGATATCAGTTTTCTCTATTTAGGAGTGGAATCCTTGGTCCTAGGACAATGCTGTTTAAACCTTTGAGTTCCTCAAACTGTTCTCCACAGCAGTCTCCCCATTCACTGGCCCCCCAGCACTGGACTAGGGCGTGTTTTCTGGTTCTCATCATGGCTTACTGTCTGTCACCAGGACCGTCCTGAGGAGTGGGAACTGGGTCTGATGGGCTTCGATCTGAGTTTCTCTCATGGCTGGTGGTGCTGAGCGTCCCCCCATGTGCTTATTAGGAAATGTGTGCTCTAACCCTATGCCACTTAAAATGAGATGTTTATACTCTTATTCAGATGTAAGAGTTTTTTAGTACACTGTTTATCAGATATATGATTTGCTGTTACATATATTTTAAATCTATCACTTTATCTGTTTAATGTATTTTAGATATTAACGTATCTGTTTAATAGTGACATATATCCTGTATAAGGCTTATTTGAAAGTAGAGGTGTGCTTAAAAACACAGCAAAACCAGGGAAGGCTTTGCAGGCTAGTCCGTGGGTGGGTGGTTAGGCAGCAGCCTTATGGGTGAGAGCAGTCACCTGAGCTCCGAAGGCCCTGCCGAGGGCAGCAACGCCTGTTGCAGGAGAAGCCACGTGTCATGCATTGCTTTTACAAAAAACAGTGCCTTGACCAGCTTTGGGTTTAGGAAGCCAGGGTAGCCCCTCTGTGAAGAAAAGACAGAGGCCGGGGGATGTTCTGTGCTTTTGGATCACAGAAACAGTGCATGCTTGCCCGCCTCTGTGCTGTCCGGAGAGTGGTCTCTGGCTCAGACATCATGTCAGTGTGCAGCTATGCAGAGGTGTTTGTGCTCTCCTACTCTGTCCTCGCCTGTGAGAATGTGAAAAATGATGGATTTGGAAGACATTTCTGGGAAAGATCCCACAGACACGTTGCCAGTTTAAACGTGAAAGAGGCATGGAGAGCCCCTGACATTGTTTGGAGAAAGGCTCTTGGAGCTTTGACATCCCTGTGAGTCTGGGAAGACGCTGCCAGGGTCCCTGTTCTCAGAGCCAGTTCCTGAGAGCAGGTGACCCCGGCTAGCGACCAGTCTTGAGTGGTGGCTGATTGAGCATCTCTCTGTTGGCTTTGACTGCTTAGTAGGACTCTAAGGTAAAGAAATGGTGTTTCCCTTTCCCATTGTCACAGGAGTGAAGGCGTTCAGCTGCAGTGTCTGCAACGCCGCGTTCACCACCAACGGCAGCCTCACCAGACACATGGCCACGCACACGAGCTTGAGGCCATACAGGTGTCCCTTCTGTGCGCAGAGCTTCCGGACGACAGTTCACTGCAAGAAGCACATGAGGCGGCACCAGACAGGCGCCTCGGCCCCGTCGGCGCCTGGCGAGGCTGAGGGAGGGGCAGGTATTGTCCGTTTGTTGCTTCAGGGCTTGTTAGCCAGATGCTGACGCAGTGATAGGTTCATGCACAGATCACCTGTAAATTAATTTTTTCGGATCACGGAAGCAGTGCATGCTCTGTGAAGCACACACTCAGGCTCAGAGAGGTCTTCTCACCTCACTGGTCACTGCTGACCAGTCAGCCTCCAGGACATGCGCCTCCCTTCCAGGCGGCTCCGCAGACGGAGACCTTAATTTCCTGACCAGAGGGTCTGCCATGGTGCCCTGTGTAGGTTCATAGCCCACCAGTCCTCCTCCCCCAGCATGTCCTGCGTGTATTTGATGCTGTTAGACATAGGTCTCTGTTCTGCCGAGGACATGCGTCCCGTCAGCTTTGTTCTGCCCGTCCTTGTAGACAGACCTGGGGCTTCACCGTGTCCCACTGTGGCCATCAGAACGTGTACAGACCTGTCTCACCACATACACTGTCTCATTTACCGGACACGAAAACTGTGGTTTTTGGGACTTCTCTCACTTTGTACATGTACCTGCTACCTGTTAGACATGCTGACTTGTGCAGTCCCCACAAGTAGTGTGTAATTCCAGCAGTATTATTTTGTGCTTATACTTTTTGGACTTTCAGTTGATTTCTTTTTAGCAAATTTCACGAGTAAAATTACAGTGTTAAGAATGTGCACATTGTGTATGTGTGTATTTACATACACACACTTGTACACATGCATATACACACGCATATATGCACATAAACATATTTTAATCCGCATCAGAGGACTTTGGTCCATTTCTTTTTAGAGAGAGTAGAAGGCGGGGGAGAGAGAGAGAAACACATTAATGTGAGAGACACATCGACTGCTTGTCCACAGGCTGCGAGGGCTGATTTGGGCCCTTCTGTCTGGGCCTCCCCACATGCTGCGTGTAGTTTTAGGTGCCCCTTTAGGTCTTGGTGTTTCCTACTTTGGGTCAGTGAAAAAAAGAACTTCACATGAACTCCCTTGTCGATAGAAGAAAAATCACCTGTTAAGTTGGCTTCTTTCATTCAGACCTAGTCTTGCAATAGATTCAGTTCCTTCGTGGTGACTGACAGGAGCCTGCCTGGCCAGCAGCGCTGTCTCCTGTTACACCTCTGTCTGTCGTGCTCTGTTTCAGTCCTTGCTCCTTAATGACTTTTGCTATATTGATTGTGTTCTGGGTTACTTTCAAATTTTTAATCCAATATCTCCCTATTTCTTTATGAGTATTCATGGGGCCTCCGACTCTAACCTTCTGCCCCCAAATCTTTATTGACAGTGTGGAATTTGAGTTTATTATATTACCTTTTTCTGGAATTCCTACTAAATGTCTCTGTCCCCGAGGAGTCTCCTCTCACGCCCTCCTGACCCTCCCTGTCCTTTACTCCCCTCTCCCCCACTCATTTATCTGCCGTCTTCCCCTGTATTCTCAGAGTGATCAGCCAGGTACTCTTTACATTCACTCATTTGGTTTCAGCCACTGTCCACTTTGCTAGTTAGTGTTTCTGTTGAGCTTTTTTCAAAAATTTTTAGCCACCTGCGCAGTAGTGACGTGCTCGCAGCCAAACTTCTTCCTCTGTACGTTTCCATAGCAGCTCGTTCTTGGTTTTGATCCAGGTGAGCATATCCTTACAGCTCCTGCAGAGAACACACACACACGTATTTAAAGATACATATTTCCTTTCAGTAATCAGGGGCTGTTTGCCAGTTTGTTGATTGGGTCTCCTTTGGGCTGCTGATTTTCTTTATTTGATGATAATTCATTTTCTGCCCATGTTAGCAAATGGGCGACTGTATTTATGAGGACCCGTGCATGGCTGGTGTGGGCACTGACCCTCTCAGAGCTCACTACTGGGCTGGCAGCGGTGGGTACAAGTTCACCTTTAGTCATAGTGTCCCTCTGATGTCACTGATCCTCCCCTAAGACTCAGCCTTCTTGGGCTTTGTGGTCACCCTGCTTAGTTTCTCAGTACAGCAGAACAGTCTCTTTGAATCTCAGATGTAGCTCCATTGAGTTACTCATTTAACCACACGTATTCGTTTAGTCTGACTTACTTGTTCTGTGGAAACTCACTTTTTATTAGGATTTGACCCTTTCCCTGCACTGTCTAGATATGTGCGTGGAGGAAGAGGAAGAAAATTCCGAGAGGAACGCGTCTAGAAAGGCGCGCCCCGAGGTGATCACCTTCACCGAGGAGGAAACGGCGCAGTTAGCCAAAATCCAGCCCCAGGAAAGCGCCACAGTGTCAGAGCAGGTGCTGGTGCAGTCGGCCGCCGAGAAGGACCGCATCAGCGAGATGAAGGACCGGCAGGCCGAGCTGGAGGCTGAGCCCAGGTTCGCCAACTGCTGCTCCTACTGCCCGAAGAGCTTTAAGAAGCCCAGCGACCTAGTCAGGTAGGTGTGGCCCTGCCGGGGGGCATATGATCTGTGTCCCTCTGGTCGTTGTCACTGCAGTCAGGAGGCTGTTTCTGGGCCCAGTGTGACTGAAGGGACGATTACTTTCCTGAGTCATGGCTTCAGGCTGCTGTAGACTTTGGGGCTTCCTTTCAGCTCCTGCAGAATGTTGACTAGAAGTGTGCTTGCTCTGCGGATTGCTCACGCTCATTTCTGTGTGACTCTGGTATCTGTGAAGTTGTAATTGGAGCTTAGTGATTGAGGGAGAACTGATGCCATGCTCTGTGGGGGGCAGACCACGGTGGGCACTGCCGGCCCACACTGCTGGTCTGCTAGGGCTCTTGTTTTTTAGTGAGCCCTAGTTTCATTGGCCTTGCGGATTTCAGTGTCTTTTGGGTTTATGTTTTTGGTGGTTTTTTTAATCCTCACCTGAGGATATTTTTCCCAGTGCTTTTCAGAGAGAGGGGAAGGGGGAGAGAGACATTGATGTGCGAGAGACACATTGATTGGTTTTCTCCTGCACCTGCCCCAACCAGGGTCAGGGATGGAGCCTGCAACCAAGGTACGTGCCCTTGGCTGGAACTGAACCCGGGACCCTTCAGTCCATGGGCTGACTAACCACTGAGCCAAACCGGCCAGGGCTGGGTGTGTTTTTTTTTGGTCTTTTTGTAGAGAGTGAAGCTCAAAGGTTTTGTTTGGCCAAATTTATTCAGTACAGAGTTCACATAACTTTTATTTATATGGATAGTTATAAATTTAAAATCATGAAGTTCCTTGGACTGTATATCACAGTAAAAGGAAAGCACTCAATTGCCAATGCTTCCTGCCAGGCACGTGCGCATCCACACGGGGGAGAAGCCGTATAAGTGTGAGGAGTGTGGTAAGAGCTTCACTGTGAAGTCCACCCTGGATTGCCACGTGAAGACCCACACAGGTAAGAGCAGCCACCTCGCTGGCGCCTGGCCGTGATGTCTTAGGTTTCTTTGCTCCTTTGTATTGTGCACATGTAAATACTTTCAAAATTATGGAAAGCGTAAAAATCAGGAACCGTGAGTAATGGATATAAAAGATTATTCATTTCGGACGTGGGGATAGTGATCCACAAACCACTAAGGAAGAGGGAGAGGGGCTCAGAGGCCCAGCCGTGAGTTGTCTTATGTTCTCACTCAGACTTAACTGCGTTTGTTAGGAAGATGGCCTCAGTGTCATCAAGCCGAAGAGATTAGGTTCTTTGAGGTTTCGTAAACACTGGAATTTAGCAAATCTGATTACAGTCATAGGGTAGCAACTCTTTCCATGTAGAGAAATACCTTACAAAGGGAAAATTAACATTCTGCTCCTGGGACTCTCCAGGGCAGCTCAGTGCTCTGCACGGGGCTCTTGGGTAGCCTGCAAGATCTTCGTGACACCCAGGATGGCAGGGAGAGGACTGGTGTCCAGGCCCTGGGCAGGTGGTGCTAGACTGGGGCTCTGCAAGCCCGGAGCACACGCTCCCAGGTGGCTTCCACCTGTGTTGGCTCCTGGCTGCCTCCTTTGCAGGAAAGAAAAGAAAGAGCTGAGCTGTCAGCATGTCCTTGGCAGAGTCAGTAGTGGTGGTGGTGAGACCTGAGCGGTTGTCACTCAGGAGGAGGGACTCTGTTTCCTTTCAGGCCTGGGTCAGGGTTCTGCACTCAGGCTGTCCTGCCTGGCCCCCGTGGACGTGATGTTGCCTCTCTGCCCCTGACAGGTCAGAAGCTCTTCAGCTGCCACGTCTGCAGCAATGCCTTCTCCACCAAGGGGAGCCTGAAGGTCCACATGCGCTTGCACACGGGTGCCAAGCCTTTCAAGTGTCCGCACTGCGAGCTGCGCTTCCGCACATCTGGCCGGAGGAAGACTCACATGCAGTTTCACTACAAGCCGGATCCCAAGAAAGCCCGGAAGTCCACGCCCCGCAGTGCACCCGAGGGTCTGCAGCCCGCCAGCCTGCTGAGCCCAGCCTCCACCGACCCGAATGTGCTGATCATGAACAACTCGGTTCTGACCGGCCAGTTTGATCCAAACCTGCTCCAACCGGGCCTGGTGAGCCAGGCCATCCTCCCCAGCTCCGTATCAGGTATGCACTGCAGCTGGCTGGGGGAGTGAGTGAGGGCCTGAGATGGACCGTGTGTGTCTGCGCAGGTGTGAGAGACATGACTCCCTGGGCCCATGACACAGGTCGATCAGAGCCCAGGGAAGTGTAGTTGTTAGTTTTGTCTTGCTCATCAGAGCCCTCTCCCTGAGCCTGGTTTTCTGAGCTGTGATGAAGTTACCTAACTCAGTGGGGGGGGTGGTGACTGTGAGTTAGACGATGTGTGCCTGTGGGGTAGAATGGGTGTTAATTAGTATTCATTCACTGGGTCACACTGACACACATGAGAAACGGGCTTTCCTCTCGAAGAGCTGCTTCTGATGCCTGTCCCTCCTGTTCCTTTCCGTACAGGTGGTGGCGACTGGACAGTGAGTCTGACGGACGGGAGCCTGGCCGCCCTGGAGGGCATCCAGTTACAGCTGGCAGCTAACTTGGTTGGGCCTAATGTGCAAATTTCTGGCATCGACACCTCTGGCATTAACAACATCACGCTGCAGGTAGGTGCCTGTTGTGGCTTCTGTGTGGCCTGAGTCACCCAATGAGAAACCTCATGACGGTGTCTGTGCTGCTTTTCAGATTGACCCCAGCGTCTTGCAGCAGAGCTTACAGCCCACCAGCCTGCTCACTCAGCCGCTGGCAGGGGAGCCGGGCTCGGCCCCACACAGCAGCTCCCTTCAGGCAGCAGACAGCACCGTCCCCGCCAGTGTGGTCATCCAACCCATCTCAGGCCTGTCCTTGCAGCCCACGGTGACCTCTGCCAACCTGACCATCAGCCCGATGGCAGAGCAGGACCCCGTGCTGACCACCAGCAGCAGCGGTAAGGGCCACTCCTGTGGTCGTGGATGGTGCAGGACCAGCTTCTGAGCATCACCAGTTTGAGTTTAGGACACTGATGCCATTTCTTCTCTTTACAAAGCTCACCAAACAAATGTCCTACAAGCTACGTGATGTGTACTCTGTATATGTATACAGGTTACCACACCCATGGGTTAATCTTGTCCCAGTGGCTTCCTGGGTCACAGGCTGTGTGTCTTTATAGAGGAGGGAACTAGAGGTGACTGATTGTATTTCAGATCTCCCTCTTTTTGAAGCAGCATTTCCACTGAAGTATTTCTAGTATATTAGGAGGAGGATGTGCTGTAAGCCCAGCTTTGTTCTGTTCTGTCATGATGACCAGGGACGCAAGACCTCGCTCAAGTGATGCCCTCAACAGGCCTGGTGTCCACCTCCAGCGGCCCCCACGAGATCACCCTGACCATCAACAACTCCAGTCTCAGCCAGGTCCTGGCACAGGCTGCTGGCCCCACCACGTCGGCCTCAGGGTCCCCGCAGGAGATCACCCTGACTATCTCTGGTCAGTCATCCACGTTGGGTGTCCTCTCACCTGAGTTTACGTCTGTCTCACTTGTGTTTCTTCTACACACTCAGTTCTGCATACAGCCTGTGCCCAGTCAGTGCTGGTAATTCAGGCGAGAAGTCGGGGTTAGTGATGACGATGCTGCTGCTCCAGTCTGACAGCAGAAGTTAAAACGGATAGTTCCCCCGTCACTGCCAGTTTCAGCCAGTGGTTTTTCTCATGTATTTTTTGTTTATCAAAGAGCAGAAAACTGTAGCAGAACTTCTAAGAAGAAATTGAAAATATAGCTTAAAAACTGTGAACGATTACTTTCACTCAGGGGAGTGTGTTTCATGGTCTTTCCATTTCTTTCTATAAACGTGGTATTCTACGTTCAGCACACTTGCCAGCGTGTCAGTCACCGTGTTACCTTCAGGCATCACAGTGTTAATTTCCACTTAGGTCAGGACCTCATTCAGCACAGTTCTAGTGGGAGCAGTGAGCTAAACGGGACCATAAGGCTGTCCGGGGCCACGGTCAGTAACCAGTCTGCAGGTGCCACCCTGACGATCAGCAATGACCAGCTTCTCACACAGAGTGCGGCGCTGACCTCTTCAGGTACGCAGCTGATGGCTCCGCCTCGGGGGACATTGTGGGACCTGAAGGGCCCTGGAAAGGGGTGAGGCACTGTTAGCAGGACGTGTCGGCCCTTGCCTGTCATGTGCAGGTCGTTCCACAGTGGTCAGTGGTGATAGAGTTCTCTCTGGAGTCATCAGCCAACCGGTAATTCCACCGCATAAGGAACAGAGCAGGTGGTTGTATTTAGGTGCTGAGCGCATTATGTGGTTACGCAGGAGAGCACCTGTGTGGCTCCATGACTGTGCTCCCTTCCCACCTGGGCGGGGAGGTCCCGGCTCATCCTCTGTGCCCTGCAACGTGGATTTTCTGTCCCAGCCACAGTAGGATAACAACATTGAAAGGCATCTTTCTCAGGTTTTGAGGAATGGACTTTATAAAAATAAAAATAAATGAGCACAATGAGAAGGAAATGAGCCCCCATAAAATCTCAGTTTCATGAGTAACCGTTGGCGGTTTAGGATGCCCTACCTGTCTTGCTTTCTTTATCCCGTGGAGATGGTCAGTTCCTTCGCCCTCTTATTTCCCGGCTCTCTAGGTCATTTCTTGAGAAAAAATTTGATCTACAGGTACTTGTATCCACAGCTAGACTTTTTTTGTGCTTCATTGAAATGCTTTCTTATCCAGTAATTCATTTATTCAGTAAGAGACTGTGGTGTGAACTACGTGTGTGCATCGAGCTGAACCTGAGGACGTGATGCTGAGCAAGGCAGACATGGTCCCCTGCACTTTGGATCCTAGACACCAGTAGATCACAGTTACTGAAGAATTCACGTAATCATATAAATGACACACAGGAGGTAGAACGGTGTCGGCGAGTGGGTCATGGGATTGGTGCCGTTGGGGCGACTTTGCTCTCCCTGTGCCGCCTCAGTCTTGTCCCCCGCGTCTGCTCACTTGTTCAAGTCGGGGCTCTGGAACCTGTCGCAGAACGTAATTCTCTTCCTCGTTTGAAATGAGAAGTGTTTATTTTTCAACTAAGGGGAATTTTGTTTCACGTTCTGGTCTATGAGTTAGGACTTTCAGGTTATGATTTGGTCGGTGGTAGGTAAGCCATCTGAAGCATAGTGGGTGCTTTTAAATCACAGCAGACTTTTCTCTGAAAGCCATCTTTGTTTGTGCCTTTGTTGTTAAGGACTAGACAAGTGTTCTCTGGCCACGTCGAGAATCCTGCCCTTGGGCTGTGGGATGATTCTCTTTCCCCCTCGGCGAGGATTGCGTAGACATGCAGAGTGGAAAGGGATCAGCAGGCTCCAGGGTGTTAGGAGCACAGGCTCCCCGCCTGCTGCACTGGGCATGGGGCAGCCCAGGTGGTGAGCCCTTGGCGCACTTATGGGCAGAGAGGGAGAGTGCCCATGTTTTCACGTGGGTGGACTGGTGTCGGTGCTGCTTGGTGATCCTGGAGTTCCGGCATGCCCTAGTCCAAAATCAGGTGTTCTGATCAGAGGGAAGGGGAGGGTGGAATGAGGACCCAGGAACTCAGAGGCTATCTCAGCTCTAGTCATGAAACTCCAGCCATCTGGTAGGTCACTGTAGAGCGTCTGCCTCCTACGTCCATCTTCCTGGATAAACCGTGATGGCGCCCTTCGCAGTTGAGGGTCTCAGTGTCCATCTTTGAGCAGTCCTGAGTCAGGAAGAGACTCCAGATAACCACTCTGCCCTTGGTGTAAAGCGTGTCTTCAGAGGTTTGCATGTTCCATTAGTGCTGCTTACAGTTAAGGAGTGGATCCCATCTGCATAGTGTTGGTCAGGAGATTGCATTCTTCACTGGCAGCATTAATCTTAACGTCCAAGTCACTTCCAGACCAGGCTCAGGCCACACAGTGAGGACTGGAGTTACAGTGGCCTCTTCTAAGATAAATCTCACACACCACTTTTCAGTATCCCATGTAACAGTCCCGTTGCCAGTCCTTTCTGTCCACGTGAGGAATGTGCTGTGGTTGTCGGGTTGTTGAATCCTGTGAACAGGTTTGTTGGGGCTTGTTGGCGCCTGGACTCTCTGGCTGCTGGCATCTGAATTGACACACTGAGAGGAGTGTGTCACCTTTAGGGACTTACCAGTCAATCCAGGTGTGGCGGCTGGTTGGAATTTCACACGGGAGACACAGCCCAGGCTTTGTTCAGACGTGCAACACAGGGTTGAAGGCCACCTCAAAGTCAGACCCTGATAGTCCTCATGACGAGATCTGACAGGGGCAGTTTTCCTAGAAAACAGTCATGTGGGATGCACAGACCTAGCAGAGGCAGGAAGTGTTAATAGAGGCTTGACATTTAGCACAGCTTTTTAGGGAATTTATCTCAAATTGGTATCACGTCTTTGTTGTTACCTGAGTCCAGTTTTAAGATAGTTTTGATGAAAAAAATTGAGTTATTTCAATGGCTGATGTGCTGGTAGCTGGAGTGCTTCGAGCATCCACCCCACAAATCCCTACTCCTCCTGTCCTGCGAGCCCAGAGGCCCAGCCCGGTGGGGGTCTGACGGGGACGTGGAGCCTCCAGCCTCTTGAAGGTTGTACTGCTTTTGAAGGTTCCAGGCCTGTGCAGCACAGAGTGGATCTGAGGGGTGTGCATCTGTGAGGAGGTGTGTCTGGAGGACCCAGTTACAGAGAGTGACTTGGGCGCCCCACTCACCCAGCCTCAAGCACACACAGTCACAGGAGTCTTGTCTGCTCTTTGTGACCTGGAGAGGAAATGACAGTTTGACTTCTGGTCAGTTGCTGTCTCGGTATCTCTAGCACCCAGCACAGCGGGGCCACAGTGGATGACAGATCCTGTTTGTTAGGTGCATGGAGGATGGGTCTGAGAATAGTGTGCGCCTGTGTGCATATGTGCATGTGTGTGTGAGTGATTGCAGGTAGAGACTTAAAGCCTTGGTTTATGTTGGCATCACCACGGGACACTGGTATCCCGTGCCCCACCCAGTGCAGTGCCAGTAGGTGCACAGCTTTCTGATCTGTAGAAGAAAGGCCTTTCTTTGCCCGATTCTGTTCCGGTATCTTCTCTTCTCTTCTCATTGGCTCAAAAGGGAAAATATTTAAAAGTTTTGTCATCTTTTCCAAAGAAAATGAAGTCACACAGGAGAAATGCATATTGAAAGGATTGCGTGATGTTCATCTGGATGGCCTGTGTTTCAGGATGAGCAGATGCGAGGTGGTGGCAGTGTGAGTGTGAGCAGTCAGTCAGTTTTTCCACGGGGCCTGGGCCTGAGCATTGCTCGGGAGTCAGGGGCTCCTCTGTGCTGGTCTTTGGTCCTGGTGGGGCGGGTCCTGAAGTTCTTGCTGGAGCCTCCTTCAGAGGTGGTAGCAGTGACAGGGACTTCCCTCTCACTGCTCTGTTTGTTATACTTACGAGGCAGGGGGTGTGTATGTACAAAGATACTTAGGAACTGTAGAAAGCTGCCATAAAGCTGCAATCAAAGATTCTGTGATTTTCATGGTGCAGTTTCAGAAGCTAAGACCGTGTGAGAGCTGGTGACGACAATTGGCTCCTTTGTGAAAACGCCCTTCTCTCTCTCCCAGCTTCCCGCTCCCCACTGACCTGCTCGCCTGTCCTTTCTCTTAGAACTCGGCACTGCAACTGGCAGCCTCTCTTCCGCGGCGCCTGCGTCTCCGTCAGCCCTTTCTACTCAGAACCTGGTCATGTCCTCTTCAGGCGAGGCCAGCGTCACCCTGACCCTGGCTGACACTCAGGGCTTGCTCTCGGGAGGACTGGACACGGTCACGCTCAACATCGCTTCTCAGGTAGGTGTGCACCTATCCCTTCACCTTGCAGCTCTAGCACCCATTCCAGGGTGATCCGGAAAGTGTGTTAACTGATTCTCCTGTGAATAGTGCTGCTGTGAGCATTCACGCTCAAGGTTTCAAGCGGGTGTAGGTTTTCATTTTGGGGGGCAGAAGCCTCCAAGTGGAATTGCTGAGTCGTATGGTGATTCTGTGGTTACCTTCCGAGAACCTGCCAACTTGTTTTCCAAAGTGACTGCACCATAACCAGTCTGTTAAATTACTACTGGACTTGATACTGTTACAATGTCTGAAATAGTGATCGTCTTTGTTTGCCAGGGTCAGCAGTTCCCAGCCTTGCTCACTGACCCCTCTCTCTCTGGCCACGGAGGAGCAGGCTCCCCACAGGTCATCCTGGTGAGCCACACTCCACAGCCGGGGGCCGCTGCTTGTGAGGAGATCACCTACCAGGTACAGGGCACACTGCCACTCACAACCATTCATGCTTTTTAAATGCACAGGCTCAGGACAGATGGAGATGGGGGACCCTGGGGAATTCAGAAGAGATGGAGATGGGTGGCCATGGGGAGTGAGGAGGTGGGTCCCCAGCAAACCCCACGTGTGGGTGGTGTGAGCTGTGGGGGGTCCTGGGACAGCGTGTTGAAGGGCTGATACTAGATACTGTTCCTTCAGTGATGCAGGCACCACACAGTGAGGCGCAGCAGCCAGTAAGTGTGAACCTGGATCTGAGTCTATTAACACCTGTGCCTGCTGGTCAGACCTCGCATGGCCGTTTACTCGCATTTAGTTTTTTTTGTAGGTTTTCTCGAAATACCTTCGCTGATTTCCTAAAGGTTTTGTACTTTCCATGTATGATACCTGTGCGTGTGCTTGACCTGTTTGTCATCTGACTAGTCTTGCTTCTTTCTCTTTTATTTTTCATTTTTTTGGCTAATCCTCGCCTGAGGATATTTTTTCCAGTGCTTTTCAGAGAGAGAGAGAGAGAGAGAGAGAGAGAAACATCGATGTGAGAGACACACATCCACCGGTTGCCTCCTGCACGTGCCTGACGGGGGTGGGGAGCAAACCTGCAACCCAGGTACATCCCTTGACTGGAATCAAACCCCAGACCCTTCAGTGCCAGGGCTGGTGCTCTAACCACTGAGCAACACCGGCCAGGGCTGACTAGTCTTGTTTCTTAAAATGCATGTTTTAGGGGGCAAGCACATTCAACAAATGATGGTTCTAAACATAGATGAGTCTGAACACTCTTTCCTGAAAGCCTTCCAGCTATAAGAGCAGTGACAGCTTCTGAGGGTAGGAAACATTACCTTTGTGCCTTAGCAGTTTCAGCAAATAGGTTTCAAGATAATGACTCTGGTTTTTAGTGGAGCCAGAACTTTTCCCTAAAGCAGGTGGACATGACCAGCACAGGGAATTTCTTCTTTCTGAATCTCCATTCGTAAGATGGCTGCACATGGTCTCAGCTTCCCCCGGACTACACCCACTTCAGCAGTGCACTAGTGGCACCCAGGATTCGGAGACACGGTGGCTGTCACGGCACAGGGAATGCCCCCCTCTCACAGTGACTGCTGGTGATGCTGGGTGCTGTGCTGGTGGGGAGCATGAGCCCCACACCCTGGCTCTGTCACCGCAGCATGCACGCGTGCACCACGCGTGACCATGGTCTGATCTGCAGTCAGAGCAGCTGGAGCACTGCTCGCCCCAGTGGCTCTCAAACGTTTGACTCATAAGAAATACGTTACGTTCAGTGTCCTGAGCACACGTGTGTTTTGTTGTTTCTTGTGTTACACACACACACACGTTGCCCTTATCTTGGCCCTCCTGACCTTTGTTGTCTCCTTCCTTTCTCTCTGTTAGAGTGCTGACTGTTAGAGCGCCTTGTAGACACTGATAAGTTGGAAATAGTTAAAACATTGACAGATTCCACCAGTTTTCTTTAGAATTGTTTATAGTTTTCTTTCACTAAATCATCATATAAACTTCCATCTGCGAAACTGAACTCCTGTGTATCAGAGCTGAGCACGGAAGGCCTCTTGCCCTGTTATTTATTTGTAGGGTGTTGATGGCATCCCGTTAGAATGATCAGAAAACCTGCTAACAAGTGTGATCCAGAGTTGGGGGGAAACCCTCTAATCCAGTCAGAAGCTAAAAGTGATTTGTGGGGCATTTTGCTAAAAGAGGTCTCCAGCCAGAGCAGTAGCACTTCTTAGCACCTTCACTTCTGCCTGTCAAAGCTGAACCTCCCACTAACAGTCACTGGTTCCTGCAGTGTGCCAGGGACTGTCCCTCCTGTAACTGTCACCGGCCCCTGACAGGCAGATCAGGTACCGTGATTAGCTATGTTTCTCAGGTGGGGAGGCAGCCCTGAGTGGGCCAGGCAGCCCTGTGGGAGCCGACGGGCAGCTGGGCGATCACCCTGAGGGGACGCCTTCTGTCCTGTGAACCTACCGGGTCAGGCCCTCAGGCATTACCGAGTGTGGGTGCTGTCCTGGTCTGATGGTGCCGAGGCCCCGCTAACCATGTCCACGAAGAGAGGGCACACTGGACGCGGTGGCTGGTGCCTGTGGAGTGTGTGTGTCTTGTCCTTTGTCAGTTTGCCAACAGCACCCTTGAGTCAAGTCCCAATTTCTGATCCGCCTCAGGTAACCGACGTCTCCGCGCACCTGGCCCCGGGCAGCCAGCCCGAGAAGGAGGGCCGGCAGCATCCGTGCGTGGAATGTGGCCGAAGCTTTGCGTCGTCCGCTCTGCTGCTGCACCACAGCAAGGATGCGCATGGCCGCGAGCGCATCCACGTGTGCCCCGTGTGCAGCAAGGCCTTCAAGCGGGCCACCCACCTCAAGGTATGCACCCGCAGACCTCCAACCCACCCCTGCATGCCTGTCCCCGCTCCGGTCAGTGAAGGGCACCGCATTTGAGTCCCAGATGTTACTAGAAGTTTCAGTGACAACTTGTTCCATTTTTTTGAGGGAAAGGCCAAGGAGGTCAGGGTGTTTTAACAGGGTGTTAGGGTCCTAAGAGGCCCGTTGACTGCACAGACCAGCCAATTGCATGTTCATGCCTAAGTCACAGCACCGGATGCAGGTGAGAAGAGCACTGAGAGACTGTTTGTCACGCCTCAGAGTGACCAGTGCTGAAAACACGGCCAGCACCTGTGGCAGGCTGTGGGGAGGCTAGAAGTCTCCTAATAGCTGGTGAGACTGTGCTTGGTTCACCTTTTGTAGGGGAACAGGAGGCCCCAACCCATGCTGTCTGCATCTGCCTGGGAATCAGCACAGGCCCAGAGTCATTCGTGGTGGCATTGTTTGTAGCCACAGATAATTGGACAAGACCTGAGTTCCCGCAGGTGGGGCAGGAGTGTCCGCAGGTCCTGTGCCCGTGGACATTCCTCATTCCTGTGTCCTCTTTGACAGGAGCACATGCAGACACACCAGGCGGGCCCTTCTCTAAGCTCACAGAAGCCCAGAGTGTTCAAATGCGACACCTGTGAGAAGGCCTTCGCCAAACCCAGCCAGCTGGAGCGACACAGCCGCATCCACACAGGTGAGGAGGGGCCAAACGTGGCACAGGGATGCTTGATGTGGACAGCGAGGAAATAGGCCTCAATGTGGGACACTCTCCACGACACGCATCGACGTCCCAGGGGCCACCTGTTATGTCTGAACTTCTATAATTTTATCATGGTAACCAGCCTTTGAGTGAAAGGTTTTGCTGCTCCCACCGTGAGCTCAGGGAGCAGAGCTCAGGCCAGGCTGCCTCTCGGTCCCACAGGGCTTCATCCTGGTCTCTGTCCTCACACTTCTCTACTGGCTTTTCCTATGGCCACTAAGTCTGCTCAGTCTTTCCTCAGGAAAATATGAGACAAGGGAGCAAACTCCGTCTCTCTGCCTTGCCCTCTGTCCTGCTCACACAGAAACCTGTCCTGCATGTCTGTCCCGGGCCTGCCCGCGGCCTTTGCCTGTCAGGTCTCCCCTCTCCTGGGCGTCCTCCGCTCAGGGTGGGGACTGGGCCCTGTCCCCCGTCTTAGTCCATGTGCAGGTGCCCAGCAGAAGTCACTCTGGGTGACTTTCCCTTCCAGTTTCCAGTATCTAAAATAACTTGAAAGCAGTTAAATGTCTTTAAGAATATTGCCTAAATCCTCCTTTTAATCAGGTGGTTGGACAGACTCGTGTCCTGAAGGTCTTTGTGCTTTCCTGCCCAGTGGATTAGAAACACTGCTTAAGCCCCCTGCCCCTCTCTGTAGCTTTGAGGACTGTTCAGAGCCTCTGATCAGTTTCTCATGTGTCACCAGGGAGGGACTTGCTGGCTGGGAGCAGTGGGGACATCATAGTGACCCTTGTGAACCTGCTGCATCTGCCAGTCATTTCCCTGTGTGCCCATGTCCTGTGTGTGCCCCTGTCCTGCTTGTGCCCGTCCTGCGTGTACCCATCTCCTACATGTGCCCATCTCCTGTGTGTCTGTGCTCCCCGTGGGCAGCCACTGGGCACTGATGTGGTTGCTCTGCACGCAGGGGAGCGGCCCTTCCACTGCACGCTGTGCGAGAAGGCCTTCAACCAGAAGAGCGCTCTGCAGGTGCACATGAAGAAGCACACAGGCGAGCGGCCCTACAAGTGCGACTACTGTGTCATGGGCTTCACCCAGAAGAGCAACATGAAGCTCCACATGAAGCGGGCACACAGCTACACTGGTGAGGCCCGTGGCGGCACAGCGCACCTTCCGCAGAGAGGGCCAGGCCCGTGTCCCGGGCAGTTGGCGCCCCATTTCCCCGCGTGGTTGGCGCCCTGTGTCCCTTCGTGGTCAGTGCCGCTTCCTGTCCGTGGGGACTGGGGAAACCCCTCTCCCAGAGTGTAGTGCAGGGCCATGTGCCAGGTGCAGGGAGCCCATGCGGGGTCCGAGCCGGGCCGCTCTGTGCCCGGTGCCGCCTGTGTGCCTGGCGCTCACAGCAGAGTCAGGAAGTCCCGCCCACAGGCCTGTCTCCAGGTGAGGTGCTAACGGGGGGGGTGTCGCAGCCATGGCCCGCTGCTGTCTCCCATAGACCTGAGCCTGCACCCACCTTTGTGAGGAGAGGGGTGAGGGTCAGTGGCTGGGCAGGCTGCAGGGCCCAGTGGGCACAGGACTGAACGGGACGTGAGTAGAGCCCTCAGGGTCTAGCAGGTGGGCCTCAGGCTCAGTCAGGTGCTCAGAGGGTGTGGCTGGTGTGTGAAGATGGGCTGCCTGGTGACGGCAGCCAGAGGAAGAGACGCCGCCATGGGCTTAGAGAGGGGGAAGGTTCATTTGAGTGCTGCACGCTGTCCCTGCTCGGTTTCCTGTCAGGAGAGGCCTGTTGTGAGTGTTGCTGTCTGTCCTTCCCCACTGATCCTCGGGAAGAGGAGCCTCGTGGGCGTGGGCGTGGGCGTGAGGGCGCTGTGCTCACAGCCCGTTGTTGCTCCTGAGTCATTCACACCGTGGCTCAGGTGGCTCTTCTCATTGGTGGATGCACCTCCCTGCAGACAGTTCTGGTCTCTGGTCCAGCCTTCGTCGTTCATGGTGGGTGATTTTGTGCTGCAGGCGTCTGACTGCCTGTGCTCTGTCTGCCCGCAGGAGCCTTGCAGGAGCCCACCGGCCCCCAGGAGCAGGGCCCCGAGGAGCTGAGCCAGACGCTGCACCTGGAGGAGGTGGTACCTGAGGCCGCTGGCGAGTGGCAGGCCCTGGCCAACGTCTTCTGATGCAGCCACAGCCCCTCAAGTGTTGCCGAAGCTCCATGCTGTGCAGAGGATGCTCTTGGAATTCCTATTCTGAGGCTTCAAGTGTTAAACATGTTACCACAGTAGGTTTTTAGCTATAAAATTAAAGAATCATTGTCTTTCAGAGACTTAGGAAAAGCGGGGGAAACGTAACCACATGTCTCATCCGTCCACAAATCACTGAACTCAGGTACGACAGGCAGTTCTCCCTCTGCTCCGTGGCCAGTGTGTCTAGTTAAACACGTTAACTGGATTTTACTATCATTGTAGTGTGATTTCTTTGTATTACAAAGACAGGTTAACATGGAAAGGTCGAGTTTCCTTCATGCTTTCTGTTTTAAGAAGCATAGCTTATAAAACAAACGTCAGGTAGGTGCACATAGTCCAGAGAAACTCAGACCCCACAGGGAGTTGTTCCATCTTCTTCTCTGTGCATTTTGAAGGCAGTAGAAACTGACTCTTTTTAGTCTATGATAAGTTAATGGAACTAATACCTTGAGAGATGGCTGGACCAGTTCTCTCTGCGTTAAAATATCTAATCATTAGTTACGAGAAGGCAGCCTCTGGGCGTAGTAAACCCGGGGAGCAGATAAACCCGACACACGGACGAAGATGACTCAGTCCGCACGAGACGCCGCCCTCCGCCAGCCGACACGCAGGTCCACGGGCCAGTGGCTGCAGAAGGCACAGCCTCCATGGCAGATGGGACATGACAGAGGAGCCGGGCCCTCGGCCTCACTACCGCGGTGGTCAGGTGTGTGTCCTCGGAGGCAAGAGCCCAGATGAGCCCGTGGTTTCCTCCTCGTGCATCAGCAGGTGTGTTTTATTTCAGGGAATTCTGTCTCATCAATGGTGCCACATTCAACACATCCCTCACCAAGCCCCCGCGGGGCGGCGGGCCCTTCCTACAGCATTCCAAAGATGGAAAGTTCTCTACTCGTGAATTTCCCCTCGAAGTTATTTATATGTTCTATATATAAGTGCACATGTACATACGCAGATAATGGGCCTCTGTGTGGCTGAACAGTATATTTTGTAAATATAAGCACTCGTCCCGCTACAGCGAGAGTGCCCGCTCGTCCCTCCCCTGAGCACTTCAGACCAGTATTGTGTTCATTTTATTAACAAATGGACCCTCCTCGTTGTAGCAGAGCTGGCTGCTCCTGTTCTCCTGAGAAATAACTGCCTTTATGTTCTCTCATCGCCTCCCTGGTTTCGGAAGAGGGCGGCTTTCCTGTAAATGTTGTACAGACTTTGTACATTAAGAGAGGAACTCGTTTCAGTTTCCAGAAAAAAGACATTTCACTCTTATTTTTTTGAAAGGGCATCTTTTGATTTTTTTCGTTGCTCACTTTTGGATGTATATAAGTAACGTTGATGGTGATGCAAAAACTTTTGTTATGTGAAAATATTTAAGTCGAAAACTGTTAAATAATATTACTTTTTTTTCAAACTGCTTTGTGTATTGTATATTTTTTTAAGGGAAAAAAAGCCTTATTTGACTTACTATTGTGATGCTGGACTTACTGTATATCTGAGGTTTCCTCGAGTGTCGGTGTGTACTGGCTGTGGTCAGTGTTCAGAATGATGTAATTTTGCCAGAGGTTTAAAGGTTCTGCTTTTAATGCACTTTCTTTTATAATTTTGTATTAAAATATTTTAGAAATGTTGATTAATTTTGGTGAACAAATATCCCCAAAGTTGCAATTATTGGAATTTAAAAATTTTGTTCTTGCTAGTTTATTTATTTTGTTTTTAGCATTAAATGTCATCTCAGGACAGTCTCTGAAAGGGGTTTGTTTAATTCCTAATTGTACGGAGAGCAGTTTTCTGAACTGTACCAGGGGAACCTAAAGCTACTTCTATTTTGGTTAAAAAAAAAAAAAGAAAAGAAAAAACATTGTCAACAATCCATTTTGTGAGTTTTCTCAGTTTATTAGCAGGCAAACACAGGACACTAGTGTATTGTTTTGGTTTACTCCCTAATTACAAAAGCTGTTTCTTTGCAAAACATTCCTTGAAGAGAGACGGCTTTGTAAAGACAGTGTCACTGGAGCCCTGGCGGAGGCCGGCTGCTGGCCGTGTCTCAGTGGCCGCCACCTCCGGGGGAGGCATCCAGCCTGCGCACAGCAGGGCTCCGAGGACGCCGGCGCTTTCAGGAGCCCCCCGGCGCACCCGCTCTGGAAGAGCAGTGGACGCGCGGTTGGGAAGCGGGCCCGCTGTGTTCCTGTAGATCACGTAGCGGGCAGCTCGGCTCTGCGTTCAGACCGCTCCCGACAGAAGAGGACTTGAGTGGCACGTTCCTTTCCTCTGAGTCCAGACAGGGAGAGCTCACCCGTGCCCGGTGCCCGGGCTCCTGAGCCAGGCCTCTGGAGGAGCCCGTGTGCGAGGAGCCCCGGCCCTTAGGTAACAAGGAGCGGTGGTTCCCGGGAGACGGCAGCTGCTTCCCTCCAAGTCCTTCAGAAGTGGGAACTCCAGGGCCCTCACCCGCACGGGGCCCTCGCCCACACACGAGCTCCTCGCCTACACGCGGGCCCTGGCCCACGCAGGTGTCCTCACCCACACATGGTGTCCTCACCCCCATGGGGTGCCCTTGCCCGCACGTGGCTGACCTGCGCAGTTACGCTCCTGGTGCCTGTCCGCCTGGAGGTCCCCTGCGGCCCGTCAGGTCAGTGGGGGCTCATTGAACCGCCTATGACCTCTGACCATGTGTGCCCCCAAGGGGCGTGGAATACCCGTCCTAACGAGTCCCCGTGTTTCTCCCCATGGAGAAATTCCGGTGTCACCCGATGTCAGCGTTTAGCCAGGGGACCTTTCTTTACGACAGCGTCTTGCACTCCTCTGTCCCTTGTTTTTAAGGAAACGGGCGTTTGCGTCTTACGGCCATACCCAGCGTCCTCTGACGCCTCCCCTCTTGCACGACATCCGTGTGCAGAGACGCAGGCGTCCGCCCCGGGCCAGGGCTCCACAGGGAGGCGGGTGTCCCCTCCTCACCTGCGTGCCTCCTGCGGAATGTTCTACACAAACAGAAGGATCCCTCGGATTGATGTGAGCGACGCCTTTTTAAGAAAACGCAAGATACGTAGAACTGTTGTCTGGTTAGGTTTTTGGAGAGATCTCATGCCTGCTCTTTGCATATTTTTTCCCCAGAAGTTCAGTTCAGCGTCAGGACCCCGCCCTCGCCCCACCACCAGGGCACAGTCAATCCAGGGGTCGATGGTTGCTAATTAATTCCTTTTTTCTGGACGCTGTTGTACAAAGTGAGGCAGAGATGAGCCTACACAGTCGATACTCACGGCTCTAGTTTCCGCTCCTCGCCGGTCACTCTCTCTTCGTGTAACGTAGGTGCTTGGAGCTTGTTCAGCACAATTTCTTTTTTTTAAAATAAATCTTTATTGACTTCAGAGAGAGGACAGGAGAGAGAGAGACAGAAACATCAATGATGAGAGAGTCATTGATCGAGCCCGCAACCCGGGCCTGTGCCCTGACCGGGAACCGAACCCCGATCGCCTGGATCCCAGGCCGACGCTCAGCCGCTGAGCCGCGCCCGGCCGGGCTGTACAGCACAATTTCAAAGGTGCCCACGTCCACGCTTGGGGCCTCTGTCTTCTAATGAAAACCAGCGTTTTAAAATCCAGCGGCATCTTCGTTGTCTTCTAAAAAGTGGGCAGCCGACTCTGGGTAGAGTCGGGAGCCCCCAACCCCCCGTGAAGACGCTGTCCCCGCCTTGGGAGGGCTCCCAAGCAGGCGTCATGTCTGGTCACCGCCCGTCGGATCTGAACTTCGGCCCCTCGGTCACACCCACTCCCCAGTGAGCCACGCTCACCCCCACGCCCGCGCCTTCCGAGGGCGCGGGAGCTCGGAGCCCGGTGCCTCGCAAAGCCCTTCAGCGCCGAGAGGGAGCAGCGCGGTGACCGCGAAGGCTTTTGCCCTCTGCCGCTGCGTGCAGTCTGCACAGCGCGAGGGCCCCCGTGTCCAGCGGGGACTTGCGGCCTGTTTGCCCGCTTCTAAAGCGACAAAGCGATTCACTCTCGATTCACCACCGAAGAAGACTTCTTTTCACAAATGTCCTTTTTACCTTCAACATTGTCTAGATATACGTCGGGTGATAGTCCAGGTTTGTCCTGGGGATGGGCAGTTACGCCAGAGGCCTCTGCTGGCCCCAAGAATAATAAAGGGCCTTCGTATTATTCCACAGCTCCGGCACGTGCACTCGTCTGGGCTCTGGGTGAGTTGTAACCGTTGCAGGATGGACATTTCTACAGATAGCGTGTTCCGCAGGGTCGGCTCCCAACGGTGCTGAATTCGAGGTCAGCTCGGATGCCGGGGTGTGAACTGGGGGGGCATCCCATTTTCTATCCCTGAGGATATTTTACACTTTCTCTCTCTGTCTCTGTCTCCCTCGTTTGTAAGGTATTTGAGGGACGTGAAATGAAAGGAAATCCACCATTATATCAGTTTATCCGCCCATGAGATGTGGGGTATTGCACTTACCCGGAAACACCAATGGATTAGTTTATATTACAGCGTCTAGTCTTTTTTATTTTTTAAATTTATTATCGTTGGAAGTGTTACAGATGTTCCCCCTTCTCCCCAGGACCCCTCCACCCTGCTCCCGCCCCGCCCAGGCCTCCACTGCACTGTGGTCTGTCCTGGGCTTTGCACAGACACGTATCAGCTCTTCAATCTTTTCCCGTCCCCCCGGGAAGAGATTAAAGATTTATTTTAAAGATATATTTTTCTTTTTAAAGATACGTTTTCAAACGCTCGGAAGCTGGTGGTTTACAGAGCTGTCACCCTGTTGAGATCGTAAAGGAGGGGCTGCAGCCTTGTCTCTAGCACACAGTAGGACTCCCCACACTTTAGGATGAAAGAACTCAAAGGACGCGCCTGGACTTTCTCGGGGGCTGCTCAGAAGTCCTTGCCCCCACCTGTTGCCTGTTTGTTTGGGCGGGAAGTTGCTCTCATAGTTTTTGGACGCGGGGGTGGTGGGGGTTATGTAAGCGATCAGGTCACAGGACGCGCTGGCCCCGGGGGGCGGCCTCCGCTACAAGGTGCTTCTCCCTCCCGAGGAATTCTCCCGAGTGCTCGGTCTCGCACGACCTGAGAGCGTCCGCAGGAAGCACAGAGGCATGACTGGGCCGCGCATCTGGGGCCAATCTGAGGCGCGGGGAGACGTGGGACCTCCGGGCCGCTGAGCCCTGGCGCCGACCTGCATGACTTTCCAGATTCCTCCGTCCTAAGGGCTTTGGAGAAGCACCGAGGAAGGGGTGGGGTGGGGGAGTGGTCTCGGCCTGGGGCGCCTCACAGCACCCTGGGGCCCGGGGCGGCCCTGGGCACGGCCGGGGCGCCTCGCCGAGTCCCACGGTGCGGACGGAGCTCCTCACCGCGGCCGTCCAGATGGAAGGGGACCATGGTTTTGCCAAAGGCAAAACAAAACAAAAGGTGGTTTCAGTGGGTCTCTTTTGAGAGTTTTTGTCACCAAAATCAACTATAAACAGACGTTCCCAGAATCACCTGTCCGTGTCTGCAAGATGACCCGCGGCAGGAGGTGGTGTGTCGGGCTCCTTGGCTCACGGGAGCAGGGTGCCGGGGGAAGCACACCTAAAGGCGGTTAGGGGTCGCTCCAGGGCGCTCTCCTGGCGCCGGAGAACCAGGCCCTCACAGCGCCCGCCCTGTGGGCCGTGGGGTGGCAGCGCCCCTGCTGGGGGCCCCCGGCCGTGTCCCGCGCCCACACGGCCTGTACCGCGCTGGCTCGGACGTGACACCGCGGCCCCGGCCCACGTTCCACGGACCAAATAACAGCCAGACGCCGTGCGAGTCTCCTCACAAGTTTATTTATGTCACTGTTCCCGCGCCCACCACGGCCGCTGTCGGGTATCGTCTGCGTGGGGCTCGCTCGCCAGCATCAGCCCGGATGCCGGCCGCTCGGTCGAGCAATTTGGAGGTTCTGTTTCCCAAAGGTGGTTTTTTATTTTTGTTACCCTCTCATCACTGAGGCTGCGTGTTAATTGACATATAAACCCACACTCGCCATTCAGGGTTAGACGGGATTAGAGGGGCCCTCGGAGGCCGCCCCTCACCTTCGTTCTGGGGAGAAGGGGCTGCAGGGATCAGGAAGGGAGGCCCAGAGAGGCGTCAAAACTCAAAGGCGCAATCAGTACGTTACGGAGGGGCAGGGGTGAGCTCACGTTAGACGGCACCGTTCAGAGGACAGGCTTCCTACCCTCAGGAGGCTGGGCAGTTTAGGGTCAGGGGCAGGGGCAGGGTTAGGGGCAGGATCAGGGCCAGGGGCCGGGTTAGGTTCAGGGCCAGGGGCCGGGGTAGGTTCAGGGGCAGGGGCCGGGTTAGGTTCAGGGGCAGGGGCCGGGTTAGGTTCAGGGGCAGGGACTGGGTTAGGTTCAGGGGCAGGGACTGGGTTAGGTTCAGGGGCAGGGACTGGGTTAGGTTCAGGGGCAGGGACTGGGTTAGGTTCAGGGCCAGGGGCTGGGTTAGGTCCAGGGCCGGGAGGGGCCGGGTTAGGTCCAGGGCCGGGAGGGGCCGGGTTAGGTCCAGGGGCAGGGGCAGGGGCCGGGTTAGGTCCAGGGCCAGGAGGGGCCGGGTTAGGTCCAGGGCCGGGAGGGGCCGGGTTAGGTCCAGGGCCGGGAGGGGCCGGGTTAGGTCCAGGGCCGGGAGGGGCCGGGGTAGGTCCAGGGCCGGGAGGGGCCGGGTTAGGGTCAGGGCCGGGAGGGGCCGGGGTAGGTCCAGGGCCGGGAGGGGCCGGGTTAGGTCCAGGGCCGGGAGGGGCCGGGGTAGGTCCAGGGTCGGGGCAGGCCCGACTATGCCTAGGCACTTGGTGCGCTCACTCCCAGGAGGCAAGCGCGTGGGGGGTTATCCTTCCAGGAGGGTCAGTGTCTGCAATGTGCACTGCCATGCTGAGCATGCCACCCGTCACGGTCGGCTTTCCAGTGACCAGGGTGACACCATGCGGCCACCCCGAAATCTCCTACAGTCCACTCTCTCTGTGCAGGTCTCCCCGAGCTCTCGGCCGGGCTCTGGTGACAAAACAGGGGTCTGTAGGGGCCACCGTGGTCCCCATTGTGTCCTCGCCTGTTTCCTGCCCCAGGCCACTGCCCGGCCCTTTTGCCTCCGTCCCCTCTCCGCCGCGCACGAGGTCAGCCCGTCTGCGTGGGAGAAGCCCACGGGCCCTCTGCGCCCACCACTCTGCTCTCTCCCAAGCTGCCCGCCTGCATGCCACGTACCGAAGCTCCCACGGGGTGGCGCTTCTCCTGCCGCCTAGTCCTGTTAGGATGTGGGGGACCTTAGGAGGTGAGACGGGGCAGGAACAGGGCCCGAGGGAGGTGCGGCCACCGTCCCACCGCCCGCATGTGTCCTGTGTCCACAGCAGGGGCTCGCGGCTGCGCCGGAGCCGGGGACGGGTCAGCGTGCAAAGCAAGTCCAGGGACGGAGGGTCAGTGGGACGACGGCCTGCACCCAGTGCTGGGGCCCCAGGGTGCCAGGCGCGTCGCCATGGAATGAGTCTCCAGGACACTTTGTCTTCACACATGAAGTAGGGACAGTGGAACCGTTTTGTGTTTGTGTTTCTCCATGTAGCTGGGGGCCAGACGTTGCCAGCGGGACGCGGCGTGCCTGGCCCTACTGTGCGCACAGTCCAAGGCATTAGGCGAGAGGTCGCGTCTAGAACAAGGTGGGTGGGCAGGAACGTGTTAAATCCTAGGGCGGGATTATTAAAAAGCGGAGGACGGGAGTCGGGGGCAGGGGTCGGCTCAGCGTCTAGCCATGGGCGATCCAGAGCGGCTGTCTCTTCCGCCCTGCGGAGAGGAAACAGGGCGTTAGGGGGGCGCTGGGGCCCTGCGCCCCGTCCAGGGCCGAGGTCCCCTTTCCTGGAAACCAAGGGCCTCTCTGTCGCTGGGGTCTGATGCTAGAAATGAAGCCACGTACAGGTGTCTTCGCTCGACCCCTCACAACCTCCCTTAGCAAGCACTGAATTTCAGCCGACCCTCCCGTGACCGGTGTTGCCCGTGAGGACGCCCCATCTCTTCGTTACTGTGCTCGGAGCGGAGAGGGCCCCCTGTTGTTTCTGGTAGAACTTCCCGGGGAGCTGAGGAAGGTCCTCTGCAGGCAGTGACAGGACAGCCTCACCTCTGGGTGACCTTGGGGCGATGGCACACCGGCTGCTGAGCCCCACAAGGTTATGCGGCCTGTGTGTGTCCCCCAATCCAGACACACCACACGCGTGACTCATACCGATTTAAAGGCAAGTCCCCCAGTCAAGGGGTATTTGGGTCACAGACTAAGTTATTCCACCACAAGTTGTAAAATCTTGTTGTTTTAATGAGAAATTAGAAAGCCGCTTCCATGGGTCCGAGGCCTCCCTCAGTGGTGGTTTGGGACGTGGGGCCCCTGGGCAATGTGGGCAGAGGTGAGCCCGGCCCGGCGTCTCCTGGGGCTCACAGGGAGCTGGGGTCCCGCCCTTCAGCTCTCAGGTCTCCTGTCACGCCTGGGGGGCAGGGGTGATGTAACCCAGCCTCCTGCAGCAGAACCTCCACATGCTCAATGCAGTTGCTCTGTGACCCCAGCGGCTGCGCTGAAAACGGGTCAAGGGAAGGAGACCCCTAGGAACCAAGTCCATGGACACTCACGCCCTTCCCCCAAAGTGGCACCGGCCTGAGGCCATGGGTGAAGCTGGAGTACGAGGGGTGAGAATCCAGGATCTGAGTCCCTGGGTGCCCGCCGGGGGCACAGAGCAGGGGCCTGGAGGCCGAGCACAGGCTCAGGTCCCTCTTAGGTGGAGACCAAGTCTTCCCTCGTCTGCAGGGAACGTTCTACAGGCATGTCCGTCTTTCACCCGGGGACCCAAACAGGAGCCTCCCGGGGTTGGTTTTCTCTGGCCCCGCACCGTGGGCAGCAAGGGGTTTGCGCCTCCGGCAGTGCTGGTCACATCACGTCAGGTGACCTGCCTCGTAGGCGCCGGTCCTCACTACAGTCTGCTCCGGCCACCGTCCCAGAACAGTAGCCTCAGACTCGCGACCCTCAGCCCCTCCTGCCTTTCCTCCGTCCATCGCATTGACTTTACACTGATCAGATGGACGCCCTGAGATTTCGGGGTATCTGGGCACGGCTGTCATTGTTATTAGCAATAATGCCAGCTGCCGTTCCTGCGCGTGACCTGGGGCCCTGTGACCAGGCCGCTCTCATCGCCTGTTACTGCCACAGTGCTTTTCATGGGTGTCACCCCTTTCATAGCGCAGGGAACTGGGGGCCAGAGAGACCGCTGGCCAAGGGCTCTTGGGCAACAAATAGGCTCCGGTCTGTGGGACTCCAGCGTCATAACCAAGGGGACACACCTGCTGTGGTTTCTAGGGTCTCACCTGGTCCAACTACCTGCCCCCCCCCCCAGTCACCTTGTCCTCATTTCCTGGGAGGCAAAGACGCTCCTGCCTCCGGAGCCACCTGACCCTGCAGGTGAGTCAGCACCCACAGGTGCTCCCCAACTCAGCTGTGGCCTCGGGTCCCCATCTCATTCTCAGCCCCCGAGGGGCCTGGCTCTGGTTCAGTGCTCCCCGAGGCGCCAGAGGGGAAGCCGTGAGGAGGCTGGACGGCGCCCCACCCGCCCCAGCCTGTCCCGGACCTGGGGTGGCTATGTTACCAGTTTGAAGAATTTGGAAAGCGTGCTCTGGGTGTCCTGGCCCTTCAGTCCCTTATGAGCGGATTTGTAGTCGGCAGCTCTGCCCCCGTAGCCGAATCCGGGCTTCTGCCCCTCGGCCCCCTGCAAGAGAGAACAGCTCTGGTCGGAGCCAGGTCCCCGGGCCCCCCCAGGCGGCCGAGGTAACCCAAGGGCGCAGCGTCCCCCACTCGCGTGTCTCAGCAGTTGCCGGCCGGGGCCTGGGATCTGTCTCAAGATGTGGCCCAAATGCATTCATTTCAAAGATCTGGGCCTTTTCTACGCCAGCGGCTGCCCCGCTCGCACTGCCTGGTCCTAAGAGAAGGTTAGCGGACGTCACGGGAGAAGCTGCGCCCGCCCGGGGCTGGAGGAAGGGGGCCTGATGCGGAGCCTGGGGATGTTTCTGGTTGTTCGCACGAGCCGAGCTCACATCGCTGCGCCTCTCAGCGATCCAGGCAGCAGGCGTCAGAGGTCCCGCCACACCCGCCTAACCCGTGAGGACAAGACTCTCGCGCCCCGGCCGGCAGCAGCCTCCCCCGAGACGGCAGGAACCGTGGCCCTGGCGGGAAGGGCAGGTTCTGGCGGGTGAGCCGCGCCCTGCGTCCTGCACAAGGACAGGGCTTGGAGCCCGCAGCCTGGATGGGCCTCAGCTCCCGGCTCCCCAGCGGTGTGACCTTGGGCAAGCGTGGGAACCTCTCTGAGCTTCGGTTTCCTCCTCTATAAACCGAGGATGAGGAAGGTGCCTTCCTCGCCCGGTTGCTGTGAGGACATGTGAGCGAATGGGGGTCCCGCTCTGGGAACAAAGCCCTGCCTCCGACCACCCAGCAGCCTCTCTCCCTCCGGGGGATGGTGAAAGCTTCTGCTCTGGGACGAAGCAATGGCAGGTGATTGTGGAAAGAGAAGAACATCCGTGTCCCTAGCTTTTTCTAACATGATTTAATTTCACTGGGACGGTCCACATGAGAAAGAAATGGGTCCAACTGTGGTGTGGACACACACACGAGCACTCGGGGTGAAGGTGTCCCCACCGTAGTGCAACGACCATCCCAGGGCAGGGCCTCTACTTGGTGGATGGGGTCTGAGGTTTCCCTGTTTCCCCAACAAGAAACCAGAGACCCCATGTGTCCCTCTCCGAGGATTCCAGCTGTTAAACAAATGGAACCATCTCTTGACCGAGACCCCAGAATCCTTCCCTCAGCCCATAGGCCCTTATAATTTTGTGGAAATGTTTTAGGGCTGGGGACTTGGGGATCACCTCACCCACCCCATTATGTTGGAGGCGCTGGAGCTGAGCTCTGAAGGCTCAGCTTCCCCCAGGTCACCTTTGTCACTCTGGGCAGGACTGAGGCTGGGCCAGGGCCACCTGTCCCGGGCCCCACCCCACAGCTGGTCTGCACTGGGCTCATTCAGTCGAGGCCTCGGAGCCGACACTGGACACACGGCTGAGGCGGCTGCTTTCACGTGAAGATCAGTGTCAAGGTCACCAAGTGGCAGAAGGACAGGGGCGTGGGGTGGAGAAGGTCCGAGCCCGCCCACTAGAGAAGCGCCAGCGTTGCCCTTGGCTCCCAGAGGGGCCCACGGACACGCGTTCTCCGTTGCGGAGCACAGAGGGGCGGGTGACCGTGAAGGACAGACACGTCACGTGGCCGAGACCACGCTTCCCCACCGGGACACGAGCTCATCCTGTCCCACTCCCTCGTTTTTCACCAAAAATAAAGACCTTCTGAGAACTAAATTCAAGGACTGGTTTTCTGATTAATAATAGACTTTCAGATTCTTGGCCATTTATATCTTTGGATGACCTAGAATTTATCAGGAAACACGCAGCGGAGTTTAGCAGCAGGAAGGGGGCTGAGAACCCCCCGCAGGGAGACAGTCCTGGAGCTGCTGAAAACAGACAGAGGGGCAGAGAAATGCAGGGGAGGACTCTGCTCGGAAAAGAGAAATTCAAAGCACATCAGTAGGACGGGAGAGGAAGGGGCACTGCGGGGGCCTTTGGTTAGCGGCAGGAGGGGGTGGCCTGGGAGTGACCAGCGGGAGGGAGGGTTGGGCCCCGGCCACCAGCAGGTGCCAGGAGGACTTTGCGAAAAGCCCGGAGTCGGCGCCTGGAAAGCTGCGAGGCAGACGGGCGGTTACTACAACAAAGTTTCTGGGTAAAAAGTGGGTCTGATCCTGCAGCCTCATTTTTGTCTCCTGCTGGCACAGAAAGTCAGTGGTTAATGGGGGGTGAGTGCGAGCCCAGGGCCATTTCCTGCATGATTGTCACCTGTTTGCAAAGCCATTAGGCCAGGAGAAGCTCCGGGGTATTTATGTAAAATCGCAGCAAATACATCAGCTCATCATTCAAGGTCGTAATGTGTTGGGGGAGATCTGGAAACTAGTCTTTTCTCTGCCCTTTCTGTGCAGTGGCTCCCTCCCTCCCTCCCTCCCTCCCTCGCTCCCTCCCTCCCTCCCTCCCTCCCTCCCTCCCCTTCTCTTCCCTCTTCCTTCCTTTCTCTTTAATTTTCTCTCATTTACTTATATGCTATTAATTGAGCATCTCGTACGGGTGGCCCTGAGCTACAGGTTAAGGATGTTGAGTCCCTGAAACGGGCACGGTTCCTGGCCTGTAGGTTAGCATTTATTCCCTCTATTCTGAAAACTATATAACTTTCATAAAGCAAGAACCATGCTTAGTACTGACCAGCAGCCAAAGCCGACACACGGGGCTAGGAGACACTGGTAGGCATTTTAAAGTTGGGTCAGACATCAGATTTCACGATTATCTAAAAAGGGAACCATCGCCCCCTTAAGGTCATCATTAAAATTTCTCCTCAGTAGTCAAGGGCCTAAAGCTCCTCGGAAGGTTTTCCTGGCTGGCTTGGTATCAACGCTGCAGCTGTTACGAAAACACACGCAAAACCCAAATGTTTTGGGCGAGTTAGGTCGTTATGACCGAATAACTGAGGTTATTCTCTCTCCTTGGTGTCGTTTTTCCTCATGGAAAAGTCGCCATCTGGGGCTGGTCATGTCATGTGATGGTGTCAGCCCCAGGGCCACACCCCCTGGGGGGAGCCCTGTGGGGTCTGTGGGAGCCGCTGGGAGGAGGGCGCTGGCCCTGGGGTGCCGGTCACCGGCGGGAGGAAGCGGGGATGTGACCATGCGGGAGGGCCGGCCACTGCAGCAGCTGCTGGTTTCCCCTCGAGGGGGACGCACCCGGGCCCCGGGGACAAGCTGGGCTGCGGGGGAAGGAAGGTGGAGCGACCGTCAGGCAACTGAAAGGGAGCAGAACACAGAGGCCGAGCGGCTGCAAGGACCAGGATGGGGGAAGCCGGGGATGCGGTTGTCACCTACCCAGCTGAATCTGCTGATGCCTCGCCCCTGGATGAAGAAAGAAACAATGACACGTGATCAGTGCAGAAAACGTCCTGTCCCACGGGCGGCCGTGGCCACCTGGAGCCTCCGGGAGGGTCTGGGACCCCGCTTTAGAGGGAAAGCGACAGGGACTGGTTAGCACTGTCTGCGAGGCTGCAGGAACCCACGTGGCGAAACTGCGCGATCGGGTCAGGGAGCCACGGGCCCGACCTCTTTTTGGTACATTTAGAGCTTTCAGGGAAGGTCTATAAATAAAGCGATGACCAGTCAAGACATTCAGAGCTCTCACCTTTCCTTGCGACGGAGGAGGTGTGCGCGGCGTCACCTGCGGAGACACAGGAGATGGTGAGCGGCGGGGCAGGGAGGGGTGGGGGGGACGGTCCCTGCGTCAGGGCGGCCCCGACCCTCTTCCTGAGACCCCGACCCTCTTCCTGAGACCCCGGCCCTCTTCCTGAGCACCCCGTGTCTGCTGACAGCACCTGCCGCCTGTTCGGGGAGGGCCACCCACGGAGGCCACCCACCCTCTGCCCGGCATCCCCGCTTCTGTCCCAGCGGAGTGAGAAACACGGGGTCTGAGACTGAAAATATCCAATTCGATCAGATCTTCCAGAGCCTCTGCAAGTGTCCGAGAGAATGAAAAACGAACCCAAGGGCTCCACCCCAGGGAGCTGCCCTGCCCGGTGTGTGCTCCCGACACCCGGATGCTCAGGGATGGAGGCCGCGGACGTCACACTGACCCCCTTCTGGGAGGGAAGTGAGTGTCCCCTGACATTCTGGGCGTCGAAAGGGATGCCGCCAGGCCAGGCCCGTGGCTCCGAAAGCTCACATATCAACACAGGAAATATCATTTAAAAATGGGCCGCACAGAAAGGTTGTGAATTGAAGGCTGAGGTTTTGCTGTTGTTTTAAGACTGTTTTTTCGAGCAGCTTTAGGTTTCTAGGAAAATAATGCACATACATTTCACAGTTCCCAGGGCCCCTCTCTGGTTTTCCTGTTACCAGCTTGCATGACCGACTTCTCCTGTTCTAGCTGATTATTAACCGGAGTCCGAGCTTTACACGGGCTTCACTCTGTGTCCTGCATTCTAAGGATTCTGGCAAAGGTGTGGTGTGTCCACCGTCACATCGCATCACACAGAGTCGCTTCACTGCCCTAAAAGCGCCCTGTGCTCCACTTGCTCACCCCTGGCAGCCACTTTTTACTTACGACTCCGTGGTTTTGCACAGCCTGTGTTTTTAAACTGAGCCCTCACAGTAATTCAGTTTCAAAAGGAGGGAGCTCTTCACTAAACAAAGTTCAGTAAGGAGCAGATGCCGCTGGGACCCTGGGACCAGGGGCCAAGGCTGAGCTCTGGAGCCAGCGCCACCCTGAAGAGGGCGGAGGTGTCATCTGCAGAAATGCTCACGTCCCTCCTGCAATAGAGCTGAGGCCTGTGGGATATACTTACACCCCTAAGGGTTAGAGCTGAGGCCTGTGGGATATACTTATACCCCTAAGGGTTAGAGCTGAGGCCTGTGGGATATACTTACACCCCTAATGGGGTAGAGCTGAGGCCTGTGGGATATACTTACACCCCTAATGGGGTAGAGCTGAGGCCTGTGGGATATACTTACACCCCTAATGGGGTAGAGCTGAGGCCTGTGGGATATACTTATACCCCTAAGGGTTAGAGCTGAGGCCTGTGGGATATACTTACACCCCTAAGGGTTAGAGCTGAGCCTGTGGGATATACTTATACCCCTAAGGGTTAGAGCTGAGCCTGTGGGATATACTTATACCCCTAAGGGTTAGAGCTGAGGCCTGTGGGATATACTTATACCCCTAAGGGTTAGAGCTGAGCCTGTGGGATATACTTATACCCCTAAGGGTTAGAGCTGAGCCTGTGGGATATACTTACACCCCTAAGGGTTAGAGCTGAGGCCTGTGGGATATACTTATACCTCTAAGGGTTAGAGCTGAGTCAGGTGGGATATACTTATAACAGACTAGCGCTGCGTCGTCTGGGAAACACTGGCACCTCTGATGGATTAGCGCTGAGCTGTGGGGTGCACCCCGCCCCTCACGGCCTGGCGCAGTGCCCCCCTCACTCCCAGGGGAGGAGCACTCACAAGGTTTTTGAAGAAGTGGACTACAGGGTTCTCATCTTGGGGCCGGCCATGCTGCGACTTCTGGGGCAGGGCGCCGTAGTGGGTGGTTCTGGCCGCGTGGTGTGCATCCTGAAAGACAGGCCGCGGTGACCTCAGGGCTGTCGCACCCTCTGTTCCCTCCGGGTGCTGCCTGTGACTCCCGCGTGCACCTGGATCACCTTGAATCGGGACCTTTTGCGGGGACACTGCTGACGCGCCCCAGACGTGCCTGAGGGAGGAGGGGACTCGCGCAGGCCCTGTGCTGGGAGACGCACTGGGCTGGGAGCTCTCCCCCCGCAGCCCACGGCTGGGTCCCCGATGCCCCCTAAGCATGCGTGAGGGGCAGTGAAGGTCACTGAAGGGTGCCTCCATCTGAGACAGGGCCGGGCAGGCAAAGCAGGGAGAGGACAACGTCACTGCCCCAAGCTCCCCGTCTAGACAAAGGAAAACACTCAGGAATTACACAGAAAACCACGGCAACAGCAAAGACCATCCACGCAGCGGCTCTGGGTTCGAGCACACGGACCAGCCTGTTTCTCAAAGGCAGAGGACTCTGCCCTCCCCGTGACTCGCTGGCTCCTTCCCAGTTTGGGAGAACAGAGTTCCGGGTGCGTGGCCCCCGCTCCGCACCGTCCCCTGCGTGACCCTCCCCAGCTGTGGGTCCCCCCACAAGGCACCCTGGGGTCGGAGACCTGCTGTCTCCCAGACTCTCCCCTGCCAGGGTCCTGCTCACCCAGCTCACGGATCTGCGTTTTCTCCACAATGTCCTTGTGCTCTTCCCGCCACAGCAGGACCTCAGCAAGGTGGCTCTGCCCTCCCGGCCCGCAGGACCCTCCCTGCTTCCGCTCGACCAGATACAGCCCTTCCCTCCGGTCTGCAGAGCCCTCTGAGCCTGAGTGTCGGGTCCTCTCGCTTTCTGTCTCAGCTCCGAGGGACTGGCCACCTCGCAGCCTCTGCGCAAGGTGTCCTTGCCCCGGGCCGGCCTCCTGTGCGATGCTGGCTCGCGGCTCCCCCCGGCTTCCTGGGCCCTGCTCACTCTTCAGCTGCAAACTCCCTCCCTGCCCCGTCTCCTGGGGCCCAGGCTTCACACTGCGGGCTCTGCGTGGTCACTGCCTGCTTCTCTCCGGGGTCAGAGGAAGGTCACAAGCAGCCCCTTCCTCCCGTCCAGTGGCCCAACGGTGCTGCCCACGGAGAGCACTTCTGAACAGGACCCCTCTGTCCACAGCGCCCCGCCCTCTCTGCTGGGCACCTGCCCCTCCCTGGACCAGGCCACCGAGTGGCAAATCTGGGCCGTGTGCCCCTGGGCGCAGCCCCCCTCAGGGCTTCCTGCCGCTGCAGTGCCCTCCTGGGGGCCCTCTTCAAGGCGGGTCCTGGCGACCTTCCTCCAGCCAGCGGCCGGCTCCGCTCCCGGCTCTGTTCTCCTGGCCGCTGGACAGTCGCCTCCCTCAGGCTGAGCACCGGCCCGTGACTGGCTGGGCTCCTCTCTGCGCTCTGGGGACCTGCAGGGCGCCGAGTGGCGCTGTGGGCCCGAGGGCCTGGGCAGAAGCCGCTGCCAGGGCGTTTGAACGGGGCGAGGTCTGCAGCAGGCGAAGCAGCGGGTCCTTCGTGCTCTGACCTCTTCCCCTGCTGTGGCCGGGCCCCGAACTGCCTGGTCCCCTCCGGTTACCTTGTCTCCACCCAGCGCCTTTCTGAGCTCGGGACTAGCGAGAGCAGTTGCTCCAATGGAAGAGCGTGTGAAATTAAGAATGAAAAACAAAACAGAAGAGCCGGGAAACTGTTTAAATTACTTAGGTTAAGACAAACATCTTTAGACGTCTAATTTGCTTGGTGAAGTTGTTTATTTGATATCATCCTAATGGCTTGAAAAACTGAAACGGCTCAGAATTTGGTACAGCTCCCTCGTGTCTCAGTGTTTATGTACCATTTTCCACACGCTGTGCCATGTTTCGAGTCACAGACGCCTCTCCTAGCTTTAATTTAGTTTCGTGATTAAACTAAAAGATGTCTTGAACTTTACAGAGAGGTTTTTAAAGAAATGGATGCTCGGTTGTACCAGACGGGTCTTGTGTCATTAGAGCTTATTGATGCGGCGAGAGAGTGGAGCGCTAGGTAGACATCAATATTGTGTCCCATGTGAGCAAGGCACGCCTGCTCTGAGTGCTAAAAAAACCAGCTATATACTTTTGTGATTTATATAATGAATATATCAGTCACTAATCTTCTAAGAAAAAAGTAATTTAAATCTTTTAAGGAACAAATGAAGTTGGTGGGTTGCATTTTAGCTCTCGGAGCTGTGACGTCAGGGGTCAGACACGTTCAGGGAAACGGCGATGGGTCTCTATGGGGCTCAGCACAGAACCAGCCCTGCGATGGGCACTAACTGCCTGCTTGATGCGCACCACTCAGGCCACTGCTGACCCAGAGCCTAACACACACGAGAGGCCGTAGGCAAACAGAACACTGTTCACGGAATCGCACGATTCTTTCGTCGACTGTGGGGAGCGTGAACTAGACTTCAATGGACTTCTGGGCTATAAACGGTCAGTTGTACAGCTTATTGGATGTGGTCACACAGTTGTAACTGTATCATCATATTATAGTGGTAATGAGATGTTACGTAAAGGACATTTAGTCAATCGTATTTCTATAGACTAACAAGGAGCAGTTAAAAAAAGAAAAAATTTAAAACACTACCACATATAATAGCAAAGAAACAAAACATTAGGTATAACTCCCCAACAAAACACGTAAGGAATCTTTGTGCTAATAACCAGAAAACGCCGGTGGAAGAAATCAAAGACGCCTTCAATAAATGGAGAGACAGACTGCAGTCAAGGATTGGAAAACTCAGCATAGTTATAAAGATGTTAGCTCTCCCAGGTTGACCTACAGATTTAATACACTTCCAGTCAAAATCCCAGCAAGATTTTATTTAGACATATGCAGACTGATTCCAAAACCATAAGGAAAGGCAATGCAAACACAAAAACAAAACAACAAAAAACCACACACAGAAACAAACAAAAATCAAACGAAACAAAAAGCCCACCAAAATAGCCATACAACTGTAAAAAAGAAGATTAAAGATAGAGAAACTCCACCACCTGACTTTAAGATTTCCTGTATCTGTGGTCATCAAGCGGGTGATGTTGGGGGAGGGACAGGCGCAGAGGTCAATGGAACGCAGTAGGGACCAGAAACAGACCCACACACATGATCAGCTGATTTTTGACAAAGGTGCAAAGTCAATTCAACACAGAAAGAAGAATCTTAGTCTTTTCAACAAATGGTATTGGAACAAATGGATGCCTGTATTAAAAAAAAAAAATTGACCTCGATCAATCACAGATCTCTATCTACAGTGTAAAACTACAAAGACTTCTAGGAAAACAAGAAGAGAACATCATGATGTGACTGCGGGCATCAAGTTCTTAGACCTGACACCAAAAACACGACCCATAAAAGAAAAAAAAGATAAATTAGACTTGATAAAAATTTAAACTCTCTTTTGTAGAAGACACTATTAAGAGAATAAATAGACAAGCTACAGAACAAGATAAAATATTTGTAAATCACATATATGACAATGGACTTAAAGCCAAAATAGGCCAAGACCTCTCAAAACTCCTTGGTAAAAAAAAACCAACCCAGTTAAAAAATGGACAAAACACTTGAATAAACACAGTGGAAGAAGATGGACAGAAGGCAAATAAGCGCATGAAAACATGCTCGACGCCATTAGCCATTAGGAAGGTGAAAATCAAGATCATGAGGAGATGCCATTACACGCCTGTTAGAAAGGCTAAAATAAAAAACGTTGACAATACTAAGTGTTGGCAAGGACGTAGGTCAACTGGAGCTCTCAGGCATGGCTGGTGGGAATGCAAAACGGTGCAGTCACTCTGGATAATAATTTGGCAGTTTCTTATAAAGCTAATCATGCACTTACCATACGGCCCAGGGACCCTAATTCCTGCTGCTAATGACAGAAGGAAAGCCAAGTATTTTGAGAAGTGGTTTTTATAATGAATATCTTGGTCATCAGGTTTTTGACAAAAAGTAATTTAAATCTTAAAGGAAAACACCATTGTAAAAAACCCTGTACGTAAATGTTGATAGCAGCTCAATTCATAATCATTAAATCTGCAAACAACCCCAACATTAATCAACAAGTGGAGGGATGAACAGACGGACCGTGGTGCCTCCAAGCAGTGGAATACTACTCAGCCAGAAAAAAGGAACACGTGTACTTTGGGTAATGCAGCCGCTCAGAGGCGTCTCCCAGGCATGGTACTGAGTGAAAGAAGGCATCCGAAAAAGATTTCTTACTGTGCTATTTCACTTATGTGGCTCACTTCAAACGATTAGGCCACAGAGAGGTCGCCAAAGCAGTGTCCCCCAGGGCTCGGGCCGGGGAGAGGGAGGTGCGGTGTGACTACCAGCGAAAGCAAGAGCCAGGGCTGGGTGGAGGGTGCATCCTTCTAGTGGTGGCAGCTCCCGGAAACTCTACCTGTGTTAAAATTCACAGAACTGCACGCACAGAGCCAATTTTGCTGTAGTTAATATATAAAATAAAATAAGGCCATTTAATATCACGTAGCCAAACGCTGATGACGGCACTTAATGTCGGTGCTCGGACTTGCTAACAGCGAAGCCTGGGCAGGGGAGGCTGGTCCCCCCTCTCAGCGCCAGCCTCGAGGTCCCTCTCCGGGCTCCTGTTCGCCCTGTTACCCTGCTTAGACGGTCTTCCCCTCCCGAACGTCTCTGTTTTCTGGACAACATGGCACCTTCGGGCTCTAACAGCTCAGTTGGAATCAAACTGTCCTGTGAGCCGTCATAAGCATCTTGCCTCTCCTGCTAGATTTTAACCTTTTGGGGGAAACATTCTACGTGGCCCCCACAGCCCAGGCCGTGAGGCGCACAGAGCGGAGCTCGGTGAACACGAAAGGACATAAAGGGACAAAGGGACATGGCCTTGCGGGGACAGCTCGCCGCCGGGCCCCGGAAGACGCCGGTCCTGACGCCAGCGCCCGTGTTCACGCAAGGGGCCCACGGGGTGCGTGTCTGAGTCACCCGTGAATTTTTCTTGTTGCGGTAAAACGTAAGTAATATAAAGTTTACTCTCTTAGCCGTTCGAAGTGCGCAGCTCAGCGGCGTCAGGCACATTCGCACAGCTGTGCAGCCGTCACCACCGTCATCTCCAGAGCTTTCCATCTTCTCAGACTGACACTCGGTCCCCGGTACCTGCGGACTCCCCACAGCCCAGCCCCCTGGCGCCCTCGCCACCTCCTGTCTCTGTGGATCCGACTCCCCTAAGTGGCGGGGCCCCGGCACGTGCACCACGGCTCGGGGCTGATCAGCGGCACCACACAGCGTTTGTCTCTTTTGTGTCCGGCGCGTTCACTCAGCACAGCGCCCTCCAGGCCCCTCCCTACTGCAGCGTGTTTCCCAATTCCCTCTGCTTTTAAGGCTGAGTAATATTTTGTGGCATGCACACGCCACCTCTTGCTTAGCCGGTCGTCTGTGGACAGGTATTTGGGTTGTTTCCACCTTTGGCTACTGTGTGTGTGGTCCCCTGGCCTGACCCAGACCCCGCTGATCTGATGCCACCTGACCACAACAATTCCGTGGCCCCGGCAACTGGCCCAAGGGGCGGCCACACTCCCCGCTCTCCCGCCCTCAACAGCCTTCCCTGTCGGGCACTGAACCTGCCCCTCGGCGCTGGTGCCAAGCAAGATGCCGAAGCCGCCTTCACGGGCAGCCTGTGCTGAGAGGAGGGGCCCCGGCCAGCGCAGGTCCCCTCCCAGCATAGGTCCCCTCCCAGCGCAGGTCCCCTCCCAGTGCAGGTCCCCTCCCAGCACAGGTCCCCTCCCAGCGCAGGTCCCCTCCCAGCGTAGGTCCCCTCCCAGTGCAGGTCCCCTCCCAGCACAGGTCCCCTCCCAGCGTAGGTCCCCTCCCAGCGTAGGTCCCCGCCCAGCGTAGGTCCCCTCCCAGCGCAGGTCCCCTCCCAGCGGAGGTCCCCTCCCAGCGTAGGTCCACTGTCCCCTTCTGAAGTGGCCGGGGCCAGGCACATGTAACATGGCTCTGGGGTTGATGGTCAATGATGGACAGATCAGGGCCAGCCTGGGAGGTACTTAAAAATAGTGGTTTTGGCTTATTTGTTATATTTTACAGTTTTGGGGGGTGGGTAGTTGTTTTTCTCATACCTCATTGGCGGAAAGGGAAGTGGGGGGACGAGGGAGGGTGGGGTGAGGCTCTCCAGGCACCAAGGGGACCTGTGGGCCGCCCAGTCCCAGTCGGAGGGCGTGGAGGGTGGAGAGGGAAGGGATGGGCGTCGAGGGGAGGGCAGGAGGGGAGCGTGCCCGCCGAAACCCTCGGGCCTTGGGGCGGTCACTGGACTCGGTGTCCCCCCTTCAGCCCCTCCACATGCTCAGCCCCCACTGTGACACACAAGGTCCCCTTACAGAGGCCACCGAGCTCAGGTCCCAAATGGAGTAAGGACGTTAGTTAGTTTTAGAGACACGAGCTTGGTTATTCTCTGAGGAGTCACTTTTTACATGTGTTCACTGAGGTTGAAGAAGCCGGAGCTGTCAGCGTTTTACAGTTATTTGCCCAGACCGGCATCTCCTTGACCCGTGTGTCCGTTTCTAAGTAGCTCGCTCGCAGGCGGAGAAAAGGCAAAGGAGGGATTCAGGGGCCGGCTGTGCCGGGAAATAAAACCGAGGCCAGAGGGCCAGAGGGACAGGGCCAGAGGGCCAGAGGGCCAGGGACAGAGGGACAGAGGGACAGGGACAGAGGGACAGGGACAGAGGGCCAGAGGGACAGGGCCAGAGGGCCAGAGGGACAGGGCCAGAGGGACAGAGGGACAGGGCCAGAGGGACAGAGGGACAGAAGGACAGAGAGACAGGGCCACAGCTGCCGGGTGGGAAAGGACAAGGGTGGGAGGGGCAGGACGCCACCCCGCCCACCTGCAGCCCTGTGTGTGGAGCTGAGTATTTGGAACAGTGGGACTTGAAAAAATAGTCTAATTTTGTAAAAAGGAAAGCTTGTCAACTTTTTGGGAAAAGCATTTACCTTTTATGCAAAGAGGTCAAATCAAAAGAAAAAGTCTGTGGAGGAAATGCTGCCGCCCAGGGGTGGCCTGGTCTAGGTTCCTGTTGAGACCCTGCCCGAGGCCCCTGCGGGCGCCTGGGTGTGGCCACAGCGGGCACCGGTCCTGCGCCAGCCCAGCCCTATTTCCACGTCTACACCGCTTCTCATCGTGACCAGTGAAAGCCGCCCCCGCGATGGCAGAGAGACTCACAGGACGCCGGCGAGTGTGACCCCTGGGAGGGTGGCCGTGGGTAACGGGCGACGTTTCGTTCCTCTTGACGGCGAATCGCTTTTCCAGGAGCCGGTTCCTGAGGAATCCCGATTCCCCGGCGCTGTGGTCGCGCCCTTCACCAGCAGGTGGCGCGCGCGCACCGCCCGCGGCTGCTCCTCTCCCGGGAGGTTGAACTGGTTTCCGGTTTGCTGGGAGCTGGGGCCCTTCCCCTGGGGGTAAGGACAGGAGGGTCCTCTCGCCCGCACAGCCGGGGTCAGCGGTCAGCAGGCTGGCAGATTCGCTCCTTCCACCGGAGACGCTGCTCTGTGGGACGGGGGCCGGGGGCCACGCACCCCACCTGCGCTGGACTTGACCAGAGACAAATCCGCGGAGACCCTTCCTTTCAGAAGGAAAGGCTGGGTCTCGAAAAAATTAACACTCGTTGTGCCTGGGGGCGTGTTGAAGGGAAAGAGGTCTGGCTCTTTCTCTCTTGTCTGAGAGCAATTTAAGCTGAATCCCATCAGAAAGCCAAGGAATGAGCCACATCAAGCCACGGGCCTGGGACGTGTCCCTTCTGGGAGCTCAGGGCTCAGGGTCGGGACCCAGGGACACGGGTCCCCTCACCTCCCCGATGGGTGTCCAGCTGCTGGCCCCTCTCCCAGGTGGGGGGCACGGGGAGGGCGCAGAGAGGGGCCGAGACAAGGACTGAATCACCAGACACGTGAGCCTGAAGACGGCCCTGGCCGACGGCACCCCAGTCGCAGTCGCAGGCCCGGCGCAGACGCAGGCTCTCTGGTCTTTTATGACGCGAAGCCCAAGCCCTGTCTCCGCTCCGCCCCGGGGACAAAGCTGCCCACAGTGTGCGCGGACTCAGTTTTCCGTGTCGCTGCATGTGCACGGCCTCCTGCAGGCCACGGGTGCCAACGGGAGGTGCGTTTCTCCCTCGACTCTCACTGAGTTTTACGTGCGGCTCGGGGGAAACTGATCCTCCGAGGGGGATGCGCCTACTCCGGAGGGCGGTGCTGCCTGCATCGCTCTGTAGCCAGCAGCCAGCACACACGTCTGACACTTGCTCCTTAATCCACGTGTGGGACGTGGAAGAGGCCACAGACGTCCACAGAGTGGCACAAGGACACTGGTCTTTCACTGAGGTGGTTTCACCAGGGGCCTGGAGAGTGAGGGGGAAAGACATTTGCATTTTGCTTTTTTCTGGATTTTGTGGCCTCCACCTGGCTGCCCACCCATTTTCCACGACATGACTGGTGAGAGGCAAACAGCTGCCCCCGGGCCTCTCTGAAGCCACTGGTAGGAAAGGGTCCTGACACCTTTGTGTCCCCACAGCCACTCGCCCAGGTGCAGACTGGGCACCCACGGAACAAATGCCATCCAATAGAGCCGGCGTCTCAAAGGTCACAAGCCTGGGGATGAAATGACACGTGTTCTGCAAACTGAGCTATGACATCTCCCTTGAGAGTCGGTCAGACAGAGGACACTGACCTCGAGGTTTCGCCCCACGGCACCCGCTGCTCCGAGACGCCGCCAGGTCCCCCGCTCCCGCTGTTTATCTATAGTTTTCGGGGGAAGCGGTTGCACCATCTCTGGTCAAATGACTCTGAGCCGTCTCGGGAGAGTGTTGGATTTTTCTGGCACAGCCGGGCGTCTTGGGCGTTGCAACCCGGGGGGAATGCGTCCCAGCCCGAGTGACACCAGCGGTTTGCCCCGTGCTTTGCCCTTTGCAAGTTCACAGATGTGATTGCTGCCGGGTCCCTGGCTCGTGTGGGTTTAATTAGAGCCGTGGCTCCTTCACGACCTTGGCGAAGGCTGTGCTGAGCTACCGCTGCGGGTTCTCCCTGTGGCTGGGGACCCACAGGCGGGCGAGCCTGCCATGCGGGTGGGAATGCTGGTTACCCGCTGGCTGTCGGGGAACAGGTTTCTCCTCAGTATTGGAAGACGGGGGTGCAATGCCGACGGGCGTGCAGCTCGCTGGTGGCGGCAGGGGGACCGTCCCTTGGCCCCGTGATCGGAGGGACCAGTGTCCAGGTTGGAGAGTTTCGAGTGTCAACAGGTTGTGAGGCGCGGACAGCGACCTGCTGTGTGAGACGCCTGGGGTGGGTCTGCCGTCTTCTCTGAGGCTCCACCTGAATCGAGGACACGAGGGCTCCTGCCTGCTCATGAGGACGCCTCGTCACCACAGCCACGCCGCACCACGCCATGCCACGCCACGCTACACCACGCCAGGCCACGCCACGCCACGCTACACCACGCCAGGCCACGCCACGCCACGGCCATGCTGCAGCGGAAAGCAGAGCCCTCCGGGCAGTGACGCGTCGGGCTCCTGACTGAGTGGGCGGGTCTCACCTGGACAGAGACGCACAGAGTCAGGTCGCGGCCCCGCCGCTCAGCACAGCAGGGAGGCCTGTGGTGCAGGCACCTTTCTGGTCTCCATCCGGCCGCCAGGGCCTCTGATCCGTGACGTGCAGATGAAGACACGGGAGCAAAAGCGTCTGCCTGTTTGCCACGCGGGACCGTCCCCTTTAGAGGTTTTCCTTGTTCCTCCCTCGCGTTCCTTTCTCTCCCAGCTGGTGTTCGACGCCTCAAATGTTATTTGATTTGTCCGCTCGCGTGGACCTCTCCACCCGCCACAGTCACGTCACAGCCCTGGGGCACCGGGCCGGTGAGTCCTGAGCAGGGTGCTGGTCTCCTGCTGAGGGGTCCGGGTGGGCATCGCTCCTGAGCTGCCAGCACCTGAGCCGCTTTGTTGTGAGGTCTTGTCTGGGACATCCTGGCGGGTGGGTCCCTCTTGCCCTTCATGCTGTGTTTGCGGACAAGACAGAGACAGGAGGAAGCTCTGGAAGGTCAGGGAACACGGTCATCTTGCCACCGCCTGTCGGCCCCTCGGGGTTCAGAAGGCCAGGGGAAGGGCACTGTCGGCTCTGAGCCCCTTGGTGACACTGGGCACAGGGTGGCTGCTCAGCGGCTTTGTCTCCTCCTTGAGCCTGTTCCAGGAGCCTTCTGTCCTGTAACCTGGGACGAGTTATTTTTAAAGCATTTACTGCGACCTGCCTTCACGATCCTTCCCGCGGCTGGTGCCACTGAATCTGCTCCCCATGAATGTGGCCACTGTCTGGGAGCCCCTCAGACTGGAGGGACATTCGAAACGGGCAGAAGGGCTTTCTCGGAGGGGTCCTGGGCGTCTTCTCAGTGTGAGAGGCGCCCCCACCGCAGAAGGGAGGGGCCCCGGCTCTCTGGCCGGCTCGCTGCCCTCTCAGAGCTCACCTGGGGCCCAGACGCCCCTGGGAGGCCGACGGCTGAGAGCGCGATTTTAGAACATGTCCCCGAAAGGTTGTCACCACCAGCATCAATCTGGGGAGCCCGTCGCCTGCCTCTCGTCAGCACTTGGCCTTTGGTTCCAGGTCCCTCTGTCTCCGCCTCCCCTGCTCTCAATAGACACACAGACGCTACACGCACCCCCCATTCCTCCTCCTGCGTCTTTCAGGGCAGGGGGTGTCCGGCAGCTGACCCGGTCCTGCGTGGACAGCAGTGGGCTCCCCACAGGTTAAACTGAAGGAAGTAGGATCGGCCCGTTTTGCACAGACATGGGCAGGAGTCAGTGGGGAGGAAGCCGTGGGGGACGGGCCACGGCTCTTCCCCGGCCAGAACATTGTTTAAAAGAGAAAAGTGGAGCATTTGGTGAACGTTTCTGACTGTCACCCAACCCCAGAGCGGTACCTGTGGGCCAGGGCCTCCTGACTCATCCATTAAGCAAGTCGGTCCCGCGTGGTCATCGGGGGCTCCGGGTCGCGTGCCCACCTCCTGCCAGCCCTGGGCCCCCTCGCTGCCTCCGAGACCCTCCTGGGACCATCGGCCCTGGAGCGCCGGCCCCTGCTCGTCTCCCACCGACCCTCCCAGCACATGGCACAGCCCTCAGTGGGTCCGAAGCGGAGGGGTCCCCAGCGCTGCCTCCCCTGACCTGGGCTCACCCACCCTGTCAGAACAAGCTCTCTTTCTGTACTGAGCACCTGTTGCTATTTTCTGCGTTCCCCAGGTGCCCAAGCCCAGCGCCTGCTGTCTCCTGAGAGTGTCGTCGGTGACCGGAGCTGGGGCGCGGGCGCCCACCTTGTGTGAGCGGCCGTCCGACCCAGGGCTGACCTGGGGCTGACCCAGGGCCTCCTCTGAGTCACCTGCCCCCTCCCTCCCTGCTGCCCACACGTCACTAGTGCTCTGAGCAGTGGCCACCTCCACACGGGAGACAGAGGACGGATGACAACCGTGTCCTCCAGCCCCAGGGAGCTCAGGTGAGCTCAGGTGCCCGCGCCCCAGTGGCACTTGTCCCGTAAGACGTTAAACCACTAACATTTGTGAGCGCTCAGTGCCTGCCTGGCATGGTTTCCAGAGAGCTGTGAACACAGGTGGTCAGCGCCACGGTCACAGGTCACCTCCCTAGGGGTCGCTGCTTCTGCCCTGGACCCCGTGGAACTGCCCTTGGCCAGCTCACTCCAGGGGCTCATCTGCCGCCCCGCCCTGACCCATGGGCCTTCTCCACGCAGGACCCAGGCGGAGCCACCTCCCCCCGGACTCTGTCTCCACACACCGTCCTTTGCCGGCTTTCCCCAGGGACTGTCCCCTTGCTCTGCCAGCCCGTCCTGCGGACACCGTGTGAGACCAGCTGGGCCCCCTGGACAAGAGCCTGCCGGGCAGGGCCTCGCGGGTGGGGCCACGGCGGGGACACGGGCCCGCCGTGTGGCGCGCGGAGGAGCTGGCGGCCGAGTGACTCTTACCTTGTACATGTTGCACAGCCCGGGGTGGCTGCGGGCATGAGGGGACAGTGGGCTCCTGCCCTGCTTGAGCCAGGGTACCTGCCGGAGGGACACAGAGTGGCCGGTTGAGTCCATGAGGCAGCACCCTGAGTCCTCCACAGCGTCCCCTCCTGACCGGGCTTGGTCGGACCCCAGGCGGTGAGGAGGGGCCGGTGGGCTGATGTTAGAGGACCTGGGCGTGAAGGTGAAGGGGGGCCGGGGGGCACAGGGATTTGAAGACGGCGGCTCCGGCCCGAGGACTCCAGGGCAGATGGACGTCAGAGGTCAAGGAACAGAGCAGATTTAGGGAATTCTTTCCTTTAGCGTCCGTTTTGCGGCTCTGTGTCTCATTTTTTTTTTTTTTTAAATATGTTTTTATTGATTTTTAGAGAGAGAGGAAGGGAGAGGGAGAGAGAGATAGAAACACCGATGTGAGAAACAGCACTGATCGGCCGCCTCCTGCACGGCCCGGCCCTGCTGGGGACCGAGCCTGAAGCCCGGGCCTGAGCCCTGACCGGGAATCAAACTGAGCGGCCCAACGGCTGAGCCCCGGCTGGGCCCCGCGTCTCATTACGGGACCGAGTTTTCTTAGAATCGGAGCCGGCATCGGGCTTGCAGGGGACAGCAAGGGCAGCTTGCGGTCCGAAGCCCTAAAGGGCTCTCTGGCGCCTGACGTGGGATAAACGCGTCACATCGGCGTATTTGCAGAGTTTAACTTGCCTTCAGCAGGTGGGTCAGCTCGTACTGGACTCACGGTGGAGACCACGCCTGCTGTGGGGACGTGGCTGTCGCCGTGGCCCCTCAGGGCAAGGACACCGTCTTCGCGGCGGCCAGCACGCCGAGCTGCGGCCCTTGCGGACGCCCTTCCTTGCTGGTGGGGACGTTTAGGAGCCTGATATTCATAGGACTGAATATTCCTGGACACGGGCCACGCACCCGCCTTAACTCGACCATCATAAGTCTCCCCAAAGAGCATTTGCTGCCATCTCATCGGCTATGAGACGGTCCCCGCGGCGCTGAGCGACGTGGCTGGGACAACATTGTCACAGGGCCGAAGCAAGTGGCCGGAGACACCCCTCTCCTGAGACTGAGCCCAGGGAATGGGGATTGAGGGAGGGACAGGGACAGGGACGGGGGCGGGGAGGGGGAGAGGCAGGGGACAGCCCGGCAGCCACGGTCGGGAGACAGAATCCGCGCCGTAGGTTCCAGGGAAAGTCCTGAACTGGCTACAGATAAGACGGGTTTTAGTAAACGGGTTAACTGGTGGCTATTCGTGGACATAAACAGTTGTTATGACACAGAAACGTGTTATTGAATTCCAGAGATGTTACTGCCGGGCGAGCACCCGGGCGTCAGGAGCCCGGCCGCAGGGCTCCCTCGAGTGTCCCCAGACAAGAGGCCATTTTTCTACCAGCAGAAGCGCCGGTGGCTGTGACCCGTGGTGCCGGGACTTACGTCAGTGGGACGGTTGTTTATTTCAGGGCAGGTGCCACAGGACCAGCCTGTGGCTGTCTCCGCCTTGACGAGGCCCGGCTGCCCCACAGGGAGAGGTGGCCTCAGAAGGTGGGGTTCGGGCGAGTCTGCCTTATACGTGTGTTCACGAGGCGAGGGGGAGTTTTCTAATTTATTTCTCCTCTAAGACGAGTGGGGAACACTTTTTCTGCCAAGGGCCATTTGGATATCATAACATCATTCGAGGGCCATACAAAATTATCAACTGAAAAATTAGCTGTGTTAAAAGCTCCTAGATTTATTGAATTTCAAGTCCCGCCTGCGGTTGCCTTGGCAGGGCCAGACACCCCCCACCCCCGGTTTAAGACAATGCCCCGTCCTCGTGAAGAGGAGCGTCTCCGAGTGGTGTTTGGGGAGCCCTGGGGTGGGCTGAGGGCCCTCGGGTCACACGGATGTCGGGGTGCTGGCCCTGCAGGTGGGGCAGGAGGGGCTGCAGCCCTGAGGTCGCCGGCCCTGGGGACTGGCCGGGTACAGAAACACAGCCTTAGCCCTGCCTGGCCCAGAGGGGACAGGAGGACGGCTGTCTCTCTGTCCATGTCCCTGGCAAAGGAGCTCAACTGCTGGGAAAAGCAGAAAGTCCTCGTGGGAGGGGTGGGAGCAGGAGCCACGCCCGACCCGGGGGAGACCAGGGCTCGGCCGGCCTGGGGCAGGGACCCTGCTGGTCAAGCCCCCGGAAATGGGGACCCGTCAGGTGGGGTTTTTCCTCTGTCTTGTCTCCCTTTTTACTACTTTCTGGGCAGCAGGATGATGTCAGGGCATTTAGGAGGGTCCGACACCACGGGAACCCCTAAAATAACATCACCCCAGGCTGATGAGAGGCTCCCACAGTTCCTGAAAGTCCCTTTAATGCTCCACGTGCGCCCCGTGGGCGGTTTTCCCCGAGGTGACAGAGCCTCGGGGGTCAGGCTCGGCTCCCTGTCAACCCGGCAGAGCTGCCGCCACCCGGAGCAGTCGGCGATGAGGGACAGAACTGCCCTCGGGTGGGGCGAGTGGAAGGCGGTGGACGGCCGAGCCCTGCGCCCAGCCCCTCCGGGACGAAGGCGCGGAGGGAGGAGCTGTGACCCCGGGCGCCGCGGCGGGCGCTGGGGCCGAGGACTCACCTGTGGTGCCGGATCCAGAGTCTCGGGAACAAGTGTGCTTAGTAAGGGAGGGACACGCAAGGAATCCACAAGCAATTAGTACACCACCCTCGGGCTGTTAAAATGTTTAATAAATGCACAAACACGAAGACATAGATAAAAGCAAAGTTTCATCACAGAGTCAAATGGGAATTTCATTAGCGGCGGCAGCCGCCACCCTCAAGGACATGGCAAGGTCTCCGCTGACATGGGGACGAAACGCACAGTTTAACTGGTTTATCTAAGTGACGGGGGACAACCGAGGTGTGCGGACGAGGGGAGGACCGTGGGGAGCTGGGAGCTGAGCCAGGACACCCCTGATCGATCGCTGATCGGGGAGGGCACTTCGAAAGGGATTCCTGCGGGAAACCCCCAGACGCCTTAGCGGGTGCAGAAGCAAACGCACCCACCGCCAAAGGTCATTGCCACAGAGACTCCCGGAGACTCCGTGGGTCCCACGTGCGTCACTGCACCTGCGGGTGAGCGCACTGGGCGGGAGGGAGAGGGCAGGGCCCCGGCCGTGCCCTTGGGGCTGGACGTGCCCGTGGGGGTGGGGGTCCCACCGTGTCCTGCACACCGTCTCGGTTACGCTCCCCGCAGGGCTACAGGGTTATCCCTCCGCAATCAGGGCATCGTGTTAACAATGGGGAACTAAGTTACCGTAGAACTAACCTGTGGCAAATGAAATTAAAACGCGATGGAAAAATCAGGAAGCAGGACACTGGTTAATCAGCAGGACTGGTTGGACCCGTGGCGTCGGGCGACGCTGTGCAGCCGACATCAGGGCACAGAGGTCACACTGGGGAAGGGAGGGGACACGCGGCGCCTTGGGGGCAAAGCGAGCAGGACTAACGGGAAATCGTCAGGGCAGACGCCGGCTCGCAGGCGGTGTCGGGGGGGTGCGGGAGGGACAGACAGACCTGTGGGCCCCGGCGTCCCCACCCGAAACTGCCCAGGGCTGTGTGTCCAGCTAGTTACCTCGTCAGCCTCCTACTGGAGCTAAAGAGGGACAAGCTCGGGGTTCCCGGGCTGTGGCCAGCGAGGCCCGAGCAGCCACGATCGGTCCCTGCCCTGGCCCAGAGGTGAGGCCGGAGGCGCAGGCCCCAGGGACGGGAGGGGGAGCCACTGCCTCCGACAGACCAGCGCACCCCGGTCTCCGTCCGCAGTGCCCAGCTCTCCCCACCCGCCCACACTCCAGGGCTGGGGGGCCTGGCTCTCAGCCAACCTCAGGCGTCCCCCCTCCTCCAACAATGCGCCTTTCACTGTGGCCCTCGAGGATTCTGCCTCCTCAGGGAATTCGTCCTGCACTTTCCCTGAATGTCAAGTCCCTGCCGCCCAGAGGGTGGGTGCTGGGTGCATTCCCGGGGCTGGGGGCGGCTCCAGCCCGGGCCCAGAGGAAGGGGGGCACCCAGGGCAGCACAGGCCGCCTCTGTCCAGGCCTCGCTCCGCGCCGTCTGCACAATCCCACCAGGACACCCCTCTAGACGGGCGAGCAGAGTGGCTGCTTTCCCCAGACACACTGGCCGGAGCAGGCGGCTGCCGGGCCTGTGGGCACCTCTGGCATCCTGGGAATCGGAGCCGATTATCTTAGAAACGGTGAGAGGGCCTTTCATGGACAGCCACCGGCCTTTGGGTTCCCTCATTTTCAAGCTTCAACCCAGAGGACCCTTCTGGTGCATAAAGCAAGGGCCCTGCTGAGTTATAGAAAGCACACGACGGAAGCAAAACCGGAGCAGGCCCCGGAAGCCCACCCCGCACGGCCCCGCATGCTTCTGGGGCAGCCGTGGGCACATGGCTGGGCATCGGGGCGTCCGGCTCACCCCCCTCCAGTGTTTAAAAGCAAAAGAAGGCTCCACAATCGACAGGCAAACTGAACAGCCATCGCCAGGGGTCCCCCTCGTGCCATCAGCAAAGACCCCGCAGCAGGAGGCGGCTCCACCCGTCTGTGAGAAGCAGCCACGTGGTTACACTGCCAACTCTGACCCACGTCCGGGCATCAGAGGGCAGAAGGCTGGTCATTTCTAAACCTTTATTCCACAGTCATCAGGATACACGGGTACTTCCAAATGTCTACACCAATTACTTAAGCATTGTTTTCATTTTTAAAAATCCCGTGAAAACGCTTCTAATTTTCTGGATTCTTGATAATCTGGCAACACTGTTTGCGTAGCAGAAACTAGAACCTCTTCTTTGAAAATACTGATGCGCGTAAGAGACTTAAAGCACTAAAGGCTGTAGCTGTACGTGAAGGAAGAACCGTGTGTCTCTAGTCCATTTGCGATAAAGCCACACTGATGGAGGTAAACACGTTCGCGATTTTATTTAACTGAAACCACAGCCCTGACAGGAAGTTTGATTTATGACATATGCTCTCCAGCTATTTAATCTTTTCCGCACAGTTTAAGCATCTCTTTCCTGCCCCTGGGTTAAGCAGAAGAGTCTAAGCTTTCGGAGCCGGCGAAGCCGCGCATGTGGGCTGCTGAGCGGGCGAGGGAGCCCCCCGGGGGCCGCAGGGCGGTGGGTCCGACAGCCGTGCTTGGAAAAGCAGCCCAGGCTGAAGCTGGCGCTAGAAGCCGGTCGGGGGACCAACATTTCAGGGCAAGGGGAGACGCCCCAAAGTAAAGGAACAGATACAACAGGCCCCGGAGGAACCAACCGGAAAGGACGTCCCCGTGCCCTTCAGACACACGGCGCTGTTCACCCAAAGTGCTGACAAGCGAAGGCGCCCCCGGCCGGGACCCCAAGGCGCCGACACATCTGCACAACTGACACCTGTCGTCTCCGACAAGCTTACGACTGCCAGTCACTTAAGCATCATAGTCAGAGGCGAAAGCACATTTCGGAAACTCCTCCACTCCCGGGAGCCCGGGGGTTCGGGACGCTGCTCCCAGGCCGGGGCCCTCAGCTCCCAGGCCCCTCAGAGCCTCTCACCCCCCAGGCCCCTCGGAACAAGCACAGTCCCGGCTGCAGACACGGCGCAGCGTATGGGGCCATGAGCCGGGGACACCCAGTAAGCCGGGGATTGTGGAAACCCTCTCCTTCCACACGCCCCGGCCACCCGACACTCAGCCAGCCACGTGACCAGCCACGTACTTGTCCCCGAATGCCACTCGGGGATTAAGGACGCGTCGGCCACAGAGGACCTGTTCACACCGAGTTCAGGACACACTTGGAAACTGGACCCCGGGAGGGACACTGTTCCTTGGGATACATTTTAATCTACAGAACATTTAAATAATGAAACTTCATAGACTCTATATTCAAATTACCGGAATCACAAAATAATACAGTTTCGATTCATAGAGGCATTTGCCGGCCCGTCTTTCCTCTTTCCCTCAACACCGCAGACCAGGGAGGAGGTTCGCTCGAGGCGGATTTAGAAGGCGAGCTGGCTCCAAAGTCCTCAATAGCATGATTGTTGCAAATCAACGCCGAGCGAGCGGCGCTCAGTCCAGGAGAAAAGTGAGCAGAACCCAGGGCAAAGCCCAAAGCGTGGGCGTCAGAAGCAAAATCAGCCACGAAGCCCCCAAGCCTGCGACACGGGAGACCCGCGGGCGTGGCCAGTGCCCGCATCCCCACGGCCCCCGGGGTGCAGCCTGGAGGACGCCCTCGCATCCCCGAGCCACATCCTGGCCGCAGCCCCCGGGGAGCGGGGGGAAGAGGCGAGTTTAAGCGGAAACACAGGGGCGGCGGCCCCGGCCCCTCCCGCGGGCCGGTGAGCGTTTCCAGAAAGGACAGGCCCTACCCAGCTGAGAGGCACCTCCTCTGGGGCCCAGGACACCTGGCTCCCCTCCTTCCATCTACACGGACGGCTCCTACTCCTCAGAGCTCACCTTGCCCGAGCCCCGCTTGGGCACACCCCTGTCACCTCCAAAGAAGCGCCCCAGGGAGTCGAGGAAGCCCGTGTCCCGGTGCCTGGGGAGGAAGGCGTGCTTGGCATGGTCCAGGGTGCTGGCGGAGGCCAGGTACTTGGACCCGTGCCTCTGAGAGGGTCTCTTCTGTGACGCCATCACGTCCGGGCCCTCGGGAGCGGCTGCACTGTCCTCTTGGATGGTCTGGAGCTCGTCCGACTCCGAGGGCCTGTCTTTGAAGGTGTTGTCTTCCCTCCCCGGGGCATCTCGGGAGAAGAGGCGGATCAAGTGGGGGCGGCCCCTGGGGTCAGCTGGGCTGGCGGCCGGCCAGGCATTCTTCGGGTCCACTGTGCGCTTGGAGTCTGTCACCGCTGTGTCCGGAGAGGGGCTCCCATTGTTCTGGTCCACAGCTGCCTCCCCTGCAAACAACAGTGAGATGTGAATACGGGCCGTGCAAAGCCGCGGGGACAATGCTGCTTTCTTCCCGGGCTGCTCAGCGGGTCTCCTACAAAACCCGCTGACGGTCCCCGCCATGGCGCCGTGGCGGCCCGACTGCCCGGGCAGGGACCTGGGCTGGGCGCTGGCCGCAGCTCCGTGTCCCAGGGACCGGCACAGCCCGTCGCTGCAGATTTGGGACCTTGCACGAGGCGGGGCCGCCGAGCTCCCAGCTAACCGTCAGGGTCCCTCGGGGGCCGCCCCCGCCCCGTTTGGGGAACCCAGGATGGCGGACACCTTTAGGGGACTTTCGTGATCTAAAAGCCCCTGGGGCACCAGCTTCCGGGTCGGGGGCGTTTATCTGACACACGGAATCGTCAGTGCTCCCGGGGGAAAGGGAGCCTCCCGATGCCTGTCTTGATTCCTGCCTCAGAGAAACGGGCATTTGGATTCCGTGTCCGGATCCACCGGGGCCTCGCAGGAAACGCGCTCAGGACCTTGTGCTCCGGCTTCTCGGCCGGGAGCAGCAACGCGCGGGCGTCTGCGGGGAAGGGCACTGGCGCCGTTTCCCACCTCGCTGCCTCTCGCAGACCCGCAGCGTCTGTCGGGAGCAGAGACACACCCGTTTCCCTCAGTCACAACTTAGGTTCGAATGAACGTCGGTCAGTTTCCTCGCAGAGCTTCGCTTCCCACCTACGGGAGGCGGGGCTGCGCACACTTTCTGGAACACGGTCCCCTCCCGACCGTCCCACGACCTGTTCCCCGACCGTTACCCACCAGCATCCGTCCCGCCATTCAGCTGTCTAGCCACCCATCCCTCCAGGCATCCTGTCACCTCCCCACCCACCCATCTCCCACCCACCTTATCTACCCACCCACCCACCCAGCCAGCCAGCCAGCCAGCCACCTACCCACCCACCTACCCACCCAGCCACCCACCCACCCAGCCAGCCAGCCACCTAACCACCCACCCACCCACCCAGCCAGCCAGCCAGCCACCTAACCACCCACCTACCCACCCACCCACCCAGCCAGCCAGCCACCTAACCACCCACCCACCCACCCACCCAGCCAGCCAGCCAGCCAGCCACCTAACCACCCACCCACCCACCCACCCACCCAGCCAGCCAGCCACCTAACCACCCACCCACCCACCCACCCACCCAGCCAGCCAGCCAGCCAGCCAGCCACCTAACCACCCACCCACCCACCCACCACCATTCACCGAGCACCTAATGCGCTAGCGTCCTGTCGTCCTTTTCAGATTCTGGGTGACAGTGCTGAACGGGACGGGCCCTTGTCTCAAAGCGTAGAACAGAGCGTCGGGATGGGCTGACTGATGTGCCCTCCTGCCCAGCAGTGTGCCCACGCCCTAAGCCCTGGTACCTGTGAATGGGACCTTATTTGGAAACAGGGTCTTTTGAGGGCGTCATCAAGTTACGATGAGGTCAGACTGGAGGAGGGTGGGCCCTGGTCCTTCTAAGAAGAAGGGGATTTGGACAGACACACGGGGAACAGGTCAGGACGCAGGCAGGGGCGGGGTGGGCGTGTTCTCAAGACAGGACGCCATGGCCGCCAGGGGCACCAGCAGGCGGAGAAGGGGCCCTCCTGGGCCTTCGGGGGGCGTCTCCTGCCACCAGGGCGCCTGAGCCTCTGGCCTCCCGACGTCAGGGGAAGAGGCGCCTGCTGTTTTAAGCCTCCAGTTTGCGGTAATTTGTTACGACAGCCACAGGAAATGGAAATAATATGCAATTTCATACCAAGTAATCATGTGAAAGAAAACAGAGCAGGGTAGGGGTCAGGAAGGGCCCTGAGGGACATCGGGGAACATGAGGCTGTGGCCACGTGAGCACGGGGCGGGGTGGCTCCCGCGGGGGGAGGGACACTGGGATGGGGCCCCCGGCGGGCGAAGCTGGGCGTGTGCCCCAGGGAGCAGCAGGAGACCCGGGCCTGAGGTGGGGGGGGGAGGCGAGCTGGGAGCTGGGGGACCTCGGCCGACTGCGAGGGGCCCCCAAGGGCGAGCAAGGGGCTGGCCTCTCCCAGAGCAACGGGAGATGCCAGCAGGCACGCGGGGGGCAGACTTCAGGTGAGCACAGGTGGGAGGGGCTGCTGTCCAGAGAGAGGAGGGTGCCCTGGGGGCAGAGGGAGGGGACCACCCAGCCACGATCATGCCCAGAGGGGTGACACGGGCTGTTTCCTTTGTCACCTCTACTTGAGAGGGTTTTATGTCCACAACACATACTTCCCCACAAACAGCAACAGGAAAAACGTTCTGCTCTCTTCCAATAAAGTCACTAGGCACCTGTTAGCTACTCAGGACGCCGTGGGTGGGCGGTGGGTGGTTAGGAAGGGTCAAGACGCTGTCCCACGAGGGGCAGTCATCACTCAGTCGATGGACTGGCCTGTATTTGCAAAGCAGAGTAACCTCCCAGCGAAAGCCCCAGGCAGACAGTGGGCGCCAGGAGCAAAGTGACCCCGGCCAGGCTCCTGGGAGAGCTGCCGGGCGTGCCTGAGGCGGCCACGCTCACGCCTTCGAAACGCGGCACACAGAGCCACATCCACGGACTCAGTGCAGCCCCGTGGGAACGCCAAGATTTACAACACGCCTGTGAACACATCGCACCCCAGCCACGTGAAGGAACCGTCGCCCCCACGGAGCTGGGGGTTTGCAGGGTGTGAAGCTAATTCCCCGGTCGCCACAGCTCAGAGCCCGGTTTTCTAGCTGAGCTTCGGCTTCTGCAGCAAATAGAGTTCACGCAAACGTGGGGGGAAACAGCGCCTACTCTGTTCAGGGTGAAACGCATTCGCTGAGGCGGGCGCATCTGAATACCAACGTTTCCACCACAGCTGGGCTTTGTGTCCCTGAATGTGGCCGTTTGTGAGGTGCAGAGACGGGCCTCTGTGCCCCGAGAGTAGCTTCTCCTGCACACAAGGGGAGGGAGAGGTCAGAATCGTGGATGTGCCACATTTTCTGAAGGCCAAGCGCAGATTGTCAATTAAATCAGCTTTAACCACGTTGCAGCCACTGCCCCACATTCACGGAGCCGAGCCTGCGGTGCAGTGTGTGGGGCTGGGATCTGATGCTACAGGAACGTCACCGACCACGCTCCCCTGCTGTGCAGATTCTGCAGGAGCCTGCAGAAAACTTTAAAAAAAATTTTCTTTTTAATCTTCACACAAGGATATTTTTCCATTGTTTTTCAGAGAGAGTGGAAGGGAGGGGGAGACGGAGGGGAGAGAGAGCGACTGGTTGCCTCCCTCATGAGCCCCAAATGGGGAGGAGACTGAATTTGCAACCCAGGTGTGTGCCCTCGACTGGGAATCGAACTCGAGACTCTCTGGTGTGTGGGCCGACGCTCTAACCACTGACCCACACCAGCCAGGGCAGAAAGAAAATTTCTATAAAAACAAACGCCATCACCTCAATCTAATTTCTAGAATGAGCCCCAGAAAACTTCGGTGGGTTTGTACCGGCCTTTGAAGGGGGGGACACTAAAATCCCAGAATGGCAGAGAGACCTCACCACGCAGGATGGCGACATCGGGGGACGGCGTCAGCTATGTGAAGAGACTGACAGCTGTCATGACTGAGGGGGCTGCAGTGGCCCCACTTACACCCTGTGTCCGGCTGCTCCCACCGACGTCACCCTTGCGGGGACGCAGGATGCCCACCTCCCGTGGCTTCCCCCAGGCCCAATAAACCAGGGTGCCTGTGGACAGCACCCCAGTTCTGCTTATAAAACAGTCCACAACGGAGCGGGTGACAGGTAATTCACTGCCCGCATAGCTGAGGTTCGCCCGTCCAACTTCCACACTGCGAGTCAGATGGGGACAGGAGGGGGCCCCATTCGGCAAGGGGCCTGTCTTGAATCCACATGCCATGAACCAGGCTGCGAAGCTCCGTGCCGCGGACACAACCTCAAGTGAAAGCCGTGGAGCCCGGCCTGCTGTCCAGAGGCCTGGGGTAAGGGGGCGCCTGCTGAGAGCACAGGACCATGCTTGCTGACCCCCGACTGCAGACGAGGGGGCCCTGGGGGTACCTGCGCGTCCCCAGCCTGCCCGGCAGGCTGCTCTCCACGGGCCCTGGAATTCGCAATGTGGGCCCGCGCGGAAGAGGCCCTGCCTGTGTGCAGAACGCTGCTGTCCCGGCAGCCTGCACGGGGTCACCGCGGGGGGAGGCAAACAAAGGCCTCGGTGTGGCCCTGGGCCTGCTATGGCAGAAATTCTGCATCTATGAGAGGCACGCGGCCGCCTGCTGGCTTCCGCAGAGATTTCTCTAAAACCTTTTCACAAACGAGTCTTATCAGCCCACCCGCTCACACGAATGCCTCCTTTGTGTGCCCAGAACATATAGTTTTTATTTGCTCTAAATAGCTCACCCCTCGAACCCTCCCACAGCAGGATCGGGCTGGGGGCTCCACTGTGTGCATCTCGGGTCCTAAGTTCCCTCATCGCACAAAGGGGGTGACAGTCCATACGCTCAGCTTCCCAGGCACCGGTGGCGTAAAGATAGTGGGATTTAAAAAGAGCCTGGTATGCACGCAGGGTCTGCTCCATGCGCACCTCTGGCGATTCTCACAGTGACTTAGTCCCGACAATCAGGACCTTCAATGGCCACAGAGAAGCAGGCTGTCCCCGGCCGAGCTCCGGGCCCTGACCTGGTCACTTTCTTCACTTTGGCTCATTTCAGCCCTTCGTCCTGGTCGTCCTCCCAATGGCCCTGAGATGCTCTCATGTGTCCTGTTATCAGCAGCAGTTTCCTTCTTTCTTTTTAAAAAATATGTTTTTATTGGTTTCCGAGAGAGGAAGGGAGAGGGAGAGAGATGGAAACATCAGTGATGAGAGAGTCACTGACTGGCTGCCTCCTGCACGCCCCCTGCTGGGGATCGAGCCCGCAACCCGGGCATGTGCCCTGACCGGGAATCGAACCCTGACCTCCTGGCTCCTAGGTCCATGCTCAACCACTGAGCCACGCCGGCTGGGAAGCCACAGCTTTTATTACGTGAGAGGAAGCAGCTGTGACCTCGACTGTGACCTGTGTGAATCAGTCTCACCTGATATCAGGTACCACACCCTGAAACTCCTCACAGCATCTCTGGGCGGGAAAAGGTTGGGAGGAATCACATTCCTGGCCCAGAGCTCAGCCCACCACGTCCCGTCAGCCATCGGGTTCCCCCCAAGCCACCAGCGCAGGCTCAGGAAGGACAACTCAGCCCAGAGTCCAGTCCCAGGTGTGGCCCAGGGTGACTCTGGGCCAGGGGCCTCACCCAGGGTGCTTGTCAAAGTGGAGGAGCCCTGTCCCGGCTCTGGGCTGCCTCAGGTCCAATCCCTCCCCCAACCCGGACACAGCTCCCACTGTCCTCCCCAGGGACCTAGGAGATGTCCCATGCTGCCCGCTTCCTTTTGTGGGCTCGAAATGCCCCAAGAAGAGCTGAAACACGTGCCCCAAACCACTTGACCTCCTGCACGCACGCGGTTTGAGTGGTGCCTATGGGGGTGGCGCTGGGCATTTGCTGGCATCAAATGAACAGGGAGCAGGAGTCCAGATTTAACTCATTTTGACTCTTAGCTAGAACATAGTATCAAGTTAACCATCGCACTTCTAAAAGCATTTCCGTTACTCTGTAAGTATTCGGGGGATACTTTTATCATTTGTTACCTGGGAAACAGTCAGAAACAGTAGCCATTTCTACACTCTGTGTTGCAGGACAGGCTACCCCATGGGCTACAATGTAAAACTTCACCGATACATTGACTCTTGGGCATTTTAGTAGAGGGAGGGTTACTTTCAGATCTTTTCTTGGGGACAGTGGCAGGTCTGTACTGCAGCACTGTGTCCCTGGGAGCCCCGGGAACAATGGTGTCAAATGTCTGGAGCGGGGACAGGGTCACACACAATGCCTGCTTTTCACAGCCGCTCCCAGCAGAGGAGGTGCCCGCGGTGCGGCTTGTACCAGCCCGCGGCAGCCTCTGCTATCTTTTAAGGATAAAAATAACTTGAAAACTCTTCAAGTAAAGAAATATTCCATGAAATACTTACAAAAAACCCTCAGACAGTAAAACATGAGCTTTCAGATTGAGAAAAGGTGGTCGAACAATTAGACATGGGAATAAAGGAGACATTCCAAGACTTTTATAATAAAGTATCTGACTAAAAAAATGGAAAATAGCCCCTAGCTACGTATCTAGTAGAGACAGATACCCTAAAAGATTTGTTTATGAAAATTCTAACCTGATCACAGTGGGAACTTATGATAATCTATTATATATATATATAAAATAGATTCTATCTATCTATCTATCTATCTATCTATCTATCTATCTATCTATCTAATCTATCTATCATCTATCTATCATCTATCTATCTATTATCTATATCTATCTATCTATCTATCTATCTATCTATCTATCTATCTATCTATCATCTATCTCTTTATTGATTTCAGACAGAGGAAGGGAGAGGGAGAGATAGAAGCATCAATGATGAGAGAGTCATTGATCAGCCGCCTCCCGCATGCCCTCCACTGGGAATTGAGCCTGTAACCCGGGCATGTGCCCCGACCAGGAATCAAACTGAGATCTCCTAGATCCTAGACTGATGCTCAACCACTGAGCCACGCCCGGCCAGGCATGATAATCTGTTTTTATGTTTTGGTGCAAGAACTTCAAATAGATCGATAATTTCATAAGGAAATGATCCTTTATAGAAAGTGAACACTCACATGTCACAATAAATCCATGTACATATGTACGGAGCGTGTGTGTTACCAAGTTCTCCAACATGGAAGAGAAATTCTCCATGAATTTCACTGTGACATTTTTAATTTTAATCATAGAGAAAGCTTGACGTCATTTCCTACAAGGTCCCAGGTAATTACCAAGGGGCCTGGTTTCTGAGTCGCTAAGTGTCATCGGTCAGGCGCTGCAGCAGGCACCCCCGGGTGCTGGGCTGGTGTCACTGCCCGGCTCAGCCCTGGTCGCCCAAGGCCAGCATCGCTCACGGTGGGGCTGGAGTGCGTTACAAGCTCCCTTTTCCTGAATCTCTACAAATGTCCACATGCGGTGCCTGAAACGCCTTCGTCAGAAAGTGTTACTGGGGATAAAGCTTTTCATTTCCACTTGTGCATTGAGATGGGCTGAGCGGCCGACTGGCAGTGATGTGAGGGTGTTAGTTTATCCTCGTGGTTCCACGTGGAGCAGGGAGGAGTGAGAAGGGGTGTAGGACACGCAGGCGGGTCCCTCCCGCCCGTCTAACACTCGGCTCCCACGGTGCCGCTCGCGTGCCCTGTGCTGGGGGGACTCTCAGGCTCCAGGGCCTCCTGGGTCTTGTCCCAGCAACTCGGCCTGACCTTTCCTGACCCCGGCTCCTGCTATGGGTACGGTCTTAGCCCCACTCACGTCACTCTCGCGCACCCCCCTCTGAATCTCTGACCCTGCTCTGCACCCGCCCTCGTGGCCACACAGTCCTGCCTCTATGTGGGGGGGGGGGGCGTGTCAGCAGCTCTCATCGCGGGGCGACTAGTGACCCCTAAACGCCCCAAGTGAAGCCGCTTCTGTAGCCAAGGAAACAAGCTCTGGTTTCATTTTCGCTAAGTCACCGAGGCCCATGTAGCAACCAAAATGACAGGTTCCCATCGTCCCCATATTCCGGTCCTCTCACGACTGCGGGAAGTGACGTGTCTCAAAGTCACCTCCATCCCACGGAGACACACGCAGACTCGCAAGCTCCTGCATCAGGAGGCAGACACTGGCCCGGCCCAAGTATCACAGCTAAAGGACGTCACTGAAGCCAAGCACCAGGAGCACAGGGCTTGGGGCCATGTCACACCTGCAGGTCACCGTATTTCTGAGCAATGTGCCTGAGTCCCTCACTGCCCACCCCGGGCCTCCACCAGCCCCGTCCCTGCCCTCCTGCCCCAGGTGGCAGCTGCCTCGATGCTGAGCTCTCCCCTTTGTTCCCTCGATCCCCTGGCCTGGCTCCCCGCCTCCAACAGGGCCACAGGTATTTATTCCCCTAAGTCGGTTTTAATGAAGGTAAGACGACAAGGGTTGGAGGCGTCCCCGGAACAAAGCGCCCGCACAGCCAAACCAGACCTGTTTCTCCCGAGGGGACACTTGAGGGACCTCCTTCCTCCCAGTCCTGTCGCAGAAAAGTGGCAAGAGGCCGCCTGAGCAACCGGAGAAGACATCTGCCCGGAGATCTCACCGAAGTCACTAACTCCCCTCAACCTTCATTATGGGAAAAACTGTCTGCAGGGGCGGCCGCTCCCGGGCAGAGCTGCGGTGACCGGCCTCAGGCACCAAAAAACTGTCCCACTGGCTGCCCCTGCGGACTAGCCAGGACCCCCCCAGGGGCATCTGAACCCGCACAGGGAGGGGAAGAGATGACACCACCAAGGGGCGCAGGTGGTCCTGCCCCCTCCGGCCCATCCTTCTGGCGTGTCCGAGAGGGTAAACGAGCGTGTCAGCATGTGCGTGCGTGTGTGAAGGTGACCATGTATGTTGTGTGTGCGAGTGAGCGTGTCAAGTTCCCCGTCACTGCCGGGAGCTGCCTTAGCTCTCGGGGAGACAGACACCCCCCCACGGGGCACCCGGCCGGTCACCTGGCGTCTCGGGGGCACAGCAGACCACGGCCCCGTCCCCTCGAGGCAGCCATCGCCTGTCGCTGCGCCCGTGGCAGATTCTGTCTGCACAGTGCCAGCCGCGGGCGAGGGACCGCGGGTCAGGACACTGCCCACCCGTCTGCGCTTCGCGGCCGGGTTCCAGGAGAAAGGGTGGGTGCTAAGGGACAATGTTTTGGAGCAGCTTAAATGAAGTTTCAACAAGAGGTAAATTTTCTAATGAGATCAGATGACATTGAAGACGGAACCGCCCGGCGGGGCGCTGCTGCGGGGGCGGCAGGAGGAAGGCGGGCGTCGTCTCAGGCAGGTCATCTGGGATGGGAAGTGGCCGGGCGCAGCCCTGAGACAGGAACGGCCTGGACACACCGTGTCGACCTCAGGGGATACTCTGATTGCAATGCACCGAACTACGTCCATTCACCTGCACCTCACCCGCCGGTGGCTGGTTTACACAGCTCTGAACTGCTTTCTACGTCCTCAGCGAGGACATTCTATCTGCTAACACCGTGGCACATCCATGGTGTGTCCTAAAAGCCCCCTGCCACTGTCATCACGGCTCAGGTGCTGAGGTCACCCGCCGGCACAGGTGTGGGGCTGCTTCGGCGCCTCTGGATCCTTGGTGTGGGGGACCCAGGGCCCAGCAGCAGGAATGGGGCTGGTGGCACTGAGAGGGCCCGGCAGCCACACAGGGTGGAGCCTGGGCAGAGCCGGGGACCTGGTTCTCACCAAAGCCTTTGATCCCACGTGCCTCAGGGCAGGTGCGTGGGGGCTGCACAGGGCCAGGGCCAGAGCTTAGCAAGCTGTTCCTTTCCCTTTTTAAATCCTCACCTGAGGCTGTATTTTATTGATTTTAGAGACCGGGGGGGGGGGGGGGGGGGAGAGAAACACCCGCGTATGAGAGACATTGATCGGCCGCCTCCTGCACACCCCCTGCTGGGATCAAACCTGCGACCTGGGCATGTGCCCTGACCGGGAATCAGACCAACAACCTCCAGGTGCCCGAGACAAAGCCCAGCTGAGCCCACCAGCCAGGGCGAGGTTTCCTTTTTAAAGACTTGTTGCTTCAGTTTAGAAAATGATGGTGCTGCTCCGGGAGGAACAGGGGGAGGTGGGCTCACTGACCCGCGGACTCACGCACTCCAGCTGGAGCCGGGAACCAGAGACCCAGGGTTAGGCGCCTCCCACGCTGCAGGGGGCGGACGCGGGACTCGGCGGGAGAGGGGTGCGGAGAGCTGCCTGCCGGGCCCTCTGCAGGGACCGTCCTTCCCTTGGCCGCCGACCAGGCCAGGGCCTCGGTGGCTGGAGTCGGGAGGGGACAGTCCAGCAGCCACACTGTGGCTCCCACGTCCACGTCACAAATCCCGCTGGGTGTGGGTGAGAGAAACAGTAACTTTTGCTGATGGAAACCTAATATGGGTGCTTTCAAATCGGGACCCGAGGCCCAGCAGGGTGGAGGGCGCAGAGTCCTGGGTCTGAGCTGGGGCCCCCACTGCCCACCAGCCACGCCCATCACAGCTGCTATTTGTGCCTTGGGAGGCCTGTGTCCCTCTTTGTTCTGGAGCCTGTTCAGTTGTCCCTTTGTGGCTCTGCTGGCCTTAAGTGACCCCTCGCCCTGCATGTCGTTTTGAAGGCCAGGACCTGCGGGGTGCAGCCGTGGCCTCCTCTCTCCCAGGGTCACCCTGCGGGTGTCCCATCCGCTCGGGGTGCACTGCTGAGTCACTGCCCCTGGGAACGAGCCTCTGTGGTCCTGGACCCAGCAGGACAGGGGTGCTCTGCCAACCAGGACACAGCAGGGGCGCCCCGGCCCCCGCCTGCCCCACCGGCACAGGGCCTCCCTGCCAGCACACAAGGTGCCGCTCACCCGCTTTCCTGGGCTGGGCCTCGTCCCTCCTCACCGATCTCCCCTGTGGAGACAGCGCGAGGCTGGGAGCTTGGGAGCTCAACCCTCCTTGGAGACACCGCCGGTCTCTCTTTAGAATGTGAAAGAGGGACTTTTGTCTCCTAAGTTGAAAACCCAGCAGAAGCCAAGCACCAGCTTCCCTTGTGACCAGCTAGTGTGGCCTCAGGGAGCAGGGGACGCCCGCAGGGCCTCTGGTGTGTGTGAGGACACTGCCCAGCCAGAGTCTGCGCCTGCTGTGGGGACACCTGTCCTTGTGGTCAGTGGGGACACCTGCAGAGCCGCACTCTCAGCAGGGGCGTCAGAAGGGCAGAGGGGACGTTTGAGGACTCAGCCCACAGGAGCCGTATGAGTGGGGCTTCACCGCCCTGCGGATTCATATTTACAGTTAGAACAACTACACCAAGCGCAGCCACGTCTGCAGACACCGTTTCTATGGAAACAGTGCAGTGAAAGTGGTCTGGGCAACTCGTGCTCAAAGAACAAAGCAACTCACGGAGTATCAGAGATATTCCGTTGAAAGGTCATTTATACACATGTGTGTGCAAACACGCACACGCACACCCACCCACACGCACACACACGCTCACATACACACACACGCACACCCATCCACACGCACACGCACACCCACCCACATGCACACGCACACGCACACCCACCCACATGCACACACGTGCACACCCACATGCACACACGCACACACGCGCACACATACACGCACACACACGCTCACATACACGCATGCTCTGAGGCAGAGGTGCACACACTTACACGTCAGCTGCTCGGCAGCAGCCCAGAGGCAGAACGTCTCACAAATCAAGAGCTCAGCCCTCAGGCCGGCCTGAGCGTGGCTCAGCGGTTGAGCATCGACCTGGGACCCAGGAGATCGGGGTTCGATTCCCGGTCAGGGCACAGGCCCGGGTTGCGGGCTCCATCCCCAGTGGGGGGCGTGCAGGAGGCGGCCCATCAGTGACTCTCATCATTGATGTTTCTCTCTCTCTTCCCCTCTCTGAAATCAATAAAGATATATTAAAAAAATAACAGAGCTCAGGTGGTCGGGGCGTTTTTCACGGAGTAAGGCAGTGCGCAGAGGCTGTCTCAGGAAAGCAGGGGCAGGGCTCCAGGGTGAGGTGGGGCCCCACCGTCACTCCCTCCCTGGCAGATGCCACAGGCCAGGCCCCAGTGACCTCACCACCTTCAGGAAAATGAACCTCAAAGCGGAAAACCCAGCAAAAGAAGAAACGACATGTGCATATAACCAAACATCGAGCTCGTACAAGGACCGTTACCGGTCAGGACGGGTTTCCGAGAGAGGCCCACATCTGGAAGGGGCGGCGTGGGGTGGAGACCGAGCCACGGGCACCCCTCTGGCTGTCACCCAGGCGGCAGTTCACGGGCTGCTCTGTTGTTGGAGCTGCAGGACCAGCGATATAGAGATAATTCCAGATGATTCCTAGTGATTTCAGGAGAAGTTTGCCCCGGCTTTTGCACAGGACTGAGCCTGTAGGGTGCTGTCGGCGGGAGCAGGGAGGCGGTATTTCCTGATTCAGGTGTCCTCCCGATGGCCCCGTGGGCCCCAACTGGCCTCATCCAGCCGGATGGGCCCATCCTCACAGCTCTGACCTGGGGACCTGGGTCCCCTGGAAGGAGCCACAGGGGTTCGGGAAAGAGCCGGAGCGCCCTCTGTTGGGGACTTGACTCCTTGGTCAGCAAAACTGAGGGAGACCCAAGGTTTCCGCCCTCCTCTGAGCCCCATGACTGGGAACTAGGCGGGGCGGGTGGGGCGATGACACAGTCCTTCCTGCCTGGTTTTCAGGTGACGAGGACAGTGTGTGTCACGTGTGGGGTGTGTGGTTCAAAAAATGCCAGTGACGAGCCTGCCGCAGACAACCTGCTTCCCCAGAGCTTAGACGACAGCTTCAGATGCTTCCTTCCTCTCCGGGTGGCCGGGCGAAGCCGCCCTGGAGTGTCCCCGCCAGGAAACCGCCACAGAACATGACTCGAAATGTGCCCTGGTGTGGGGCGTGCTGAGATCTGTAGCCCTTCATGGGATTTCCCCGTGAGATGGAAAAGTAAATGAAATTCCAGAGAGCGTGGCTGGGTGGGCGGGGCGCTGGCCCTCACGGAGCCAGGGGGCGGCGGGTCTGGTCGCGTTGCACCCCAGCCCGGCCGCAGACCCTCCAGGTCCCCGGGTCAGTCCTCAGGGGGGACCCTGAGCAGCCGAGGTAACACGGAGACCTGGAGGCCGTGTGACTCGCAGAAGTGAGTCTGTGACAGACAGTGGCCCCTGCTTACTCCTTATAGCCCCCGATTCCCCTGACGCGGGGACGAAATGATCCGCAGGCACTGGGAGATGACAGTGAAGTCGATGCTGGTGACCCGGGGCTCAGAGAACACCACGGAGGCCTGGCTCCCTCACTCGGGGAGTTGCTGTTGGTCAAGAAGAGGCCTCTTGTGTGAAGCGGGAGGGGACCACTGATGTCACTGAGAGTGACATGTGCGCAACACTTCATAACGTAAAGGAATCCGCACGGATATTCCCCAAGGCTCTGCAGTGAGGACGGCCGGCGGGTTCCTGGGCTCCCTTCACCGGGTGGCTCCGCACCCGCAGGCGGGGCTTCTCTGGCTGCCAGGGGCAGAGGGTGGGGACTGTTGGGCCCACCGTCGGCACTGCACAGGGTTGTCGGGCTCCGGGTGGTGGACCCAGGAGGCATCCGGCCACCTCGCTCAAGGTCGATGGAGTAAGGACGTTGTCAGGTCCTCCACTTCCCTCTGTGTGACTCGGCCTTGATCCCCTATCGGCTGAGCAGGAGGTGGAGGTGCTGGGGAGGGGACCGTGTCCTGACCCCAGGAGCCGAGCGCCGCAGGTGCCCGGTGCGCGCCTCGGCTGAGGTGGAACCACGTCACGGACACCGCACAGGCCGAGCCTGCTCTGCTTATTTCTCCCAAAAAGACAAAGCTGAGTTTGTGACGTGACTGGAATGTCTGCATCTCTGTTGTTTTCACATTCAACTCCAGCTAATAATTCTCCAGGTGGAATATCTACCTTTGAAAGAGCCTCCCCGCCCCGTGGGGTCCCGAGTGAGACCAAGGTGGGGCCAGGAGCCGTGGTGTGAAAACCGCCCGAGAACCTGTCTGTTCTGTCCCGGGAACAGAGATGCGGACACCCAGAGGCGACCTGTGTCCCCAGGGCACCACGAGCGGGCGCAGTTTACAGAAACAGTTACTTCCCAGCACCTCCTGAGCCCTATTTTGTAGTTAAAATAAACAGCACAGTAGCCAGGCTCCGGGCCAATCTCACTTTCTCATGAGTGATTTTTTATGGGACACTGTTCGGCTCCTAATGTCCACACGCGATTGAGCAAACCAGAGAAATATCACACAGAAGAGAAAATCTGGGAAATCCAGGCAAAATAAAACAGAACAGGCAGGAAGAAGACAGGCCGGATCCCACGGCCCCGGCGCGGGTCCCTCAGCCTGGGCAGTCCCGCGGGAGAGCGGACTGGGAGCGAGGCTGCGAGGACGGGCCCCCCGACCCCGTTTCCATAGAGCAGCACCTTCAGCACCGAGAACAGGCCCACAGACGGGCCTCGTACTAAAGAAACGGGGCCTCCCCCAGCGAGGGGGCACCTGCACACGCTGTCCCGCCCTAGGAACCCGTCTCCCGGCTCCCGTCACATACCAAACACGTCGCTGTCTCCCGAGGGCTCCCGGGAGAGCCCACGGAGGTGCCTCCTTTCCTCAGACTCCCCTCCTCTGTGACCTTCGCCATCCTGGAAAACAAAAAACACACGGTGTTTTATCAGCAAAACAATTCACTGCGCTGCTGCCGTCAATCCCGGAGCAGACGGTCACGGTCTCGCGTCGGTCGCCAGCTGTGACGCGGTCCGGGCCCAGGTGGGCTAGGAGGGACTTTTTCATATCTACCTATTTAACTTGAGAGGAGAGCGACCTTGGAACAGGAAGAATTTCTTGGCAGTTTCCGCTGACGGCTATAAATTCTCGCCCACCGTGCTCGTTTCTCATCTGGCTTCTACGCGGGGGTCAGTCCTGCGCTTCCCCAAGTCCAGAGTAACAGCTTCCTTTGAGAAGCACTTAACACCGGCTGGGACCACGGCCTCCACTGGGGATACACCTGTGCTTTCACATCGAAAATCAGGTCGCCCTCCGACCCACGGCGTCCCCCGGTGAGACCCGGGGGCGCCCTCTCCTCCTCGGCGGTGAATGAAGTTGAGTCTCGGGGGGGGCGGGGGGGCATCTCGGGTTCAGCGTGAAAGCTGATGTTAAAGCGAAGCCCTGGAGGCCGGTCTCATGGTCACAGCTTCCTGCTCCCTTGCTCAGGCTGGGGAGGCAGCGACACCTGCCTCTCACCCCCGCCCTGTGTGGACGTCTGTCCTGTGGCCGCACAGCAACCACCGTCCACTAATGACCTAGAGAGGCCGCAGGCGGGACCCAGAACACAGGCGACGGGCAGGATTTCAAACCTCACCCACCTCCTGGGTCTTGTCCCCTCTCGGTACCGGCAGCCGGCACACAGTGGGCGGGATGGGGCAGGGGAAGTACCTGCTGCCCTTGGAAACCTAGTGACTAATTTCTATCCAAACAGGAAGCTTGTCCTGAGACCTGATACTGTTGCTGTCCCACGAATATAAAAATATCCCCGTGACTAACACAGTTTCAATAAGTGAAGTGTCTACAAGCAAAACAAACAAAACCAAGACCAATGTGTCAAATGCAATGGAATTTTCCTGATAAAGAAATAAGAGCTTCCCCAAGTACTAAGACACTCAGGTGTACAACCAAGGGCCAGTCCCCCAGCCCAGGGGCCCCCGAGTGTCACCGTGCCAAGCGTCCTCATTCCCAAATGTGTCTGTGGCTGCATTTGAAGCCATTATGGATTTTTCTTCACAGCATTTGCTCCAATTTTCCCTCCCATCAGCCTGAGGACGTGGGAGCTGACCTAGTAAGAGCCCACTTCCTTTCCCAGAATCACTCCAGGGGGCAAGGCAATGAGGAAAGGTTCTCATAATTACGAAAGTAGAATTAAAGCATTTCCTGATATAGACAAGATTTATTTTTCAACAGCATTGGCACAAGATTCACCATAAATTAGGCCATTTGCTGCATCCCAGCACTTTATTTATTACTCAACGGTTTTCATTCGCGTGTGATTAAAATGTCTGGTTTGGCCGATCCGTTCTCTGCTGGTGGGTGAGCCCCGCGGCAGCTCAGCCTTCAAGCCCCCTGCGAGCCTGGCGGCCCTCCTGCCATTACCCAGAGTGCAGTGCAGCCCTGCCCCCCACCCTTTGGCTCCTCAACGTGCCGAGGGCCCCTCCATCCCCCCGTCTTTGGTGCAAGCTGAGCTCACAGCCTCTGTCATCTTCTCTGGTTCCACATGGCCGACCTGAACGGGAAACTGTGGGGTGGGGTTTGTCAGCTTTAGTGCTGGGAGAGTGTAAATTCTCTTTAAATAGAGGAGTGGCCTGTTTCTTGCATTTTCTAAAAACCTTCCCTTTCAAAGGCTTCCGCTTGTGGTTGGGATGACAAGTGTTATCTACAGGCGGGAGCTCGGAGCGCCCCAGCGGTGGCCGGGGGTCCTCCCTAGTGGGCAGGCGTTTGTGCTCAGGAAAGACTCGCTCTCAGCAGATTCACAGGAAGTCTAACCAGAGGTCCCAGTGGGACCGAACAGCCTCGGGGGTGGAGCTGGGCTCTCCCACTGCTCTCGGGTATCAGGGGCCCCGGGTGAGAAGACCCAGTGAGTCAGGGCAGCCCTGGGGTGCAGGGGTTAGGGCCACCCTCCTGTGGTGTAAACTGTGGGGTCAAATCTCAGTCCTTCCACCGTGTGCGAGTGTGTGTGAGTGTGAGAGTGTGTGAGTGTGTGTGTGTGTGTGAGTGTGTGTGAGCGTGAGTGTATGAGTGAGTGTGTGTGTGCGAGTGTGTGAGTGCGAGTGTGTGTAAGTGTGTGAGTGTGTGAGTGGAGTGAGCGTGAGTGTGTGTGTGTGAGTGTGTGTGTGTGTGTGAGTGTGAGTGTGTGTGTGAGTGTGTGTGTGTGAGTGTGTGTGTGAGTGTGTGTGAGTGTGTGTGTGAGTGTGAGAGTGGAGTGAGAGTGAGTGTGTGTGAGTGTGTGTGTGTGAGTGTGTGTGAGTGTGTGAGTGTGTGTGTGAGTGTGTGAGTGTGTGTGTGTGAGTGTGTGTGAGTGTGTGTGTGTGAGTGTGTGTGTGTGTGAGTGTGTGAGTGTGTGTGTGAGTGTGTGTGAGTGTGAGTGTGTGTGTGAGTGTGTGTGTGTGTGAGTGTGTGTGAGTGTGTGAGAGTGGAGTGAGCGTGAGTGTGTGTGAGTGTGTGTGAGTGTGAGTGTGTGTGTGTGAGTGTGTGTGTGTGTGTGAGTGTGTGAGTGTGTGTGTGAGTGTGTGAGTGTGAGTGTAATGAAAACAGTTGTTACAATGTTGAGCTTGCTACTGGGCGCTTTTGGTTTGTTTCTTTTTGCTCTAAGCTGGGTTTGGATGCGTAACAAAGGAAACCAGGAAAACACTGATAGTTTTTGGGATCAAAGTAAAGAACCTGAAGAGACGTGAAGACCAGGATCGTGTGACTGGCTCGCCTCGAAGATACGTCCCCTTCTCAGAGGGTGGGGGCAGGACGGGCACTGAGCCAGGGCAGAGGTGGCCTGCCCAGCGCGGGAGTCTCCACGTGGGCTCTCGTGATGTTCTGGTCGGGCCAGCCCTGGCCGTGGGCGTAGCCGTCCTGTGTTGTGGGATGTTCAGCAGCATCCTTGGCCTCTACCCACCGGAGGCTCATGGCACCCGGCAGCTGTGACGACCAGGCTCTGGCAAATGTCCCCCCTGGGGCGCGGGGGGGCCTCCCTGCTGAGATGCACTGGTCTAGACAAAGATGTATCACCGAGGAGGCAAAACCTACAAACCCACTCATTCGTGTACTTTTCGTAAGTCATCCAAACGCTACTTTTAAAAGATCAATCTGAGAGCAGGGACAGCGGGACAAGGCAGAGACCGAGGGGGAGAATCAGGTGGAATCCGCCATGAAAACAGCGCCGCCTACGCCGTGGTTTCTCAGACGTGAGCCTGAGATGGGCTCTCAAGGCACCCGACCTCCCCAAGGCTAGAAACTGTTGTCTGCCAGGGACACCACCGAGAAAGCGAAGCCACAACTTCGAGAACGGGGGAGGTGTTTGCAAACGGTTCACCGCACAAAGGCCTAGTGTCCAGACTATGGAAAGTGCTCCTGCGACTCAATGACAGCAGCAGCCACACAAAACAATCAAAAGACTAATAACAATGGTCGGCGAGGACCTGCCGAAGTCAACACTCATCAGCTAGCTGGGTGGGAGAGCATCGTGGAAACAGCCCGGTGGCGGCGCTCGGAGTTCATCACGCAGGTACCCCGGGACGCACCACATCCACCCCCAGGCACGGGCCCAGGAGAAATGAAGACAGACGTCCACACAAAGGCCACACAGGAATGTCCACAGCAGCATCATTCATAACGCCAACAGGTGGAAACAACCCAAATGTCCACCAAGCAATGAATGGGAAAATTCCCAGAATGGAGTATCACTCAGCGGTGAAAAGGAACGAAGCGCTGACGTGCCTGCAGCGTGGATGAACACGGAAAGCATAATGCTCCGTGAGACGGACACACGAGAACACGCTGCACGGCTCCACATTCAGGGAGTGTCCAGAACAGGCAAACCTGCGGAGGCTGCAAGCACATGAGCGGTAGACTTGGACTGGCGAGCTGGGGGGGGGTAGTGACAGCTAATGGGCATGAGGGTGTCTTTTAGGGGTGAAAAATGTTATAAAATTAGATTGCCACGATGGCTGCACAACCCTGTGAATATGAAAAAAACACCACATTGATTTATGAATTTAAATGAATAAATTGTATGGGCCGTGAATTATATTTTGATAAAACCATTAAAAAGAAAAACCAATCTGCACCCAGTAGCCAGGGCCCGGTGGCTTTGGGCTGGGCATGCGTCTCGGGGGCCGGGGCAGTGACCTGGAGGAGGGTCACTCCCGCTCGTGCAAGCCGGCCGGACCTCAGTGGAACCTGTGTGCGGCTCGGTGCAGGGCCCAGGGTTGGCCTTTGAAATGTGGGAAATGGAAATTTTGGAAGACTGACTACTCTCTCTAATGGCTGCTCCTGGCCCGGTGATGAACTTGAAGGGATTTATAAATAAAGGCCAAGAAAATGCTTCCTACTCAACACTGAGGACCCCAGAAGAGAAGCGCAGCCTCAAAGAGCTGAGACTCAGCCGCAGGACTCCTTTCCTGGACCCGCCGATTCATACGGCATCAGAGGAAACACAGGCAGCACTGTTTGTTATTGTCTTTGCTAATTCTCACCTGAGGATATTTTTCCCATTGATTTTTAGAGAGAGTGGAAGGGAGGGGAGGAAAGGTAGAGAGAGAGGGAAAGAGAGAGGGAGAGAGGGAAACACTGATGTGAGAGACACATCAATCGGTCGCCTCCCGCACGTGCCCTGACCAGGGGTGGGGATCAAACCTGCAACCCAGGTACATGCCCTTGACGGGGAATCAAACCCTCAACCCTTCGGTGCTCTGGCTGATGCTCTAACCACTGAGGCACACTGGCCGGGGCCATAGGCTGCAACTGTGATCACACGAAGTCCCTGCCCAGAGTCGGTGACTGTTAAATGAGTGACTGCGTACAAAGCGGGTAACAGGGTCCTGCCCTCACTGAGCGGAGTCCGTGCTATATCCCACCATGACTTATTTCACTGATATTCATCTTCTGACATTCCCCACACTTCAGAGAAGCTGGAAATAAACTCTATGAGTAACAGGCTCTCAGGTGCACGTCAACGCAGGGAAGGCAAGAAGCACAAGAGAGGAATTTCCCAGAACTCTAACTGCGCCTGCCGTCCGGCTTCTTAGCTCTGAATTTAGGGACAAGCCCGTCTTGCAGAGGAAAGATCCCCGGTCTGTGCAGAGCCCCCTCTTCAAAGCCGAGCTCTGCTGTGATCTGATCGGGGGGGAGGGGAGCCCCGGAATAGAACCTGCCCTGACTCGCTCCATCAACCCAAAACCAGTCACCGGAACTTCAATAACCAACTAAAGTGTCTCGAGAGCTTCATACCTGCAGGTGCTGATGGACGCGGGTCAGTAAGGTCAAGAGTGTGAATGGGGCGTTTCTGCAAATGCACTTGCAGGCGAAATTTCACTTTTCAGGCCACAGACCTTCCCTTGTTTCATATTTGACAATGAAAGTAACTCAGGTTACAGTTACGAGAAGATAGAAACTTCAAAATATTTTTGAAAAACCTGTTTTGGAGCAAGCAACGCAATCCGTCAGGTCACGTGACAACTCGGGGACGCGGGGGAGACCCGTTCAAACGGAGTCTCTGTTATTCACAAAACGATACTCCTGCGTCAAGCACTAAAGGAACTGTGCCTCAGAGCTCGCGCTCAGCCTCCGAGTCTTTACAGTGTGTTACAGACTCAGGAACAGAAACACAGAACCACAAGGTAGCTTTTCTTTTAGACACTGAAGCAACGATTAAAAGGCACGGGATACAATGTTCCTAAGTGGAGGAACGAGATACTTTGTATCCCAGGCGTGAAATGAGAAGGGTCTGCAGCTCCTGGAAAGGAGGAGTTAAATGCTCCTGAGATATTCTCCAAATACCACGTCCTATTTCCCTCTAAATACACTCAACAATCCTCTTTTCAAAAAGACTAAAATTGTCAGAAAGTAGAACAGAAGGGCTAACGATTTTACACTCAGCTCATTTTGTTTGTAAAGCAGGGCTGTGGGCGCCCTGGGAACCAGGTGATGTATATCCAGTGGGGCTACACTGTCACTTGAACACACAGCTATTTAAATCTAAATTATTTAAAACAAATGGCATGAAGAACGTGGTTCTTCAGGGGGACTAGCCACATGTCGCGTGGCTCCCGGCCCACTGTGTCCAACGGCGTGGGCTGTCACGGACACCGAACATCCCACCGCAGCAGGAGCTCTTGCCCCGTCCACTGCAGCCCCGGGGGGGGTCAGGACCCAGCAGCTGCCCTTTCAATGCACCTGGTGCCCATCGAAAGACAGTCTCCTGTTTGTCAACTGAGGTCAACATGGATCCCCTGGGGGGGGTGAGGGAGACGGTGGAGACAGAGGCGGAGATGGAGATAGAGACAGAAATAGGAGCAGGGAGGGAGAATGGAGATGGGGGAGGGGGAGATAAATATCAGGTAAGAGATGGAGAGAGAGGGGACAGGAGGAAAAGCGAGGGGCCCGAGACTCCTGCGGATACGGCCGAAGGGAAGCCGCCCGCTCCTCCAGTCTCAGAACTCGCCTCACGGTCTGGGTGTTTCGAGTAGCCGAGTGTCAGGCGAGGCCGGTGAGGCTCTGCAGGGAAATGCTCTTACGCACAGATTAGGTGATTCACCCGAGAATCACCCGAGTCCTCAAAAAACTTGTTTATGCGACTTGCCTGAGAACAGGGAAATCACACAGACGGTTCCAACAAGGGCCAGGCACTGCAATCAACCAGAAAGGCCAAATTTTGGGGTTCAGAGGCGCTGAGGCCCCGTCCCAGGCTGGAGCCGGGGGACCAGAAGGAAGTCAATTTCTCAGGGACTCTGCTTCCAGTTCTGTGACACTGTTATGGTGACAGCGGCCGCTTTAGCAGGAAGCGTGGGAGGCACGTGAGGACCGAGAGAACAAAGGTGCTGGAGGGGGTGGGCAGGGCCTGGGTCTCAGTCCCACTGGAGCTTGCGTCCCGGAGGTGAGCGGGGACGGTCCGGCCTGGGGCTCGCGGGCCGCGTGCTCAGACGAAGCCCTGCTCGCAGTCCCCTGGCCTGGGGAGGGGACGCACTGGACACACGCCCCCGACAGGAGGTGCAGGTGGGTCCCCTCAGCAGCGGGACACTGAGGACGCCCCTGAGCCGAGCTGACTGAGTCAGGCCTCCCTGCGCTGAGTTTCCACGTGGGAAGGAGGGCGACCGTGGGGGACTGGGGAGCAAGCAAGGCTGGAAGTAAGGACACGTGACAAGAGCAGAGCTCAGGGGACAAGGGAGCGCCGCAGGCACTGGCCCCGGGACTGGGGGTCGCGGGACCCGACTCCTCGGAGGAGCTGCCGTGAGGGACTGACCGGGTGGGTGTCGGCCCCTCCACGGCGGGGGCCTCAGGCGTTTCAAAGGAAACGCATCTTCCTTCGAAGCGAAGGCTGCATATTGTTATTTCCAAAACAATGTCCAACTTCTCAGGGCCTCGTTCTAATAAGGTCAGAGGGCCCCGCGCGGCTTTGAGGATTAAATCCCAGGCCCCCGAGAGGCCGAGCGCTCGGCCTGCGGTGCCTCCCGGCTCGCACTTGGCTCTGAGAGCCGCCGAGGAACCCGGGAGCCCCGCGCCCACCCGAGCCGCTGTGTGACCACAGACCACGGGCCCCAGGGCCGCCGAGCCCCTCTTCCTACCTTGTGGGCCTTCTCCGCGCCGATCTCCCGCTTCCCCGCGTGGTTCCCCATCCCGCTCCGAGGAGGCTGCAGGCGCTGGAAGAGGAAGGGGAGGCGTCAGCCTGAAACGGGCGTTTTCCGTCAGGTCAGCGGTCCTGCGAGATGCTCCGTCCCTTCCGAAAAAACTAAAACCCCCGACTCAAGACACAACCAACGTGTTATCAGTGGTCCCAGGAAAACAGCTAGAAGGCAGGGGAGCAGCCGCCCCAGTTCCGTTCAGTGACAAACGCATCTCGGGGCGTTTCCTTGTCTGTGAAAACGCCAGCCCACCTCCAGCGATCTCGGGGGGCTGTTTCCCCACAAACACACCCACCCAGAGGGGTCGCAGCTCACAGCCGGGGCCACGTCAGGACGTGAACTGAGACGCACAAAGGTGCCCGCAAGTGACAGGTGAGAGCGGCGCCCGCCCCCCAGGGAAGGGTGTGGGCCCAGAAACCGCGGGACTTCGGGGCTCATCAGACAGGAATGCCAGGAATCTGCAGGGTTTCCAGGGGAGACAGAGGTGGGTCAAAAGTGTGTGTTTCTCCTTCCTCTATTCTAACCCAAACTTTAGCAGGAAATTCACAATTTTTTCCCCCCAAAACTGAAGAACTTGGCCAAAACCGATTCCAAGGACGTTGCGGGTCCCACCGCCTCCTGCACCTGCACCCATCTGCTTAGACCCGCCCCTGGCGCAGCGACCGGCTTTGGGGACAGTGACAGATGTGATTTTCCAGGACATAGTCTTTCCAAAGGACACATGGGTCCCGACTTCCTGTTGAACATGGGACGGCTTCCTTCCAAGGTCACAAAGATGAGTCATTGCTTCAGAATGGGAAGGGGGTTTCTAAAATGTTACGTGGCCCCCACGGGTGGGAAGGTGGCTCTGAGCGTCCCCACGGGGTACTGGGCCCTCGGCGGGCGGCCCTGGGTGAGGGGAGGGCCTGTGCGCGGAAGAGCAGCTGCGGCCACGGGGCCGCTGGGTCCGGAGGGCGGGAGGGCGGGGCTGGGAGGCCGCCTTCCTCGAAGGGACGTGATGGGGCTGGGAGGCCGCCTTCCTCGAAGGGACGTGATGGAGCCGCCCAGCAGCTGGGCTCCGTCACGCGTGAGGAGAACCATCTGCAGGCCAGGGAGCCGGGAGGGGGGTCACCTCCATTTCATCCCATTTCCCTTCATCGTTGCAACGAATCCGACGGAGGGAGCCAGAGGAAATTCTGGTAAACGCGCGGGATGCCGCGTGGAAGCCAGGCTGAGAGCGAAGCGTTTCCGGGCAATTTCAGAAGCGGTTGGTAAGACGATAGGAATGAACATGCGGGCGTGGGAGGGCTGTAGGTTCTATCAGGACACCCCCGGGGCGGAAATGCGATTCTAGACGAGATTCGCAACCGTCACGGGGTTCGTGAAACCTTCCGAGTTTCCAGGATGGCCGCCTCCGTCAGCAAGGGGCTGAGGCTGACCACGTGCAGTCGGCGTCCCCAGGACCGGCTGGAGAGCCCCCGGTCTGACGCGGGGCTTCACTTCTGTGACACACTCGGGTCAAGGGCACGGACCTCGGTTGGGTTGCGGGTTCGATCCCGGCCCCGGTTGGGGCGCGTGTGGGAGGCAACCGATCAACCTGTGTCTCGCATGGATGTTCCTCTCTCTCCTCCCTTGTTCCCTCCACTCTCTCTAAAAACATCAATGGAAAAGATATCCTTGGATGAAGGTTAACAAAGAAAAATAATAAATTAAGAAAAAACTTAAAAAAAATCACAGGACAGACTGTGCCGAGCGGGGGCGGCGAGAGAAGAGAGCCATTCCCCCCCCAGCGGCGCCCTCCAACGTTAAAATGCCAAACTGGCTATTTCTGCAGCACCTCTGAGTGTTTCTACAGGTAACGGGGGTTGTGGTGAAACCTCTCGTTTCTATAAATTCATTGTGAGACAGAGGAGGTGTCAGTTCAGGGCTGGCTGTGAGACATGGTCCCCAAGTCATCTTCCTGTCCCCCACCCCCCGCAATGTGAGGAGATAAACAGAAACCGCGGGCGCGGCGAGGCGGGGCCGGGGCGGGCCGGGCGGCTGCTAGGGCGCGTCACTGCACCCGGCTCGTCTCTAATCGACTCCTCCACTTGTATTTATGCCCATGTTGCAGGAAACAGGCCGCAGTTGTGTAATTTTTACGGACTTAGGGTTCTTTCGGCTTCAGTTTCATAAGCTGCTGTTTGCTGGACAATAGTTTTTATTTTTAGCCCCTGTTCAAAAAAACAGCCCTAAAATGAAGGTTTCTGTGGAGATACAGGAGGATCGGTATCACAGGGCCGTAATTACAGGAATGACCCCGTGAGCTTTACTCCCCTTTTACAGCTGAGAAAGTAACGTTGAGAAGCCGAACCGAGCCGAAAATAGCAATCCCTCTAAGAAAACATTTTACTTAAAAATTGGGGCTCACTGGATGCTATTTACATTATGAAAACGTCTTAGGTGGCAAGTCCAAGATAGCTCACATTTCTAAATTATTATTATTTCAATCCTTACCCGATGATATTTTTTCCATTGCTTTTCAGAGAGAGACAGACAGAGACAGAGAGACATCGATGTGAGAGACGCATCGACTGGTTGCCTCCCGTGTGCGCCTGACCAGGGTCTGGGATCGAGCCTGTAACCGAGGTGCGTGCCCTTGGCGAGAATCGAACCCGGGACCCTTCCGTCCGAGAGCCGAGGCCCTAACCGCTGAGCCAAACCGGCCAAGGCCATCTCTAAATTATTCACACAATCCAGAGAATCAGGGCTTCCCCCTAAGAAGCAGCCTTGAGAGAACAGACAGGTGCAGGGACCCGCTCCTCACGCACGGCGCTGCGTGGACACAGTTTTATCGCGAACACTGCAGGCTTCCTCCTTTCTCCGCCCAAGATCTTACGGAGGCAGCCGGCCACACGCGCACGCAAGGGAGTCTTCGGTGTTAATCCCATGCCCGCCGGTGATCATTTACTGTGGCGCTTGTTTAATTTCTCCGGCTTCTGCTTCCCCACCCTGTCTGCCATGGGGCTGCAGAGGGTTAACTGGGGCAGAGAGGCCACCGGCCCCACCACCCACCAGCAACACAGCCGCCTGCCTGCCCTTAGAGAAGGGGGGCGTGTTAGCCACACGGGGGCCCGATGCCCCCGAGACAGACAGGACGCTCATTATGACCCCGAAGCGCCAATGCCCACGTCCATCCAACAGCCAGAGCTCAGCTCTCCTGTGTTTGAATTTTCCAGGAACTATATTGCTCCACAGTGAGCAGGGAGCCAGCGGGCAATGTGTCTCCACCCGTCTCGCATGACTCTTTATTTACAATATTTCAGGGTGAGTTTTTTTCTGTCCTGATGCACTTGGGTACCTGTGACTAGTGGCAGTTAAAACACCAGAGGGACATCATTCATGGGGAGGGGCCGAGAAGAGAGACGTGGGCCGTGGTGCCCCCTGGGCCACACAGCTGGGTCAGTGAGAAACCACAGAAGCGCCGGGCCCACAGCTGCCATCCTGACATCCACCCCCTGGGGTCCACGGCCAGCACTCCTGCATGCAGAGAATGCACGCCCATGGGTGATGGCAGAATTTAAAATTCTTTGATTTTGCCCGGCCGGGCGTGGCTCAGTGGTTGAGCGTCGACCTTGGATCCAGGTGATCGGGGTTCGATTCCCGGTCAGGGCACATGCCCAGTTGCAGGCTTGATCAATGACTCTCTCATCATTGATGTCTCTGTCTCTCTCTCTCCCTCTCCTTTCCTCTCTCTGAAATCAATAAAGATATATTTTAAAAAAATAAATAAATAGAATTCTTAGATTTTTACAAATTCACTAAAGCAGTGCTCCCACAATCCCGTGTGCTCTGCCTTCAACCTCAACAGAATCTTTGCTCCTCAGTGGACTCTAAAGGCAACTGGACTGTCCCGCTGTGGCTGCCGAGCAGCTACAGTTCCCACAGGGCCTCCCAGCCGGGCCCAGGGGCTCTCACCTCTCGTTCCCGGAGGCCACGGGGAAGCGCTCAGCACACACCTGCTGAGAGGGGGACACCAGCCACCTGCACAGTCTGCGAGCACCGCGTGGGGGTCGGGAGTTTTGCATTTGGAGGCGGCCCAGCTACATTCTGGAAGGAGGACGGGTGGGTGGAAGGTGGTGCGTTTTCACAGCTGGAGAGGCCCCGCGACCTCTGAACTGTGTGCTGAGCACCCAGGGAGCACCTGTTGGATGTGGAGGGGTTGCCTGTAGACGGTGTCCCAGGAGAGGGACAGTGCAAATAAGGTGGCAGACAGGACACAGTGACAACTGCAGAGCGGCGTCATTCAATCCTTCCAGGGACACCAAAAGCCAGACAGGGTGAGGCCTCTGGAGAGCGGGAGGCTGACAGTCCCTACCCTCCTCGGGGGAGCTCCCGCCCTCCGGCACCCGGGGCAGATCCCGGGGCCCCGGGAACCAGCCTCCTCTGAGAGCCGCCTCTGGGTGGGTGCGGTTTGCACGAGGTGAAATGGCCCTCGCTGCAGATAAAACAGACCCTGTGGCCCTGAAGGCGATATGAACGGTGACAGGCGGTGAGAGCAGAAAGCCGGGAGGGCAGACAGATAGCTCTGTGTGTTTAACTAAAAAAAGAAATCCCAGAGAGCAAGTTTAAAGAGCAAGGGGCTCATGTATAAAATAAAACCAAAGGTAATCTGTTTAGCTTCCCTCAGCTCTTAGGAGAGAGAAGAAATCTCCGTGTAAAACCAGGAAGCCTCTGGAGCACCTGGTGGCCAGGCCCAAAGTCGAGTCCAGACTGGCCCTTCTGGTGCAGGGCGGGGCCTGGCAGGGCACATGCAGGGCGCACCCTCCCCGGGCGGGCGGGCGGGCGGGAGTCACCCCCCGGCTCTGTGCACAGGCTGGATAGCAGGAGCCCCGCCCACGTCCCACCCAGAGGCCCAGCCGCTGAGACAGGGCACATCCTGGGGGCCCCAGAGGAAGACCCCAGGTTGAGTGGCAGGGCCCAGGGCCTGACCGACCTTCTGTGGGCAGGCGCCCCAGCGTGCTCCCCATCTGAAACCCTGGAGGGCAAATGCTACTTCCCGGGGAGCTGTGGAAAGCTGGTTAATATTTCACAGTCACCCGAGGATACGAGGCGAGAGTCAGAGGAGCAAACCCACAGGGGCGTGGCCTCCGTGACCCTCCCCACACCCGGCCTCCAGGGACATTCCCCCGTCAGCTACACAGGAAGTCAAGCGTGGCCTCCTCCTCACAGGCCCATGCGTGCCGCTGACCCGGGACACTGACATGTGATTAGAGGGACTCAGCCGTGCATGTGCTGTTGCCGCGGGTCCCCGTGGGCCAGGTGACCCAGGACACCGCGGTCTAGAGGGAGCCTGAACACTTCAGCATCGCTCATGGCCAGAGCCGGTGGTGGGGAGGCAGGCGGGGCAGGCTGCTTAACGCGGGGCCCCCCGCCCCCCAATCTCCTTCCCAGAAACTCAAAGATTCCTTAACATCAGGCTGGCGGGGGGGGGGGGCACCTGTGCAGCTCAGGCCACAGGTTTGCATGTGGCCTGGGGCCGAGGAGCTACAGCCCGAGTCTGACTAAAATAATCCCAGTGTTTACGAAGACACAGAGGATGCTGGGTCCTCGACCTGCTGATCTAAAATCTCCGGATTCGAATCGCCGGCCTCGCCAGAGCCCAGGCACCCACCCTCCATCTATCGGATGAGTCCTCACCTCTTGAGAGAATAGAAGATGAAGGGGGTTAGCAAGTGACAACTCTATTTAATGAAAAGGGCGAGTGACGTGTCCCCGGAGGGTGTGATGAGATGAAAAGGGCTGGGTTTGGGGTCAGGAGACTTTGACGGCAGCTGTCACTCCATGGAGTGCGGTCTGGACGTTTCAGAGGGTCTGTCCCTGTCACCCTTTCACCCCCCATTTTACAGGTGACGCCACTGTGAGGTCAGAAAGAGTGGGTGACATCCGTTCCCATGGCAGTGACTGCTGGAAAGACGGCCTGGGTCTGCCTGGTCTTAGCTGAGTTGTAGCTTTAACACAACACACGGTCTCAGGTTCTCGTTCAAGCTCAGCCGTGAACTGACCACCTGACTTGGGCAAGGCACCTAATTTCTCCAAAGAAAGGGTCTCTCGGTGCATTAAGCCTCCGATTTATCGAGGAAAAGCGCTCCATGGAAAGGTTAGGGGGCGCCCCCTCCTTCATCCCACCTTTATGCTCTGAGGACTCAACCACATTAAGGCCAACCTGGCCAGGGGCTCACCCCCCTTTCCCTCTAACGTGAAAACCAGGGCAGGGTGTCAGTAAATGGTGAAGCATTATAGAAACACACCCTGAAACCAAGTCTCCTCTAAGACTCTGCTACTGGGAAAATGGCATTTAAATGAACAACAGAGTGACACGCGTCTGGAGGGCCTAGCGTGTCCCGTGAGCACAGACTGCCAGCGAGCCCGCACTGTGAGCCGACCCGTCCAGGTGGGGTCCCAGGCCCTTCCGTCTCCACGTGGCCTCCGCGAGGCGGAAAGATCAACGCCCTTTCGGGAGGCAATGATGTCTGACCACCAGGCTGAGGCCTCATTTTATTGCTCCAACCAAATCAAGACTATGCAGGAATGCCATTCACAGGAAATAAAGACTATTGCTGGAAAAGCACCAACCTCTTAGCAGAGTGTACTCACCACGATGTGCTTCCCTGACAACTACACACCCCTCGTCCGGCCTGTGGCTCTGAGGCGGCGGCCTCGGGCCAGACCTGACCTTCAGTCCTTAGAGTGAGACGGGGGGCTCACAGGGAGCGAATCCCAACAGACTGAGAGCCCGGAGCCCGATCTGCCCTCGGGTGGAGCCGATGTAACAGCTCAGGCAACGAAGCAAGGCCTTTGGTTTGTCCACGGCTGGACTCCCGCACCTATGGCAGTGGCTGGTACATAGTAGGTGCTCAATAAAACCTAAGCGATGGGAGACACACGGAAGCTGGTCCCTGCCCCCAAACCACACACGTGCCCACGCCCACACGCATTGCACAAGCCTGTGCTGAGGCACCAGGCCCATCCCTGGATCGCAGCATCACGCCCAACAGAGCAAGGCGTGGCCAGGGAACTGGAGGGGCAGCTTGGCCAGGGGAGGCTGGAGGGGCGCCATGGCCTCGAGGACCAGCACGGCCCGTGGAGCAGCAAGGTCTCTGCTGCCTCGCACAGGAGCCAAGAGGGCTGGGGCTAAACCAGGGCAAACTGGGGAACTCTGAAGACGGAAGCCTTGCTCAGAAGGAACACAGGACGCCGCAGAGAGGAAGTGGGGGCACCCCTGCTGATCATGGGGTGGCTCCTGGGGAGGAAACAGGCTAGGCATGGGGGGCGGGCATGGAGGGTGGCAGGCAGGGCCAGGGTGCCCGGCTCTGCACACAGACCCACCTCCCTCAGCTCTGGACTGAATCCTCTGTGGGGGCCAAGCGGAGAGCGGGGGAGCCTGAGCACAGGACAGGACACTTGGGGGCCTGGACCCCAAGCCCTCCCCATGCTCGGCCACACAAGATGCCCACGGCCAAGGGCAAATGCAGACCCTCAGCAGGGCCGGCAAGGAGATCCAGCGTGGAGACCAGATGCCACCCTCCAGGGTCAAGGAGAACTGTGCCCAGCCCCCGAGTGACTAGTCACCTCAGACGGGGAGGTTCTTGCAGGAACTGCCACCTTTTCCAAGGTGCCAATCTAAGGCTCAGCCTGCTGTGAGCGTCACCCAAACGTTCAAATAGACACACTGAAACCAGGTCAGCCACGCGCCTGGGGTGCACGCCGGCCCCCGGCGGGGGAGCAGCCGGCCGCCTGGGTGCCTGCCCGGGTGCTGTGCAGACAGGTTCGCGGGGAGGGGGAGAGGCGGGCCCACGCCGGTGCTGCGCGGAGACCGACCCAGCCGGCTGCCTTTTCTTTCTTTCGTGAAGCCCCACAGGCACCGGTTGGGTCTGGCTTCCCCTGCCTTGAGGAATGAACGGATCCCAGAGCTCTCCTCTCTGCCTACGTGCACACCGGCCCCTCCTGGGTGTCCACAACGCATCGCCCCAAACGTCCGTAATTAGCAGGAGACCCGCCCCATCAGCCCCGGGCGAGACTGCAGGGCGGTGACCAGAGAGGTTAGTCTGAGCGCAGGATGCGGAGCTGCTGGGAGTCGGCCCAGCAGGACCCCCCTCCTTCCAGCCCCGGGGACCACGTGCTGTGGTCACTGTGTGGGCCACTGAGAGGCCAGGAGCCAACCGTGGGAGCGAGTCCAGGGGACACTTCACATTCCTCCTCCACCCGAGTCACCGGAGCAAATGGAGTCTCAGAGATTTAGACGTAGCCAGACGATAGTATCACGTTAGCTCCAAAAATTGCGACCAGGGGCCTGTCCTACCTTCACCCACAAGTGTAGTGTGTTGGGTTTTTTTTAATGGTGTGAAATTTTGAACAGGTTTTAATCTCTCACCACGTTAAAATCTATTTTGACTTTCCAGCAACACTTCACTTGGTGTTGCGAACCCTGTGTAGAAACACGCGCATTATAAATATCTCCCAACACACTTCATGCGTGATTTGCAGGAGGCCTCCCTCCAGGTCTGCCCACTGCTGTGTCTACTTCCAACTTCATGCAACGGCCTCCAACCGCTGGCCTGAGGTGAACAAGGTTCGCTTTCAACATCTGCTTTAAATTCTGCCTCAGCCGAAATGAGTCTTGACATTTGAAAATACTAAAAGAATCATCACATCCCTGTTGGAGCGACCGCCTCTCACACAGCGACAGAGACGGTGCCTCGAGGCTCAGTGCGCACGCGGCCGGCTCCGAAACCTGATTCTCCTCTGTTTCTAGAAAGAAACCGGCCATGGGGCGGGCACGTGGGAACCCTGGGTCGCGGCTGCTCCAAGATTATTCCATCCGCAGACGGTTAAAAGAACCAGGATAACAGCCCCCACCCCCCCCACACCGAGAGAAACCCGGCTCCTGGGGCAGGAGACGCATTTTGTTTATAGGCCACGTTCCCGCTCTGACGTATCTGGTCTCAGCCCGCTGACAGGCCAGGCCCCGTCCTGCTGCTGCGGGAGCAGGTCCGGGTCTGCTGCGCGGCCATCGGGGACGAGTCACAACGCCAGGACCGCCCGCGGTGGAGGTGGCAGGTGCGAGCCCCGCGTGGGAAACAGAGGCGCGAGGGAGACGGGACACGTGTTCGCTCTCCCAGGGCCTAAGCGCGCAGCGGAACATTTCGGCCCCTTGTAAGCACAACACCCCCGGGAACAGGGGAGTCTCGGGTGCCGGAAGCTGTGCGGGGAAGGCAAACGTCCTGAAGGGAGGTGAGGGGCAGCACCCCCTCCACGAATGGGACTCTGGGGAGGATCTACACCCAGACAGGCGCAGGGCAGGCAGGTGACGGGGTGAACCACGGCCGGGGTGGGACAGACCTTCAGGTCAGCATCGATGCCCAAGGGCTAGGGGCCGCCTTCCCTCCTCAGGAGCCCGAGGAGTTTTCCGCCCCCCCAGTCCCCATGCACTTAGCAACATCCTGCCCTGGGCCACCTGCCTGTGGACTCCAGGTGCCCTGGCCAGGCCGTAAGCTCTTTCAGGGCAAGCGCTCCACCTGCGTTATCTCACGTCCGGGGTCACGCATGGCACAGCTCACCACGCGGGCGGCGAGGCTTTAAAAACCAGTCGTGCATTCGCTCCATTTTGGAAACGGCACCGTAGTTCTGTACTTTTTGCTTTCACAGTTCAGCCAAAATGTTGGGTTTCAACTCTGGGAGGAGCCAGAAGAGGAACATGAGGGCCCGTAAACACTCCCCGTCAGATACGCTGGCTCGCGGGCAGGAAGCGAGTGTTATCCCCGGGGTGTGGGGAAAGTATCACAGATAAGCCTGTGAATAAAAATGTACCATCCGCGGGAAGCTTCACTTTCCACGCGTCCCTCCTTCTAAGGTAGAGCCAGGTTGTCATTAACATAACGAATTTCTTCATCATCTTAAAGCGGGTGGGGAGCACGTGGACGCGCTCGGAACGTCCGTGTGGACCTAGCCGTGCACCGGCGCTCATCGCCCACTCCCTACTTTCACTTAGAGCCCTGGTCCTCAGGGGGTCCTGGGGAGCTCGTTAAAATGCACATTCCTAGGCCTGATCCCCAAGGCTGTGGTGTGTGTGGCAGAGACGGAGGACCAGGACTGCATTTAATAAGAATTCCGAATGAAATGTATGCAGGTGATTGGCAAAGCCCAGCAGGAACGTTAGCACTCGCTGTGCCCCAAAGCCCGGTGAGAAGACGTGGGGTCCGGGCCGGTGCCACGGCTGACGGTTTGGTGGGAGCCTGTTCCTGCCTCCAGCCAGCTCCCCTGCTGCTGGCAGCCTGACCTGGTTCGGGTGGGTGTGTGGTGTGGGTGCTGCCTCTGGGTGCTGTGGGTGCTGCCTCTGGGACTTCCGATCAGGCTCCAGATGCAGCAGTTGGAGCTGAGTTTCTCTTTCTCTGTGCAGGTTGGTGGACGTGGCTTCGTGTGTCTGCATGATCTCTGCGGGAGGAGCCGTCCTGGCACATGGCCTTGTGCCTCTGCCTGCAGGGTAGCACTGACCGGAGGGGTGGGCAGGACGGGGCCTGGAGCCAGTGCTCTCGGGGACAACCCATGTCATCTGACCCCCGAAGTGTGAGGCTCCCGCCTGCAAGGTGCGAGCAGTGAACGGCCATCAGGAAAGAGAGGCGGGTGCCATTCTCTTGCTGTGACAGGACACAGCTCATCAGAACAGATGCTGGTTCCGAAACTGGGTCAGTGGCTGATCCGTGGTGACAGAGGGGTGACACCTCAGGGCGTGGGGGAGCTTCCCCGAGGTCTGAAGCCGCAGCTTTCTCACAGGAAATGACATCTGGTCAGAGCCCCCTGCTGCTTTCCTGAGGACACAATGCTTCCCCTTGGTATGGGCTAAAACTTGCAAAATGCAAACATAGTTGCAGGCGCCGTTTATTTCGTTTATGCAACGCACCGGCTTCCGCAGCAGGCTGACTGAGGTGATGTCATAGTTCAGGTTGTGGGCAGCCCCGCCTCCCTGGATTTCTGTATTCATTACACAGGCATGTAACCACAACACGTGGTGTTATTTTGCCTAGTTATATTTTTTTCCAAGAAATAAATCAATGAATATATTTATTCATTGGCAACTTGCTGTTTCCCCTTCAACACTGTTGCTCTGAACTTGAACTATGGTGATACCTGCAGTTCTAGGTAATTTAGTTTAACTCCTGTGACATCATAGTACATATCCAAACCCTACTCACGGGTCATTTGTCTATTTCTCTCTCTTTTTCAGTATCAAACTGTTTACTCATTAGAATACGTGAGCATAGCTAAAGCAGTGCTGAGAGGGAAATTCATAGCACTAAATGATTACATCAGAAAAAAGGTCTCAAATTGATAATCTATGTTCTATCTTGAGAAACTAAAAAGAAGAATTAAATGTACCCAAGGACAGTAGAAGGAAGGAAACAGTGAAGATGAGAACAGAAACCAAGGACACTGAAAACAGGAAAACAGCAAAGAAAAGTCAATGAAACAAAAAGCTAGTTCTTAGGAAAAAGATAAATAAAATTGATCACCCTCTAGCAGAACTGACACAAAAAAAGAGACACAAATCACCTCTATTGAGAACGAAGCAGAGGCTCCCCCTACAGAGCCCGTGGCTGTCAGAAGAACCGTCAGGGGCTCTATGAGCATCGACTCGCTCGTGCATGGTGTGAGCGGTGGTTCGTCTGTACTATGGAATACTACTCAGCAGTGAAAAGGAATGACCAATAGATACACTCAAGAAAATTATGCTTAGTGAAAAAAAGCCAGTCTGCAAAGGTTGCACGTTGCATGATTTCACTTGCATAGCCTCCTGGGGATGATGAAATTATGGAGAATGGGGAACAGATCCGTGCATGCCTCGGGGAGGGAGGAGGGGGGAGATGGCGTGAGGGACCCTGTGATGAAACTGTCATAGTTGTCTGTGGGTGGTCACATGATTCCACGTGCCTGATAAAATTATACAGAACTACACACACACACACACACACACACACACACGCACACGCGTGAGTGCCGGTGAAACCTGAAACCTCAGTAAGGCTGGCGGGTTGCGTCAGTGTTTACTTCCTGGTTGTGAGATTGTTCTATAGTTTTGCAAGATGTTAGGAAGGGTATATGAACCTCTCCGTACTGTTTCTTACAATTGCATGAGAACCTACAATTATTTCAAAACACGAAGTTTTAAAAAAAATGGCTCCCACGAGCATCCTGTGGATGAGCCTCACACGCAGGGACCAGGGGACACGCTCGGCGGGGAGACCCCAGGGTCACAGGGGTACCCATCTTTCCTGGCCATAGGTGTTTCCATCTCCAACTTTTCCAGATCCTTCTCTGAAGCGTCTGTTCCCTTTCACCCTCCTGCTCACAACAATGTGAGCCAGAATTCAACACTGTTAACCACTACGATGGATACAAAAAATTACCCCATTGACGCTGTGATGTTCAATCTCCCGACAACGAGTGGGTGAAACACCTGTCGTGTTTTACCGGCCCGGCTGGGCTCTCTCTTCCAGACCAGACTGTTCACTCAGACCTTTTTCTGTTGGTGGCTTGCTTTACGTTACCGAGTTTTAGAACTTTTTATATATTCCAGGGACCCCACTACGTCTCTTTGCTCTCATCCTCTGGTCATCTGTCTAGTTTTTATAATAGAGCCTCACACTTACTTCACTTACTTAGTGCTGGTCACGGAATCCAGGGTAAAATAACACTCAGATCCACATTTTTGAATTTTTAACAGTTACCGAGCCTGAGACATTCCTAATAGCTGCAGAACGGGGTTATCTGGCCGCGGCATGAGGGAGGCCCCGCCTCTGGCGGCGGCTTCGGCTCACCCTGGGAGCCCCAGCCGCCCTCTGCCACCCTCCCTCCCCCAGCCTGTTTCTTGCAACAAGCCCCGGCTCTGCATCCCCTCCCGGCTCTGGGTCTCTGGCCGCAGCCTGAGGGCTACACTGGGGCAGGGACTGGGAGTCGGCTCAGGAGAGAGGACCAGCTGCCCTGGGCTCTCGGCTTGGCCGGAGCACAGAGCATCCCAGTGCATTCCCCGTGGTATAAAACCACCTCCCAGGCCCCCAAGGCGGCTGGTTTCAGCTTCCTTCACTGGCTCTTACGGGCCAGCAGAGGTGTCTTACTGCTTCATGACTATTTATTAAAAGTTACACTAAGCAACCCAAATACTTTATTTTCTCATTAACAACAACTAAGGGCAGCAAGGGAGGGCTCATAACAAAGACACACGCAGCCTAATCATCCCGGGGAGGAAGCGTGGTTTTGGGGGTGGCTCATGGTGGAATTTTAGAAAGAAAGAGGAAGCCAGCTCTGTAAGGTTCCTGAGGTGTCCTTGTCCCCCAGGCCGTGCAGGGCCGCAGCCGGGGGTGGGGACCAACGCCTGAAGCTGAGTCTCGGGTGCCCCAGAGTCCCTGCACCTTGGTTACCTGCTCAGCAGACAGGAGGGTGTAAGGGGGCAGTTCTATCAAAGGGGAGCGTCCCGGGGTGGCCCCCGCCGTTGACAAGGTGGCAAGTGGCTCTCGGAGGAGCGCCTGGCAGCTGTACGTGGTCGGTAAATGCCACCTGGATACCTGGGTGGAAAAGGCACCCAGACCCGTGCTAACATTGTGTCCAATTTTTAAAGTATCTAGAGAGAAAGGAAAGAGCAAACAAAATAACCTTCGACGAATAGCTACAAACTCAGGCGGAAATAGGGAAGGTTTCTCAGCTCGTCCTCACCGACCCGTCAGACCTGACGGCAAAACCAGGAGGGAGCGTGACAACCCCAAGTCCCACGACAGGCAACTGCCCTGACACCTCTCACCTGCGGAGTGGCCAGGAAGGTGCTACTCGAGACAGATCTCCAAAGTGGGTCTGAACCAAACAGCGTTTGCTTAGCCCCAAGTTAGCAGAAGCAGTCACTTCGGAACAGTTAAGCTCCCGGAGACACTGTTAACCCACCTTTTACAATGGTTTTTAACTGGAGTCCCTCCCTGCAGGGTTCTGTTTACGGCACTTAAAATAAAACTACCGAAGGGCACTTTTCCTGGGCCGGTGGGAACATAGCTATTAGCCGCGGGCCTCCTCCCGGTGGCCACCCTCCAGGCGACCTGCCCCTTCGCAGCTCCCCCAGCTCCGCACCCCGGGGCCCAGTCACTCCCAGGGGGCGTGGGGGGCCCTGACCTGCCGGCCGCTGGTCTGTGAAATGCCTCCCTGACCTGGGCAGGCTGTACAATCTTCTCCCCAAACCACAGTCTTAACAGGGGGCCCCCAAAGTTCCCTCCCCGAACACGGTGCGGTGCGGGCAGCCAGGGCCCCCCGCCGCTGTGCCAGCGACTTCCGCGCACATGGTGTTGATTCTGGGTCCCGCAGCCCTGAAGCAGAACAGGAACCGGGGCGCCCATTTCCTGCCGCGTCCTGCCCAGGTCCCCCAAAAACCCGACCCTCTTCACAACCCCACCCGCCACCCCAGCGGGGCACCAGCAGACCCCGAGGGACACCAGGCGCTGCCCGCCTGACCCAGAGCCGCCGGGGTCCGGTGACCTGCAGGCAACACCTTCGGGGCCTCGGCTCCTGGCTCCTGGGGCTCAGGGAGGCTTCCCCCCGGGGCCCGCGGGTGGGCGCGGGTGGGCGCGGGTGGGCGCAGGTGGGTTACAGGTGGCACGAGCGGCTGCAGGCGGCGCGGCCGAGCCAGACCGGCCCAGCAGAGGCGGAAGCCGGGCCAGGCGCCTGTCGCCTGTCGCCTGTCGCCTGTCGCCTGTCGCCGCACAAAGGGAAGCTGGGGGTTCGGGGAGAGGGGTGACCCGCTGGGCTCCAGGTGAGGAATTAAGACGCTCCGGAAGCCCCCCGGCCCCAGCCCTCCTCTGCGCTCCCCGCCAGCGCCGTCCCGCCCCGCCCAGGGCGCAGCCACTGTGGCCTCGGTCGCCTCCCGCCCCGACGCTCCGGCCACCGCGGCCCCAGGCCCAGCGCCCCCCGCGCGCCCGCCGGTCCCGCCCCGCGTCCAGCCCGCGCCCGTCACGCGCGCAGGGAGGCCGCCACCTGCCCCGCCGTCCCCGCGCCCGGCCGGAGGGACCCGAGCGCTGCGCAAAGACAGCCCGATGCGGGCCTCCCCGCCCCGCGCCCCGCGCCCCGCGCCCGGTCCCCCAGGGCGCGGAGACAGCGCCGCCGCCGGGGAGGGTCACCCACCGCGCTGCTCTCGCCGCTCCGGGCTCCTGGGTCCAGGCGGGTCCTGGCCGCCGGGCCGCGCGGGGTCCCCGGGCCTCGGGCGCCGCCTTCCGGGGGGGGGCGCGGGGCGCGGGGCGGAGACTGACGGCGCCCGGCCCGCCTCCGCCGCTTCCTGCGCCAGGTGAACCCCCCCGCCCCGCCCGCCGGCGCAGGCCCGGCCCCCTCGGGACGCGCGGGGCCCGCAGGTCAGCCCGGGGGCGGGGCCGGCCGCCGGGACCCCGGACTCTCAGCCTCAGAAACCGCACCTCGCGGGGGGCCGCCGGGGCCTGGGCTGGTCCCGGTCCAGCGCCCACCCGGGGCCAGCGCTGGGGCGCAAGCGCTCAGGGTCCCGGGCGCAACGCTGGCCCCTGGGGACTCCGGGGTAGCTCCGCCGGGCCCGACCACACACAGGCGCGGGGCTGCGGCAGGTGTGCGGCCAGGAAGCTGCCCCGAGGTGCCCGGGGGCTGGGTCCTGCGCGCAGCGCCTGCTGGCTTCTGGTCCCGTGTCCTCACGGTCCCAAGGAAGCTGCGCTTGGACATTAGCCACCTGCATGGACACAGACACACAGATTCGGTGGAGTCAGAGGACCTTCCCCTGGATCCTCAGGCTCCTCAGGTGGTGGGAAAGTCAGACACAGAGAGACCCCCCACTGCGACCCTCGAGTCCCCCGACTTAGGTTCCAGGTCAGGGAGCCCGGGGACCACACGGTGCCTGCTGGGGGCGGGGTCTGGCGCTGGGCGGGACGCAGCCAGCCGCTGACCAGGGCCAGCTGCGCCCGGACAGCAGCGCCCACCTCCAGCGTGTTCCTGGCTGGGCGCCCAAGGCACCCGCACAGACCCGGGATCCGTCACCACCTTCAAATGCTGCTGATTCCAAGAGGCGTGGGTCCAAGACAGTAAAAATACTTAACCTGCGCCTCTCAGAAAAGACTGGCCGGAGGAGAGGACATCAGGGTGGGCCCTTCACCCACTCTCAGGGCGTCCTCCTGAGAGGCGGGAAGGAGGGATGGACGGCGGAGCTGTGTGCCCTGGGAGGCAGGGGTTGCCCGGAGGCTGCAACAGCGGAGGAAGGCCTGGGCCACCGGGGCTGGGGAGGCAGGAAGGACCCCCCCCAATACACACACACAGACTGGGGGGGAGTGTAGTGAGGACACCTTGGTTTCAGAGTTCCTGCTCCAGCTGAGAGAACACATTTCTGTTGTTAAGAGCCCACCTCTGGGTGCCCGATGCAGAGAGGCCAGGGGCTCGGACTGTTTCTGGCCCGTCCCAGCCACCTGAGCCGCCTGAGCCGCCTGGGCTGCTTCAGGACAGCCCCCGTAACACCGGGCCCCCTGGGCTCCCGGCCCATCTTCCGGATTCTCTCCTGCAGCTGCAGGCACTTGGTTCCCCAGGGCCCTCCTGGAGGGAGCGTCTGTGGGCAGGGTCAGCCGAGACTGGGTGGGCTCCTAAAAACCCAGAGCGTGGGCTGTGAGCCTGCTTCAGGTGGGAGAAGCCCTGAGGGTCCCCTGATGCGATCCTTGGGGTGCAGGCAGGGGTGCAAGCTGACGCTGAGGAGCTGTGGGGCTCCCTGCAGTGAGCAGGGTTTGAGGCCCGGGATGCTTTGGGACGTGGGCCCCCAGCTCCGTGGGCTGGAATAATGGGGAGCAGCTGCAGCACAGAGAACATGCCGAGAACAGTAATTACAGCGATTGGCCGACACCGCCCTGGCCTGGCCAGGCTCCTCGCTGCCCGGCATCCCTGTGGGATGGGAGCTCGCACCGGGCGCAGGGCCGCCCGGGGGCACCGGCTGGAGCATTTCCAGGGGCATCACTGATGCGTTTCAAGCCCACGGAGATAGGGGAGGGAGGGGCCCTGCGTGGCAGCCCGGGGTGAGTATCTGCTGTTTGTAGAGGGGCTGGATGTGGGAGTCCGTGGCGAGCAGGCTGGAGCAGGGCCGAAGGCAGGCCCGTCCCCTGGCACAGGGTGGGGGAGAACCAGGAGGGGCTGCGGGGGGAAGGAAGGCACTTCTGCGTGGCCACAGGGTCCGCGGGGTGAGCATGGCTCCCTTGGGGCCAGCGGCATCACGTGGTCGGGTTTGTGTTAAGAAAAGCCGTCTGTACGGCTCCCGATCTAGACAATGTTAACGTCCCCTGAGGTCTTGCATCCCGGGTCTGACGTGACCGCCGGACGGACACCGGGCCGCGGGCTGTAGGTGAAAGGTCTGTTCACGGAGCCGCGGCTCACGTCCCCTCCGCTCTCGGAAGGTGGCGGGTTCCGAAGTGAGCTTACATCTCTCCCGCAGGGCCCGGCACCCCCACACTGGGCATTTCCCACGTCCCCGCCCTGCAGCGTGAGCCCCCAGTGCCCATGCACAGCCCCTGCTTTAGCCCTGTGCTCACTTTTTGTTGCTGCCGATCCCCCCCCCACCAGGGACATTTTCCCATTGATTTTGAGAGAGAGAGGGAGGGAGGGAGGGAGGGAGGGAGGGAGGGAGGGAGGGAGGGAGGGAGGGAGGGAGGGAGGAACAATGATGTGAGAGAGACTCATAGATTGGTTGCCTCCCAAAAGCGCCCCGACTGGGGCAAGGGGATCGAAACTGCAACCCAGGTACTCGCCCTTGACCGGGAACGGAACCTGCAGCCTTTCCGTGCCTGGGCCGGTGCTCTAACCACGGAGCAACACCGGCCAGGGCGCCATGTGTTTACTTTTAAAATGTCAAGGGTGGCCAGTCATTGCCCCGCCTTCAAACCAGCCAACTCCACATTTAAAGGTTGTTCCTAAGAACCTCCCGTTCCTGGGCCCACGTATCTGCTGGGTGCAAGGCAACCAGGGTAAACAGTGACCGAGCCGTGAGAGGAAAGCTGCTCCGGGTGCCGCGCGAAGGGGCAGCTCTGACGACGAGGCGAGGTCGCCTCCTCTCTCCGCTTGGCACTCAGCGCAGCCTCGCTCTCGCCAGGACTCTCATTTCCCGGGGGGTTGCTGGCAGCTCACCCGCCCCCATGGAGACTCAGTCTTCAGACAAAAGTCTGGGCTTCCGTCCGGTGGGGCAGCTGCAGTGTGGGGTCATCTCTGAAACACGGACGACGATCGGAAGGGATCAGATCACGTGGGTCAGTTCAGAGGTCAGTTCGGGCAGGAGGCCGAAGCCCAGCAGGAGCGGTGGCCGCTCCCCGGGAAGATGGAGCTCACGTTGACACGTGGACGCGCAGGTGCTGATACCATCTGTCACTGGCACGTAGAGTAGAGGTTTATTGAGGGGAAGAAACCTTGGGCCTGGAGCCAGCCAGCCTGACTTTGATCTTTGCTCTGTGACTCAGTGGCTCTGTGGCCTTGGGCGAGCGATTCAGCCCCGTGTGTCCACTTGTGAAGCGGTGATAATGGTACTCGTGTCCTTACCTTAGGGTTGTCCTGGGAATGAACTGAGACACTGCGTAGGATGCTCGGGCAGGGGCTGGCGTGTAGTAAAAGCTAAGTAAGTGTTTGCTCTGCGTCTGCGTATTTTTATATGTAAAAGGAAGTAAATGCTATTGGTCTAAAGGGCGTGAGATAATCACAGCTCGGCTAACTGATTATCGCCAGACGGGGCTTTATCATTAAACATGAGTGAGGAAGACAATTACGACTTATTACCTGGTGCTCACGCGAATGAGCCCTGCAGGAGGTTGGAAAAGTTTATTCTCTTAAGTAGGTTGAACAGTCTCCTTGCAAAATTATATACTGTTTGCCCGTGAACAATTGAAATGACGTAGTTTTTCAAGTGAGAGAAGCATTTGCTGTGTCCACAGAGCTGGGGGCTGGCTGCCTGGGTCCGAGCCTTGAGGACTCGATCCCCCCTGAGCTGAGCCAGGCTCCTCTGGCCGCAGCACACGTCCCGGGGGGCGGGGGGTGGAGAGGAGGCCCCTGGTGTTCCCGGGGTAGGTAAAGTGAGTGGCCTCCCCCTAAATGATGATGAATTAGCCCTGGACTGCTGGTGTGTCTCCCAGGAGAAACTTCAGAAAGAGGCCCACCCTGCTCCCTTAGGCTCCTGGTCGCACCCTGTGCATAGCCTGGGGTTCCTACTGTGCTTCTGACTTTAACCGCGACGATTGAAATTGGGAAATGAGCCACATTCGTGACAATCAAGTTGGCAGGAAAGCGCAGTTAAAGCTGATTATTAGGTGCACCCTCCCATTACACCTCAAGACAGCATCCACGGCTCACCCCGTGCCCTGCGCTGTGAGTGTCTTGCGTGAACTCCATCAGCAGGTCCTAACTGAAGCAGGCAGCATTCCTCACCGTGAATCAGGGCTTTGAAGTTAACCCAGGAATGATAAAGGGCCCTTTGGAAGCTGCCCTGCCCCTTGTTGACTCGCTCGGCAGTTTGTTTAGGGCACCAGGATTGTGGCCTGAAAAAGCTGAGTCAGTGCCTCCAAGAATCTGCTCACCAAGATGATCTGTCTCAATATATTCCCAGAGCTGCTGGTCTTGCACCAACCGTCAGGGTGGCATGTGAATCAATTACTAATAAAGGCCCGAGAATGTGTGTTCATCATGAGAAGAATCTCAATGGGCGATGGAGATTCCTATAGAACCAATCGGAGATGGAGATTCCTAGAGAGCGAATCAAGATGGAGATTCCTAGAGAGAGAGCCAATCGGAGATGGAGATTCCTAGAGAGCCAATCGGAGATGGAGATATTTATAGAAACAATCGGATATGGAGCTATCTGTAGAACCAATTGGATATGGGGACATCTACCTATCTACCATCTATCATTGATAAAGACATTTATTTTCAGGGGTTGGATCATGTGACTGTGGGGCTGGTAGGTGTGGAATGTGCAGGGTGGCCACAGGCTGGAAACTGAGGCTGCAGCCCCTGCCGCTCGGTCCTGGGCAGAATCCCTTCTTCTCTAATAAACCTCAGTTTTCCTCAGGCGTTGCTCCGAAGGCCTCCTGGGGACTGTGGGGTCCCACCCATATTATCAACGGTGATCTCCTCAAGGTCCACGGGCTGAAGGTATTCGTCAGAGGTACAGAATCTCTCTCCAGCAGCCCCTGGGCCAGTGCTTGGCTGGCCGCGGGCGCTGTAGCCTCGCCCGGTGGCATGACTTGCCCAGCTCAGGGCCCTCGCTGCTTCGAGAGGAAGCTCGGGAACGTGCGCAGACTCTCTGGACCAACACGGGCTTCCTCACGTCACCGGCTAGTTACAAACACTTCCCTTTTCTTTACAGTTTCTGGAGTCGTGGTGCAATTTCATGTCCAACTTAGATCGCGGGCCAAGCACGCAAACGCTGGAATGGGCCTGTCCTTGGTCTCCGACTCTTGATGGGCTTTAAGGAGACTACGCCTTTGGGAGCAGCCGCCGGGTGAGTGTGGAAAGGCTCAGGGACCCTGTGCCTAGCGCTCTGGGGCAGGGGGCGTTTTTGTGCCAGTGCTGCCTCTGAGCTGCCTCTGAGGTGCTGAATTATTCTTTCCTTGGGAGGTGCAGTCAGTTCTCTGCTGTTATTGTAAAAAATATAGATAAAAGCGAAGCTTCAGGTGCTGTTCTACAAAGGTTGTTTAATCATCTTTGGCCTATAACGGAAATCCACTGAGACACAATTGTAGTCATTTTTATGAAAAAAAATCAGTGTATCCGCCTATGCAATACATACATGTGCCCATGACGGAGAGGGCAGCCGGGGACAGCGGATGCGGAGGCAGACGTGGCCAGGACCAGGAGGTGCTGGAAATTTCCCCCCTGCCTTCCCAGTAGCATCAATTTTCTGCTGGCTGGTGACGATGGAAATTCTAACATCATTACATGGTTACTTTAAGGCTTTGATTCATGATAAAATGCAAATGCCCCCGAGAGGTGGTGAAATGGAAGCTATCAACTACTTTTAAGTTGGATGACTGGGTTTCGGATCTTCCCAGATCTGACCCAAGGGATGGAGGACCAGTCACCCGGTCCCGCGAGAAGCAAGTTGGGGGGGGTGTTGTCAAGGAGATGGGCCGGGGCTGAGGTCCGAGACCTCCCAGGACATCGTTTCCCTACCGCCTCATTTTACCCAACGTAAACCTGTCCGAATGTTCTTAAAAGTATAAAATTGACAATAAATCCTTCAGTCTAATGATTTAAAGAATGCAGCAGAATGTGGGAAGCGCTGGCAGATTATTCAAACACTGAAAACTCTGTGAAACGGTTTAAAGTATTTTCGTAACTCATTGTTTGGAAAGCCTGCCTAAAACACGGCCTGAGTCACAGGCTGCAAGACCCCAGAAGGTAACACTGGCCAAGAGTGTGCCCGCCCATGGTGCCAGCTTGGTGCTCACGGGCTCTCCGAGACTGGGGTAATCTCTCATCTGTCCCTAGCCTGAGCGCCCCCGGGACGACCGTGTTAGCAGTTTCTGGCGTATCCTTCCAGAAATGTATTACGTCGTGGCTGTGTTTGCTTCTGTATGCGTTTAAAAAGAATATATATATTATAAATATTTATATTATATATAGCATAATATATTTTCTCCGTTCTCTTAACCCTTACGCACTGTCACGTTAAGTTTGTATACGTAATATAAAGATTATAAGCTGTCCCATACATGTCTCAACAAAATATTAGTCCTTGGGGAAGATTCTCATTTCTCAACATCTGAATAGAATTTTATTTTATGAATGTAGCATAATTTATTTACCTGGCCCCATCGTCAGAGACTTTGAGGTTATTTCCTATTTTTATAGCACATAGCTGAAACACCTCACACCTATGCCATTCTACACACCTATAAATATATTTGTCCGGTAGTTGTGAGGTCGAAGGTCTGACTTGGAGGAGCTCAGGGAGAGGAGGTGGCTGCTGGCTGACCCGCAAGCTGGCCCAGAGCACTCGGAGGCCCCTCTCCCATCCCCTGTCCTCGGACATCGGGTCCGGCGCTCCCACTGTGGGAGCCTAAAGCAGGTGGGAGAAAGTGAGGTGGGGCTGGGTGGCGGGGTGGTCAACAGGACTGCGTGCTCTCTTCAGGGTGGTTTTGCTTCCAAGGCGTGTTAACCTAGATGCACAGGAACAATGGACAGCGCTTGCTTACGGCAAAGGTAAGCCTTTTCCTGAAGAAGCTGTATGCCTGGGCCGTGCCCACCCACCCTGCCTGCCGAGTCAGGAGTTTACGATCAGATCCTGTGAGGTTACATTCTGGAGAACCCCCTTTCACCCACAAAAGGTATCCCCGACTGGGGATCGATCCTGCAACCTGGGCATGTGCCCTGACTGGGGATCGAACAGGAGACCTTTCAAACGGGCGGCCTCTCAGTGCACTGGACAATGCCCAACCAGCTGAGCCACACCAGCCTGGGCAAAGGAAGCCCACTTTTTAAGCTGCAGGTCCCGCAGCCTGTCTTTGGGTAGAACACTGACATTTGCACCCTGTACAACTTCTGAGTTATGCCTGGAGTGGACTGTTAGCTTATCAGTGGATCGGTTTCTTCACCACATTACTGGCATTACAACAGGTACATGTAACAGAACAGTATTTATTAAGACACTTTACGTTTATCCAGCACCAATCTGGACAATTTCTGTGCTAAATTCTGAATCAGTGTGGACTTGCAGTTACAGAGGGTTCTAGAGAGGCAAAGATGCAACTCCAAACACCCCCCGGAGCCCAGTGATGACACCTGAGGGGGTGTCACGCTATTGGGGCAATGGCTGCAGAGGAAACATGTGTGGGGAGCAGGGTGTCTTGCCCTGGGCTCTGCTGCCCTGGGGGCCTGTCATTCTCTGTTCTGGGCCGTCCTGCACCTACAGTGTGTCCAGCACCCCGGCCTCCACCCACTAGATGGCAGCAGCACCCACACCAGTCGTGAGAACCACAAATGTCTCCAAGTATCTCAAGATGTCCCTTGGGGACAGAGTTGCCCCCTCCCTGGTGTGTCACTGCTTCCTGCAGAATCTGGGAGCTTTGCTCAGCCCTGGAGCTTTGGAGAAGGGGTTTTTCACATCGACAAAGGGGGCCGAGTCCTGGGAGTGACGTTGCTCACGTGGAGGGGCTGGTTATTATACCCCGCGGGCTGCCACAGGCGCAAAGCGCAGCAGCCGGGGGAGAAGCCGCCATCTGTGGGATTAACGGGAGAGGCCTTGCGTCGGGATCCCCCAGGCAGGATGAGGTGCTGTTGCCATGGCGATTCTCTCAAGGACCCTCTGCGCGGAAAGGGCTGCTGCAGCCGGGACCTGCCCACAGGCCAGCTGCTGCTGAGGAGGAGGCTCCCGATGGGGGAGAAAGTCGTCTGGAATCAGCCGGCAGGTGACCCTAAGGGACAAGCCGTCACGTCGGCCAGGAGTTATCTTCAGACTCAACCTGTCCAACTTGAGAGCTGAACTCATCACACTTCTCTTAGAAACAGGCCACTTCACCTCTCTTAGCCTATAAATCGGACATCACTGTATTTAGTTTGTAGGACTTTATTTATGTTTGTTTTTTAAAATATATTTAAAATATATTTTTATTGACTTCAGAGACAGAAACGGAGAGGGAGACTGAGAAACAGAAACATCAGTGATGAGAGTCATTGATCGGCTGCCTCCTGCACGCCCCCTACTGGGGATCGAGGAGCCCACAACCTGGGCATGTGCCCTGACCGGGAATCAAACCTCCATCTCCTGGTTCCTAGGTCGATGCTCAACCGCTGAGCCACGCCGGCTGGGCTGGATGTGACTTTAGTGAGATAATGCACATGGTAAGTTCTCAATAAACATCAACTTTATTAATAAAGTTAATATCAGTAATGAAAATCACTTATGATTAATAGCGTATTATTAATCACAGTAACAGTAATGACACCTCCCTGTAAAATGAGACAGGTGTGCCACGTAACAGGATGTCTGTTTACAGTGGGAAAACTCAGGCTCGGGGAGTTAAATTTTTGTTCAAGTTCACCTGGAGAGTCACTTAAACCTAGGTCTCTGGTTCTGAGCTCATGGTTCCTCCCGTGGCACCTCTGTGAACTCAAGACAAAGGACTATTCATATGAGCAAATCGATGTCCCTCACTTGGGGATCCTAGAGGCTGATTAAGATGCATGTTTTCTGCCCCTGCAGACGGTGAGTGAGAACCGGGAGGGTGGCGCCTGGGCCTGCTTTGCCCGCACTCAGGACCTGCATCCAGCCAGCCTGGTGGGCGAGGCTGGTGTTAGGAACCAGGACCTGGCCCTCCACTCGCCTCGGGGGGACACACACCACAGTCCGTACCACAAGGCTCTTCTCTCTCTGTCCTCTAATTTTATACCTTCTTGTTCAGAATTTGCCTTTTCCCCAGTTGCTTGAGTCTGGAGTGGAATCCTGAAGCTGTTCTGTTCAGCAATCCGCCCGCAGGATTTGCTGATGGGCGCGGGGAAGCAGAGGAGATAAGGGCACATTTTCCCCGCCCGTTTGTCATCTGATTAACACAGCACAGGTCTCTAACCCTCCCCGAGGCTGGCGTGTCTTCATCACGGGACCCCCGACGTGCATCCATGGAGCCTTGAAGAGGCCTGTGGAGAGTTTACAGGATCGTCTGGCATCTCGTATTTAAGCTGCCTGTGAATGGGCCCTCGTCGGGGGCAGCATGTTGGATTCTGGTAAGACATCCCTTCTGGTGACAGCTGGCTCCCGGGAAACCGTGATGGCTGCAGGGCCAGTGCTCAGAGGGTGACTGGGCTCTTTTTTTAAAATATGTTTTTATTGATTTTAGAGAGAGAAAGGGAGAGAGAGAGAAAGATAGAAATATCGATGAGAGAGAAACATCATTGGTCGGCTGCCTCCGGCACACCCCCTAGTGGGAATCGACCCTGCAACCCAGGCATGTGCCCTGACGGGAAATCAATTCAGTGACCTGGTTCATGGGCCGATGCTCAGCCACTGAGCCACACCAGCTGGTGTTAACTGGGCTCTTGATTGTCAAGGTGCCTCGGCTCACAAGAAAGCTCCTCTGTGAAATCAGCCATACTAACCTAAGTGGCCGTCATTTACAGTCTTTTTGTTTTAATCGTAGCCTTCTAGGTCTTTGATTTTTGAGAAATATTTTTTTCAGCTTGGAAGCAATGGGACATGAAAGAGACCACCAGCTTTTATGTCTCGACACGACTTTTAGCTCCTACTGGCAGGGGCATCAGCCATGATGATCACCGTGCCCACTCACAGCGCCAGGCCTGGTACACACCGCGGAGGAGGCTTGTTCAATGAAATTCAAGATCTGTAGAGCACTCCTGAGCCGTCTGTGGGGGGCTGAGTGTTGAAGCTGATGGACTAGCTAGGAAACTATTACAATAAACCAGACCAGGGACCTTGGTGGCCTCGCCTGGGTGGGCCAATGCGAAGTCTGACCCACAGGAACCGAGAGACATTCAAATTATCCAGAAGTAAGGTACCCAGGCCAGAAATCCGAGGTAAACGCTTTCAAAACAAAAACACTCTAGGCAAGAGTCTATTATCGCTAATTCCTCGCACAAAAGGCAATAACGGCTCAGGTACTCGATTGCCTACTTGGAACAAAATGTTCCAACAGGGAGATGCTGAGCAGATGGAAATGTTAAGAAATTCCCGGCTTTTGAATCTGCACAGATTTATCAGGATGGAACAAACACCACGTGAGCTGCGCACGTCACAGAATGCCACGCAGGTATCAGCTACCCAAACAGTGCCGTCTGTGCGACCAGGTGTGAGCACGGAGCCGTGCCTTCTGCTTCCCGGGAACCCAGGTGCTCTCCAACTCCACCAGGACACACTGCGCCCCAGAGACCACACCAAGGCCTCTCCAACTCCACCGGGACACACTGCGCCCCAGAGACCACACCAAGGCCTCTCCAACTCCACCGGGACACACTGCGCCCCAGAGACCACACCAAGGCCTCTCCAACTCCACCAGGACACACTGCGCCCCATGGAGACCACACCAAGGCCTCTCCAACTCCACCAGGACACACTGCGCCCCAGAGACCACACCAAGGCCTCTCCAACTCCACCAGGACACACTGCGCCTCATGGAGGCCACACCAAGGCCTCTCCAACTCCACCAGGACACACTGCGCCCCATGGAGACCACACCAAGGCCTCTCCAACTCCACCAGGACACACTGCGCCTCATGGAGGCCACACCAAGGCCTCTCCAACTCCACCAGGACACACTGCGCCCCATGGAGACCACACCAAGGCCTCTCCAACTCCACCAGGACACACTGCGCCCCATGGAGACCACACCAAGGCCTCTCCAACTCCACCAGGACACACTGCGCCCCAGAGACCACACCAAGGCCTCTCCAACTCCACCAGGACACACTGCACCCCAGAGACCACACCAAGGCCTCTCCAACTCCACCAGGACACACTGCATCCCATGGAGACCACACCAAGGCCTTCTCCTGGGAGGGGCGAGTCTGTGGCAAACTTCTGAAGAGTCCTCATCAGAGTGGTTCTTAGTCCGTCTGATTCCATCCCAAACTGGCCATCACAGATTCTTCCTGAAGTATCCGTAAAACAGAAATCCCTACATAATATTGTGTCTGACATGAGACTAATTTATTCTAAGTCGAACTTGAGGAATTCAAAGCATTATGCACAAAACGTCACGAGGCTGAATGAGAACTTGAAGACTATTGGGGCAACCTGAATATATCCCGAAAATGATAACAATGATAGAAAAAAAATAGTAAGGGCTCTGTTACTAATTAGATGACAACAATAGTTGTTATATATTTAAAAATCAAAACACACACCAGCAAGTTTCCTATTTTGCAATATGTCATTTCAGGTTCAATATTAAAACTGGTCCTGTTGGCCTATTGATAAGATAATGTTTCATTAACGAGATAATGTTCCGTGTCTCAGTCCAGAGGACTTGAGGATCCAGGAGGCAAAGTACAGTGGACTTCAGGCTTTCTTGCCTCTTCATCTCCCCTGGGCCCGTCTGCGTCACCCACACACACCTCCACCGAGAGCCTGGCGCCGTTCGCTCCCTCCCTCGGGGGCCTGCGGGGCCTGGGAAACCCGCGGCCCAGGAGGGTCCTCGCCCTGGGCCCCACACCTGCCACGGTGACTCACCTGGCTTCCGCCATCACCGTAAGGAAGGGAGGGCTGACCCCGAGGGGGAAGAGCCCGGGTGTCCCATGAGTGGAAGGGTGGGGACAACGGCTTATTACTCTTCCTTCCATGAGTTTGCGTTTCTACAGCTGCTTCCTGCCGACCGGTCTGTTTTGAGGCTGGAGAGACTAGTAATTTCTCAGTGACAAATGACTGTTTTGTGAAGACAACATTGCATATATATATATATATTTTATTATATATAAATATTATATATAAATTTATTATATATAAATATAAAAAAATATATATATTTTTTATATATATATATGCAATATTTTATATATATATATATTTTTTACGTTGCTATGTGTTGTTTAACAGTGTTTGTGTTGGAAAAACTCCGTATTAAAACCAGGGGGAGATAAGTGCCCTGGACAAGACTCCCAGGAGAATCTAAGGAGATAAGAGTTAGAAACTTCGGGTGGAAAACTGCTTAGGCGTACATCACCCCAAATCTATTTAACGGCAGGTCAGGGGAATATGGTATATTACAAACTAATTTTGCAAATGACATTTCAGATATATTTAACCTAATTTAGGTGCATTCCTCTGTGATTCTCTACATATGGCTTGTGAATAAAACTCCAATTACTGTCTCTAGACAGATTACAGCTCCCCTGGACCCAGCCCTCTTCCTGTCTTCCTACGGAGGCTGCAGAATGCTGCTTGATCTTTGAGAAAGGGAAGGGTGACATGTGCCATTGTCCTGGGGAGCCTGAAAGAATTTCCCTGCTCCTGGGAAAGTGTATCTGGATCGGTGAAGTCGTCACCACCCCTGCAGGTCACGTTGCCACCAAGTGGTGACAAAAGGACATAGTTCCTCAACCTGAACTCTTGAGTTAACTTGGACAAGAGTAGTTAAACATTTTCAAGCCCTTTATTTTATTTTATATTTTATTTTATGTCTTTATTATTATTCATTTATCTTTATTGTTGAAAGTATTACAGATGTTCCCTTTTCCCCCTATTGACCCCCTCCACCCTGCATCCCCCCCAGGCCTTCCCCACACTATGGTCTGTGTCCATGGGGTATGCGAATGTGCAGAGAAGCTCTTTGGTTAATCTCTCCCCACCCACCCCCGACTTCCCTCTGAGATCCCTCAGTCTGTCCAGGCTTCTGTGTCTCTGGATCTATTTTGTTTCTCAGTCTGTTTTGTTTATTAGATTCCACGTATGAGTGAGATCATGTGAAACTGAATCAGGAAGGATCAGAAAACCTGACTAGGCCAATAACAACTGATGAAATCGAAGCAGCAATAAAACAACTCCCAGCAAACAAAAGCCCTGGTCCGGACGCCTTCCCCGGGGAGCTTTCTAATTCTTTAAGTTGTAGGTTAGATATTTTACTAAAAGCTTTTCTTGCTTTCTGAGGGAGGCCTGCCGTGCTGTGACCTTCCCTCTCAGGACTGCGTTCGCTGCGTCCCATAGGTTCTGGGTTGTTGTGTGTCATTTTCATTTGTTTCCAGGCAGTTTCTGATTCTTTCTTGATTGTATCGGTAACCCAGTCATTGTTTAATAACATGCTCCAAGCCCTTCATTAGGAAATTCATAGGTTCATGTTAGACTTGACCTCCAGCTGGACATGTCACATCTGTCATGTATCAGAAATGAGTATGAAAAAAGTTCCCTTTTCTTTCTTTTTTTAAACCCTCTCCCACCCAAGGAGTGAGGACACTTTTTCTCGCTGATCCCTAGAGAGAGTGGAAGGGAGGGGGAGAGGGAGAGAGAGAAACATCGCTGTGAGAGGGACACATGCAGATTTGTTGCTTCCCACACTGGCCGGACCAGGGCTGGGGATCGAACCTACAGCTCACGGACGTGCCCTTGATTGGGAATCGAACCGGCCACCATCCCAGGTGCAGGAAGATGCTCTAACCACTGAGCACACTGGCCAGGGCAAAAGTTCCCTTTTCGAGCCTGCAGAATCCGTTTGAAACACTAACAAAAGTGGGGCCTTTCTTCCACTTCCTTCAATAACGTATTGGCTTCATCTACCTTCGTCCACCAGGCACTGACTGTATTTTCTCTGCCTCTGGGTGTTTGGTTGGACCCCCCGACTGGTCGTCTGGCTGAGTGTTCTGCTGGCTTGGAGGACATGCCCCCTCTTCTTCGCTGTTTGTTCTCAGTAGGTTTTGGAGGGATGGGGCACGAGGACTGGTGCCCAAGTCTCATGTTTAATTTAGGTTGGAGACCAGGAGCTTGCCCTGTTTACTTTTTTTCTGTCTTCTGAAATCAGACAACCCCTTTGCCCTCCTTTCTCTCCTCACCTATGACTTACCGTCCAAAGAGTCAATTTTCTGCCTCTTATTTTCAGGTTTATCCTTCAAACTAACCAGAACATTAGCATTATTATGGCAACAGAAAAACCACGGTGAATTCGAAAATACTTAAAAAGGAGTTGTTTCTGTTGTCCATGTAAATATTAAAGTATCATAAAAATAAGCACGGTTGTTGTAGGGAAAAGCCTGGAAGCCTAAAGGGGAAAACAACCGTGCCCGCCCATTCCTGGCCTGGCGAGGCTCGCTGTCCTGTGAGCGCCACTCGCGGAAAATCGCAACCAGCTCTCCTGGGTATGTGTCCAGACAGCCCCAGCCACACGCAGAGATACTGACGTCATAATTCCTTCCCCCTCCTTTGTTTAAAAAGGCATTGCGTTGTGTGTTCTCGCTTGCAACTTGGTTTCTTAACACGTTTCCTTCCTTCTCCCCACGTTAAGGTGAAACAAACAAAAAAACTCCATAAAAAGAAATCCAAAAGATACAAAATGAGAGGGCTTAAAAAGAAGCGTGGACATAGAAAACAAGTAGAAAGTATAAAATAAAATGTTAACAATAAGTTCACATGGATCAGTAATAACAATAAATGTAAATGCACCAAACTCTCCAGTTAAAAAAATGAGATTGTCAAATTGGAGTTTAAAGTAATTCAGGTGTGTGCTGTTTCCCAGAGCCACCTCTAAACCACAGGACGTGGGAAGATTACAGATTACCTAGCAGGCCAATAAAAAGCAATGACTGTTGACATATCTACAGTAATACCAGGTAATTATACCAGGCAACTGTACCTTAATTAAAGAACAGTATTACGAGGCCCATTGTATAACATTAAATAAAAAGTTTGTTATTTAAGAACATATGCATATGCCATAAACGTATAAAAGAAATTGCTAATAGACAACACAGGTAGGTTACCTGGAGATGGGGTGAGGGTGGGGTGGGGGCGGGATTGAGCAAGTGTATAAAAGTAGCCGCAATTCCAGCGGTAATATTTTATTATTCTAAGCTGGGAGGTGGCTCCGTGGGTATCATGTCTTCATATCGGCCCCATGTTGAAAAGAGTTCGTGACAACGAAACAACACTCTCTCCCGAATCTATCACAAATCACGCTCAGAGCCGCAGAGCCACACGGGCCGGCCGAGCGTGCGGGCTGCGGGCCCCGGGGGACGGACTCCGGCGCAGGGAGTTTAAGGAGGTTCGGGGGCGCCCCCTTGGGGGCCGGAACAGAGCCCCTGCGTTAAGGATACTGGGGCAAGCAGGTTGCTTAGACGCGGTTTCACCCCCCGGGAACTGAGCGAACCCCCCTTACCTGCTCCGCGCGTGCTCCCCGCAGGGGATCCTGAGTATGCGGTTGTCCACCGGTGGTTCGCGGCGCCGGCTCCGCACCAGCAGGGGGCGCCCAACTTGGGGCGCAGCGAAGGAAACTGGATTCCGGGCGTCCCTCCCGACAGCGCCGCTGAGGGGCGGCCCGGCCAGGCCCCGCTGGGCTCGGCTCCCGTCCAGGCGTCTCGGGCTCTCAGTCCAGCGGGTGACCGGCCTCCAGCCGCAGGGGACCGACTGACAAGAGAGGCCCCGCCCGGGCCCTGGGTCCACCCCGAGCGAGTTAGGGCTCCACGGCCTCGGGGCGCGCTTGGTGCAAAAGCACTGTCCTGATTGGTCAGAATGAGGCCGCTCTGATTGGTTGGCGGGGAGACACGCACAGCTCCGATTGGACAGGGGAAGCCTCGGTCCTATTGGTTGAAATAGGATCCGGGAATCCTGCGGGAGGGATGCTCGGGTGCTGGCGCGGGGTGGGCTGGCAGCGGGCGGGCAGCGGGCGGGCAGCTGGGGCAGCGGGCGGGCAGCGGGCGGGCAGCGGGCGGGCAGCGGGCGGGCAGCGCGGGGCAGGCCGCCCCCTGAGCGTGGGTGGCCTGAGAGGCCCCTGTGCAGACACGGCCGCCGGCCCTTCTTGGTAGGTCGCTTCCCTCTCAGGGTCCCCAAAATGAAGCAATGACGCCGGTGGAGTCCTCGGCCCATAGTAGGTGTTCAACGAACTGCATCAAAACCTTCCTGGAAACGAGACAGACTAGAGCCCGTGAGATGAAATGAAAGAGAGATGAGGCGCCACTTACTTCCCAGGCTCCCGGGGCGAGACGCCCGCGCCCTCGGGGCTGTCATCCTCCCGGCGCTGCCCTCCTGTCCCCTGTCCCCTGTCGCCGTCCACCACCGCCGCCACCTCGGGCCCCCACTCGCCCGTGCTCACCTGTCCTCCAGCCGCCCTGTCCGAGGCAGGGACACTCGCTCAGCACGTGCAGAGACAGCAGGAAACACGCTGGGGGGTTGAAAGTGGACGCGAGACACGCGTGACCGCGGGTGGGCTGCGGGCTGGGCCCCGAGGGCTGCAGGCGAGAGGGACGGTCCGGCCGCGCTGTGGGTCAGCGCAGTCTCTCGCCGGCCCCACGGATGTCAAACGCGCTCTTTCCCTTTGCAAACGTTTCACGTCGGCGCTTCGGGCTCTGCCACTGGACTGGCAACGTGAGGCGAGGTCGATGCGCCCGACGCTGTGCACGCGCCCCCTTCACCTCGCTTGTGAAGTTGGGGGAAACTCAGGGACCCTCACTCTTCCCTCCGGCTCTCGCTCCCTCGCGGCGGGCAGGGCGAGGGCGGCGGGCAGGGCGAGGGCGCGGAGCGGGGACTCGGGGCGCGGTGCCCGGCGCTCAGGCCCTGGGGCTGACCGCGGGGGCGGGGCGGGGAGCGCCTCCCTGGGGCCTCTCCACCCGGAGAGCGGAGGGCGCTGCCCGGGGGAGGCCCGCGCCCCGCGCCCCGTGCCCGCCGCCCGCCTGTGCCGCAGCCGCCTCCGGAGCCGCCGTGTCGCCGGATCCAGGCGGGTTCGCGCCTCGCGGGGGGAGCGGCTGTCCCCAGCCAGGAGGTGGGCGGCGACCCATCCATTAGGATTGGTCCAGTCTCCGCGCGCGGTAACTTCCGGGGACAGGGGAGGCACCAGGGGCGCGGATTTCAGCGGGGCCGCGTCCTCGCTACGCCTCAGTCGCGGCGGAGAGAGGAGAGCACCCCCCCGCCAGCCGCCGGGAGAGCACCGGGAGCCCTCGCTCTGCACCTCGGCAACACCTGGGAGAGGAGACGGTTTGGAGTCGCTCGAAACGCTCTGCACGAACCGCGGGGAGACCCGTGCGCTCGGCAGAGCCCGGTGCGCTCGGGAAGGGAGCGGCTGCGAGCAACAGGTGCGGCGCGGAGCCTCTGCGGGAGCGAGGGATGCGCCGCAGGTGAAGCGCAGAGAGGGCTCCCCGCCTCCGGGGCCGCACCGCGGGGCCCCGTCCCGCCGCTCGGAGGCTGCGCAGCGGGCCCTGGCGTCCGGGCGGGGGTCCCCTGCGCCCTCGGGACCGCCGCCTCCGCCCTGGAAGCGCCGGCTCTCAGGCGGACCCGCCCAGAGACCGGTCCACTAGGCGCAGCCCCCGCGGGCGCGTGGACCCCGGGGAGGCTCAGGCTCGGACGCTAGCGCTCCGTGCTCGGGTCTGCGCCCCCGGCGCCCCTCGGCGCCCTCGGTCCCCGGGCAGCCCTCGCCCGCGCGCCCCGGGCGGGCCCCCGCCGGCCATGGAGCTGGTGGCCGGGAACCTCAGCGAGGGCAACGCCAGCGGCCCCGAGCCCCCCGCCCCGGACCCGCCGCCGCTCCTGGGCATGGGCCTGGAGAACTTCCTCACGCTGCTGGCGTTCGGGCTCATCTTCGCCCTGGGCGTGCTGGGCAACAGCCTGGTGATCACGGTGCTGGCGCGCAGCAAGCCGGGCAAGCCGCGCAGCACCACCAACCTGTTCATCCTCAACCTGAGCATCGCCGACCTGGCCTACCTGCTCTTCTGCATTCCCTTCCAGGCCACGGTGTACGCGCTGCCCACCTGGGTGCTGGGCGCCTTCATCTGCAAGTTCGTCCACTACTTCCTCACCGTGTCCATGCTGGTCAGCATCTTCACGCTGGCCGCGATGTCGGTGGACCGCTACGTGGCCATAGTGCACTCGCGGCGCTCCTCCGCCCTGCGGGTGTCCCGCAACGCGCTGCTGGGCGTGGGCTGCATCTGGGCGCTGTCCATCGCCATGGCCTCGCCCGTGGCCTACCACCGGCGCCTCTTCCACCGCGACCCGGGCAACCAGACCTTCTGCTGGGAGCAGTGGCCCGACCAGCGCCACAAGAAGGCCTACGTGGTGTGCACCTTCGTCTTCGGCTACCTGCTGCCGCTGCTGCTCATCTGCTTCTGCTACGCCAAGGTGGGCGCGGGCCCGAGGGCGGCGAGGGGGCCCCGGGCTTCTCCGCGCGCCCCCCCCGCCCCCCGCGCCCCTTTCCGAGCCGGCAGCGGCGCCCGCGGGTGTGCCCAGGTCCCTGTCTCCGCGCCGCGTCTGGCGGTTTGATGTTGTGGAGAAAGTTACCTGGAGTTTGGGGGGCGCCGGGGAAGTTTGCGGTTCACTTCCCAGAGTCCCGCCTACCCTCGGGTCCCCGCCTCCCCAACCCCAGGTTGTCTAGGGGGCAGGCGGGGCTCAGTCCCGGCCTCGGGTAGAGGGAACCCGCTCAGCCTCAGCAGCTCCACCGGATGCCTGCGGGGCGCGACCGCAGAGTCCCAGGGAGCGCTGGTCACTGGGCTCCCCGCCTGTTGCCAGGGTGGCGGGTCCCCTTGCCCCCTGCCCAGCGCTCAGTTGGGACTTGAGGAGGTGACTCCGGTGAGGCCCTTTCCCAGGGGGGTAGGGGAGGCTCGGAGGGGACCTGGCCCCCCTGAAGCCACTGCCCCAGGTGACAGCTTCACATTTCATTTCACACAGACGCTCAGCTTTATAAACCCAGTGGTAAAGCGATTTTCCCCAGAGTCCTGGCCGGAGTCTCCAGAGGACTTTGGATGGGTGGGCTTTTGGTTCTGTTCAGGAAGGTTGTTAAATGATGTGACTCCTGTGGCAGGTGGGACCCTCACTGGGGAGAGGACATGGTCCAGCCCCGGACGCTCCTGCTCTCCCACCCTGCTCTTCCCTCTCCAAGCAGCGCCCCAAGCTCAGCAGACTCACCTTCCCTTCATCAATAAGACACAGTTTTGACAATTTCATACTGATCAGGAGCCTTAACCATTTCACACACCTTGTTTATGTTTGAGTAAAGAAGGGCACATGCCTCACACTCGTGTGATCGGGATCCGTGGGGTGAAGCCCAGTGTCCCCACCACACTGTCTGGGAGTTGCCATCACCACCAGGAAGGCACCCCGAAATGCCACCGCCTTCTCTCCATCCCCCTGGGCGCCTCCTAGCTCTGGTAGGGCTCGGCCTCCAGGGCCATGAATGACTGGAGGAGGGACAAGGATAATTCCCCTCATTCAGAAAGTATTTTCCCAGCAACAATGTTTAACGTGAGCCTCCGGGGCTTTGCTTTCCCCTCCCCCAGGCCCCCGGGCAGAGCTGTGTGTTCTGAATGGTAACAGTTTGGATAAGATCTGGATTGGATATTATTTGGATAGTATCCGCCTGGGAGGAACGGGGACCCCAGGAGCGGCTGGCTCAGCTCTTGGGTAAAGGGCTGGCGTCCTCACCCTGTCTTCTGCTGCTGGGGAGCACAGCCCCCCTCTGCGGGCACAGCCTCTGACGGGTGCCCTGGGTCGTTTAATCCCCACGCTGAGCTGCCGTCCCTGTTTTATTGGCAAGGGAAAGGGGTTTTGAGGAATGAAGCAACCGACCCAGATCGGGAAGCTGGCAAATGGTTCATGGAGGTTCCCATGCAGGGGTTCCCTGTCCTCGCAGGGAGGGGCAGTTGGTGAGGACCTTGGGGACATGACGCTTGGGACCAGAGGGGTTCTTCACATATTTTTCTCTTAATTCGTAATTACATAGTTTAGAACCGAGGCACAATCTCTTCATTTCCCAGATGTGTTTAGATTAACTTAATGGAAACGACAAGGTAAACTTTTAGGAATTAATTAGGCTACGTTTCTATCATAGAGCAAAGCTTGAAGATGGTTTTTAAAACTCAATAAATACAAAATCATGGAGATATTTTTTAATATGGAAATAGTTTGCTTTTAAGCATAACTCGAGTTATCATTTGAATTCAATGTAATTAGGCAAATTTGTTTCATGGCTCGAACAGATGGCGGTAATACGTAATTTCAAGTTGCTTTTCTTTAGTTCAACCATCAAGTGCAAGCTCTCCGGGTAAGGGTTTTGCTCCCTGAATGTTAAGTTCAGGATGCCCATTACTCGTGATGTGCCCACCCCGCCAAGTTCCCCCACATCCCCAGGTGTGTCTGAAGCTCCTGATGACCTCGGCTCAGGTGTGAGTGTGTGCGTCCTACACACACTTCTAGGTGCACAGAGCAGTGGGGAGAGGCCACCAGGATATCACCAGCTCCTTCTGAAGAAAGGTATTCATGACCCATCCTCATACCTACATTCCCTCTTTCTGTGACAAACCTTCCTGGCGACGCATCGTAGCATTCACATGTGCACGTAGGGTGGGCCGCGGAGCACGGAAGCGGGGCAGAGCTGGCACTCGGGCATTTTCTCCACTGACCACTCGACACACTCGTCCGGTGTTTTGAAGTTACTGAGCTGTGATCCCACAGTCTGCTGGAGGAATGACTAGACCCCCGAACAGCATTAGGAAGCAGATAACATTTGACTTTTCTGTGTTTTGTGTGTGTGAATGTGTTTTTTAAAAAATATGTTTTTATTGATCTCAGAGGGAGGAAGAGAGGGAGAGAAACACATTCACACACACAAAACACAGAAAAGTCAAATGTTATCTGCTTCCTAATGCTCTGCCGCCTGGGAATCGAACCGTGACGCTCAACCGCTGAGCCACACTGGCCGGGTCACTTTTCTGTTCTGACTCCTCTCCAGGTGTCCCTCCCTGATTTTGTTTTGCTGACTCTCCTTTGCTCTCTCCTCATGTCCCTTGTCCTCAGGGACCAGTGTCCCCCTGTGGTCTCCTGCCGGGGAGGCTGCCACCAAGGACCCTGGCCAGGTCTGTCCTCTCCAGGCAGCATCCTGCTTCCAGCCCTTACCTTCCCCTTTGAAAGACTTTCTCATTTGCTTCCGTAAAAGCCCCTGGTTGATCTTTGCTTCCATCCAATCTTTGTCACCACGATTCCCGTCGGCGGAGCAGCAGCCTAACCCAGTGCCAGCGCCGAGGGTGATCCCAACGCTACTCCAGCAGGTGGAAGCCTTGTCTCATAGACGCTCAGCCGCTGTAGGAAAAGAGAAGTGTTTTAGCAGAGCTGGGGCTCTGGAGCCAGAACCTCACACCCAGTGATGGCTGCTTCACCGGCACAGGGCTCCCAAGGTTGGTGGATGAGTCCCGAGGTTCTCCATTAAGTGTGACTGACCACTCAGAAGTGTGCATCCAGCGCAGGGCACGGGCTTTCGCAAGTGTGCAATCCGATGAAATTGCTTCCATGCCGCAGTGCCAGAGGGAAACGAAGACGCGGCTGGAACGTGGCTGATTCGTGGAGAGACTCACTCAGCAGCTGATGGACAATCTAAACCCTTAGTCATCCAGAGGCAAGTTTTCCTTAGATTTCCACGCAGATGGGATGTGAGGATGAGCTCATGTACCCGTCTGGTAATCCATACAACAGCCTGGGGCCTGCTGGAAACTCCAACACTATGTAGCACAAACGTTTCACATTGTTTCTCCTGACTGTCACCTGGCAAGAGAAGACAAAGACCATTTCTCTGTGGAGGAGCCCATGTCTCTCAAGGAGACCCCCGGCAGAGCGCTAGTTGTCAGGCCTGCTGACGGCCTGGGAACTGTGGGTGAGGCTGGAGTCCCCAAGTGTAGGTTATCTCACAGCTCAGCACAGTGGTTACCGTTTGAATGAGGAATGCAAGGAGGCCCGATGGGTGATTCGCTTTAAGGAGACTTGTAGGGCAGGGAAAACCGCAGGGACACGTGGAAGCCCATGTGGGCCGAGTGAGAACTCCTGATGACATCTTTATTCGCCTCTCGCCTCCTTCCCCCGGGAGGCTGCACCTGAAGGCGGCCTCTAGCTTCTGTGCTTAGCTTGGGTTTAACACGGAGTCTGACAACTATAGGGCCTGGCGATGGTTAAAATGCAGAATCTCGGGGGAAATCCCGGTGGAAGGCATGGGTCGTGGTGCGGCCCTTTCTGGACAAAACCCTAGAGCGCCTGGCACAGGACGCCCTGCACACAGGTGCTCTGACCGCACCCTGCACCTGGAGACGGGCGCGGTGGGCAGTTCCCCGTCATCGTCCTTACGTATGTGTCTTTGAATCGGGATGATTTTGTAAGTAGCGGTGTTGCCTTTTCGGAATGCCGACAATTGCCAGTGCAGTGGAGACAGTGAATTATGGGACGCGAGGCAAACCGATTTCATTCGCCTGTTTTTCAGGTCCTTAACCACTTGCACAAAAAGCTGAAGAACGTGTCGAAGAAGTCCGAGGCGTCAAAGAAGAAGGTAATGTTCATAAGTCTATTGTCTGTGTCGCTGTTCACGGCTTGGTTTGTTTTTATTTCTAATTATCCTGCATCTGCCCAGTGCCGGTGGCACTTCGGTTCCGGGGGCAGGGTGTTGGAAGGTCAGCTCTGGAGGGCCGCGCAGGTGACCATTTCCTGCCGTGAGTGTGTGGAGGTTTGGGGAGGCGAGGAGACTGTGATTCTCAGGTTCTGAGCCTCGTGGGAGCTGTGCTCCGGGGTGACTGGGACCGAGGGTAGTAGAGCTGCCACATCTGTCGTTTGCATGGACTGCGGTCAGTCTCTGGTGTCTTCCCGCCTCCCGTGTGATTCCAGAGGCCTCGCCTGCCTGTCCTGGGAGAGAACGTTGCTACAATCTGTCCCTCAAGCCAGGAGCAGATACACTGTTGCTCCCTGTTCCTCCCAGGCTTGTGCCCGTGTTGGCCCCGGACCTAGGGGGGACCTAAGGCTGGGGGAGGCCCTGGGGGGATTCTCCCCATTTTCAGTTCTCTCCCATCAGGTGAACCCTGTTGAAACAAGGTTCTGAGTACTATCGACGGGCCTAACATCCTGCTATTCATGACATTTCACGTTTTGAGGAAAAAGCTATTGTACAAATCAGGGTTAACGTAACTCTTACGCAGATATTAGTTATAATTTCTGATTTTAGAAAGTAGGATGAGATTACTAGACAGTGAGTTTAGGGGAGAGGATATTATAACCAGGCATTTTTACCCACAAATATTAGACATACAGAACATCCTAAAATAGCTTGTTTTTCCTCCTAAATATTTATTGTGATGAATGACGCGTAATTTGCAGAAACTATATAGTAATCGTATTTATTTTTAAGAATCCTACTTAAGTAAAGTACAGCTCGTCCTGACGTTTCGTGTTGATAAGCGATGACGTGGTGAAAACACACCTGTTCCCAGAGGCGGTGGGTAGAGAGGCGGGGCAGCTGGTTAGAGCCGCCATCCAGCATCTGAAACACAGCCAGTTTCTAGGAGCAGCAGTTCATGGCGAAGGCACAGCATGGACGGCAGGACTGTCTCAGCGTCGCTCCCAGTGTCCGTCCGTGAGTCCGGGCACCTGTCAGTCATACAGGCTCCTCCCGGCATCTGCACCATCTGCACAGCCGTGTGGACGTGCGGGTGGCATGGAAGCAGGTGTCTCCTGCCTGCCTGCGTCCAGTGAGGCCTTACTGTGCTGCACATACTCCGGTTTTTATCTCTCTCTGTGTTTCCTCTGAGCCGTGCTCATCTCCAAGGAAACGATGCACTAAAAACAATGCAGGATTGTTGTACTTTGCCCCGGATGGTTATGTGTGGAGCTCCCACCCTGCACAGGAGCGTGGCCATGGGCTCTGCCCCTGCAGAGGGGCAGGAATGAGCCTCGTCCGCCCGCCGGGTGCTGGGAGGGGGGGCACCGGGCGGGGAGCTGAACGTCTCCTGATACAGCTGGTCGTTGATGCGCGAGGCGTTGTGATCAGCGGCAGGAAGGAAAGCCAGCGAGTCTTTAACATTAGCTGGGTCTTGCTGGGCGCAGGGGCCGCTGTACTTCGTATATGTGAAAAGTGTTGGAGAGAAATTGTGAAGGTCCCGGAGAGGAGCACAGCGGCGAGAAGGAAAGGCGGCCTTCCCGGGAATGACAGGGGCGCCTCTGTCTCACGGCACAGTGGACAGGCCTGAGGATTAGTGACCAGTCCAACAGCTGCTGCCTTCAGTGCTGTGGTTTTAGTGTGTGCAATGGACACGTGTATATTGTATATGTGTTATTATGTATGTGTGTGTATTGTGTATGTGTGTATATTGTGTGTGTGTATATTGTGTGTATATACCTGTAATTCTTCCCTGGGGAAGGGTTTCCGCATTGGGAGGCAGGAGGCAGAGCTCCTCTTCCATCCTCACAGCCTCTGACCTTTAATAGCCACTGAACAGATGTCAGATGTCTTTTGATAGATTTAATTGCCTCCTTGTTGTCATAGAACAAATAAAGCGTGGTGAGTGCGTGCGTGGGCGTGGGCGTGGGCGTGTGTGTGTCGTGTCTAAGGAAGAGACAGTGGAGAGGTGCCCGGAGGGTCAGAAAGGGAGTAGGAAGGGCGAGCGGAGCGGAGAGGGAGGCCTGATAGACAGCCCGGCTCCACGGGAGGTCCCCGAGGGGGAGAGCGGACCTCCACACAGGAAGCCTCACTGCTGGGCGCCCTCTCGGTCAGTGCTGGGCAACCACTCACTCACCCCGGCCTCACCTGTCCCAGGTCCCCACCTCTGTGCTGATCCATCCACACAGGGACCCCCGGCGGTCGGGGGAAGGAACGGAAGGAAGGTGCAATCACTGCAGAAGTAACGGCGCTGAGCCCGCGATGGAGCCAAGGCTTCGCTCAGGCGCAGACAGAGGGGAGCGCTTCCGCCCAGACCGATCGGATCCTAAACAAGCTCTGGGACGGTCTTTGTGAGGCTGCAGAAAGGGACACGTGTCACATGGGGCGGTCACGGGCCACCCCGGGGAGGCACCTGAGCAGGGCCCCCGTCAGCCCGGCCTGGGGTCCTCAGCAGGCCCTCGGCCGTGACCGACACAGAGACGGCGAGTTCTTCATCCTCCTCACCTTTCAGCCACTTTTTCTGCCCAGCCGAGTTCCCTTAGACACATTCTGAGCAACATTCTTTGAAGAGAAAGACAGATGCCCAGGATGGCTCGGGAAAGAGCGTCTCCCGGGAAGACGAGCGATGAGTGTTTTTCAGACGCTTTCAGCCTGAGGAGCAAAAAGCAGCCAGGCTAGCGAGGCCCGGGCGCGGGTGGGGTCGGCGCCGGGCTCGGGGCGCCTGCAGCGGCTCCACGTGGACACTGAGCTCAGGGCTGGGGCCGGGGCTGGACTCTGGCTCTGAGGGAGGCCGGTGCTCCTGCCAGAAATGAGGAAAGTCCCATAAGAAATTTTAAGAGACTCTCCGCCTTCTCGCAGAGAGGTGTTCCTTCCCCACATCCTGGCGTTTCAGCAGGGGAGGGGGGAGGCCACTTTTCCAAGTCTTTCTGGGGAGAATCAGGAGAATGGGGGGGGGTAGAATTGGGGTGGTGAACATTGAGGAAACCCCCTCGTCTTTAACTTGAAGTGGGCAAGACAACGTGCTTTTGCTATGGTTTTATCAGTGGCTCTTCAAACACCTGAGACGTTTAGAAACTTCCTGAGCGGAGCCCTGGGGACGAGGCCCGGGTGCCTGACGTCTGCAGGAGCTGTGCCCTGGGTGGGACCAGCACCCCTTCTTCCTCCGCCCCAGCTTCGGGGTTTGCACAGCAGTGTTCTGACCGGATCTTCAGTGTCCAGCCCCTGTGGGAAGCAGCAGTGCGTGGAGGATGGTGTTCTGCCCACCTGTGGGGGCTTCTTCCCTGCACCCGCCCCCCAGCTTCTCAGTCCCTGGGCCTGGAGGCCTAGGAGCCTCTGCGCAAGGGAGTCAGGAGGAGAAAAGCATGTGCTGTGTCCAGCGGCGCACACGGAAGCCTTTGTCAGAGTTGACATCGCTGGGCTGACCTGGAGTCCCCTGGGAACTGCAGGGCCGGGTGCAGGGCCGGGTGCAGGGCTGGGTGCAGGGCTGGGTACAGGGCTGGGTGCAGGGCTGTGTGCAGGGCCGGGTGCAGGGCCGGGTGCAGGGCTGGGTGCAGGACGCTATCTGTCGCTGGGCCGACAGAACCTCAGCTCTGATGGGCTGAGATGCTTGTGAAACGGGGACAGAGCGAGGCCTGTGGACCTTAGCGGGGAGCATCCTAGCTAACACTCCAGGAATAGCCTTGGATAAATGACTCGGTCTATGTAAGTGCCCACTGAGTGTTCTTTCCTGATACTATGTTGCAAATTGTAACCCAGGCGCATTTGAAGGCTACTAGGTAGACTGAGAAAAACTGTCTTGTTCATGGTTCTGAAAAGAGCAGGGATTACAAGTAATAAAAAGGTACATTTGAATGACCCACAGGCACAGGGACAGATGCTCCACGGGGCACACACTGCACTTCCCCGTGGTCCTGGAGCCCTAGGAGCCGATCCTGAGCTGCTGAGCTGCTGGTCTCCTCCTGCCTCAGCTCCGCTTGGCAGACGCTCCCTAACAGAAGCCCGGAGAGGGCATCCAGAGGGCATCTGTTCTGTGAAGTGGAGATGCTCTCGCTGTCTTAGGAAGGACGGTGATGTTTTCCATGTGCAGGCAGAAGGACCTCTAAGTGGTGTGACTCAGTGACCTGGGGACCAGTGTCTCCTGCACCCGGAAAGAGGGGTGGAGAGCAGCCGGTCCCCTAATGCACCTGAGCCGACCTCCTGTTTGCTCTGTGCCTCCCGCAGTAAGAGGCTGTAACATCTAATCCTGCCACCTGTGAACACCTGGCGTCAGGGGATCCTGGGGCCCAGATGAGAAGTCCAGGTGCGGGGGGTTTAAGTCACGCTTTAGGTCTGACAGCCGTGAGATTAGCTTAGGATGTGTCTGCGATGCTGGATTCCTTCCTGTCGGGACTGACGTGCCTCCCCCATCCCTCGCAGACGGCGCAGACGGTGCTGGTGGTGGTCGTGGTCTTCGGGATCTCCTGGCTGCCGCACCATGTCATCCACCTGTGGGCCGAGTTCGGGGTCTTCCCGCTGACGCCCGCCTCCTTCCTGTTCCGCGTCACGGCGCACTGCCTGGCCTACAGCAACTCCTCGGTGAACCCGATCATCTACGCCTTCCTGTCCGAGAACTTCCGGAAGGCCTACCGCCAGGTGTTCACCTGCCGCGCGCCGGGCGGGTCCCCCCTCAGCGACGCCAGGGAGAACAGGAGCCGCGCCGACACCCCGCCCTCCACCAACTGCACCCACGTGTGAAGAGCGACGCTGGGTCCCCGCGTCGTGGTTGCGTGTGCGTGGCCCAGCCACGAGAAGACACGGGGGCTCGGCAAGGCTGCACCCGTCACCTGAACAACAGTTCATACTGTCTTCTTTAAATTCCACTTGTGGTTTAAATGGACTCCGATCCGCTTAGGAAATCCCTAGGTCTAGTGAAAAGGGTTCCCAGATTTTATTTTATTTTTAAATTCTATTTCAAGAGAAGAGAATGCTGCATTGTTTTACAGCTCTTGAGAAATGAGCGTTTAACAGAATTCCAGAGACGCGTTCGGTTCCTTATGGGGTAAGGAACTAGGACCTGTGCCTGAGATCGGGAGTGTTTATGACCCACACCTTGAAGCAGCTTTATTTAGATAAAGACACGGATGCTTCAGTTCTTCAGTTTTGGGAAAAGGGGTGATGTGATGAGCTACGGTCACAGCACAGTGAAAACATTCAGACTCTGCCCAGTGTCACTGGCCCAGGCCACCTTTGCTGCCGACTGACCAGCGTATGGGGTTCGGAGGGTCTCCCGTGTCCACCTGGGACCACAGGGTCTTTGGGGTCAGTCTCGGGGGGTCGGCAGGGTGTCGCGGCAGCTGCTCCAGGGTGTGAGCCGTTGGCGCTGTCTCGTGAAACTATCCTGTGAACTTGGCCTCTGTAGATGTGACTGAAAAAAAGAAGTCGGGGAAAGTGCCAATACAACTATTCTAACAGCGGAGGCTGTGGGTGAGTTTCTGACAGTGACGCTGGGCATTAAAATTGTGCACATGGCCACGGCCTTAGCTATGCCTTGAATGGAACCAATTAAAAAGAGAGAGTTAAAGAAAAGCCAGTGAGCATGGTGTTTAGATAATAATTTCTAGGGGCCGAAGACCCATCAGAACTCAGTGAGTCCCGGGGGGCGGTGGTCAGGCCTCATGAGGACGGGTACTGAGCGCTCGGCTCAGACAACGTTGGAAGAAAATGTTCCGTGAACAGGTCTTCGGAGGGACAGCCCATCCCGGAGAAACAAATGCTTTTTTATTACATTGTAATGATGTCTTCTGCTCATTGACCCCCAATGTTACTCCCTCTGGAAACATTAATTTGGGGTTAAAATCACCACCTCTTGAGTTTCAGATGTAGTTTTCATGACTGTCATATTTGTTCATGTTTACAATGAGATGATGGTATGAAAAGACCGAATTGTCCTGTGTTAGAAGATAATTTTCTGAATGCAAGACTTTGATATGCTTTAGGAGGAGACAAAAGCACGAAGATTTAAAAAAAGGATTTTGTGTGAGGTACGGCCGTGTCAAATCAGGACTCCGTGCAAAACATCAAATTTTAGGGCAAAAACGACTCAGTGTAAGTGTTTGCATGTTGACTTCTCTAGCTCACAATTTATTTTCGCGAGTTATATGCCTCAGTGTTTACGTTTGGGGTGTCTGGACCAACCGGGAGAAAATCCTCGGAGGGGATGGGGCTCCGGAGCTGTTCACGTTTCACGGCCGGGGAGAGAAGCCGTGTGTGTGTGTGTGTGTGTGTATGTGAGCATTTTAAAGAACAGCATAGGTCCTTGGGTGGAAACCTTGTTGCACTTTATTCAAACACAGCTGCAGAAACATTGTATCCTGACGATGATCCCTCAGGTGCTCGCGGAACTTGATGTTGCGAATGCAGAGCCGCTCCCGGGTGTGAGCTCGGCTCGCTGCACACGCGCTCCTGGCGCCTTGGGACCTGCGTGGGTGACAATAGCTTCCCGCACCGTGGCTGTCCCCGTTTCCTCTTCTGATTCCCACCCGCACACGGGCAGTATTTTTAAAAGCTGCTTTTTCTAAGACACTGACCGCGCCGTGCCTGCGGCCCCTCCTGGGTGCCATCAATGTGACAGAAACAAAAGGCTTGGCGCTGGAGTGATTACAGGCCCACGACCCCCCAATGTGCTGAGTGCAAATGCAAGTCGCTCTGTCAGGACACCCTTCCTGCCCGCCCTCGGTTTAGGCCATGCCTCTGGTTCACAGGGTAGGTCGTTTACGTCTACAGCCAATTTTGATCCTGATGATAACTGACACCCTGCAAAGATCCACACCTGCGTTTCCCGAACGCGGTGTCCGGCGGAGCCGGCCGCAGGCTCCGCTCCCAGGAGCGTGGGCGCAGGGCCTGCGTTTCCCGGGGCTGCCGTCCTGGCGCCCAGCGTAATGACCGTGACCGGCTCAGGAGCACCCGTCCTCCTCAGGCAGGACAGAAGGCGCCCAACACGCGTCTCCTTCCAGCAGAAACACCCCGTGTGACTCTGACGTCGGTTGCTTGCAAACCTGATTTTTCAGGGAACTTCGCGTGAAACTGATGCTTCTCCTGAGATCTGTCTGCCTCGTGCCAAAGGCTGCGGTGACTTTTCTGGGCGCTTTGCATCCACGCAGGGAGACGGGCTCTGGGATAGTCAAGTGCTCGCTGTTTCTATGAATGAGCCGGTTTCAGTTTCCTACCGATGAATACAGGGCCGGGTGGGAGGCTCTCGTGGTCTCTGCTCCCAGGAGAGACCTTACAGAGACTCTCTGTCTGCCCTTCTGACCTCGCGTGTGCTCAGAAATGTTGGATGGAGGCCACTTTCTGCACAATTTAGGTAAATATTTCTGCTGTTAACACACTTGTACTGCGCACGTTGGGGGTAAAGCAACATTTTCTTGCCCCTGCCTCCCTTTGCTCTTCAGTGGTAACTCGCTCCCACCCGGCCTCCTCCCTCCGCTGCTCCCCTCAGGAAAATCCCGGCGTGGCCTCAGCGGGGTGAGTGGGAGCCGAAGGGGAGCCGGCGGGCGAGCTGCGCGAGCCGGGCCGAGGCTTTGGGTGCCTCCCCGGTGATTGGAACTGGGATCTCACAGACGGTTTCGTTCGCTCGTATCTCAGCTGCTTGGAGATGAGGCGGAGATCATTCCCATGCATTCACCGAACCCCAAGGCGGGGCTGCTTCTGAGCGGGAGGGGCTGATGTCTCTGAGCCCGGGCTCCCTCCCCAGGCTCTGAGAGGCGGCCTGGGGGCAGCTCGGCCGGACAGCGGGGCCGCGAGCCCCCTCACGCTCTCGCCCAGCAGGATTTACTAAGCTCCTGCACATAAGCCACAGTCCTGTACACTGGGCGGATACATCAGTGCGTCCGCCTCCTCTGGAAACATCTAAAATTTGTAAATTTTGCTCTACCCCCGGTTGAGAATACCTCCCGGGTTTTAAATTTGTGAGCGGCTTCTATCGCTCTTGGCCATTAGCAAAGTGTTGCTTATTAGCTTATTTGTCAAGTAGATGTTAGTGATTTGTATATTTAATGATGTGTTTGTTTAAGAAAAACTACATAGAGTAGGAGTAGGCGGCCCGGCGTGCTGATAGCGACTTGCTGTCTTGGAAAGAAAAAAATTACAGGATGGTGGTTTTATCTGATTCTAATTTATACTATGTTTTTTAAAAAATTATCTTTACTGTTGAACTATTACAAATGTCCTTTCCCCCATTGACACCCCCAGGCCTCCCCCACACCATTGTCTGTGCCTGGGGGTTATGCACACGTGCGGGCGGTTCCCGGTGAATCTCTCCCGCCCCCGCCCCTGATTTATACTGTATTTCGATATTTTCTCCTTTCGAGATGGAAACGTTGACCCCGAGGGACAATCTGAGATGCGAACGCACCCGGGCTGTGGGCCGCCTGCCCTCGGCCGCTGTGTAAGGAGAGCCTGGGGGTCCTCAGGCTCCTCCCCGGCAGCCGCCCCCACACGTTCTCGCTGAGGCCGCCACGCTGGGCCCCCCGAGGCCAGCGACCTCCTTGATGGGACCAGACCCTTGGAGATGCGACGGGCCCCGGGCGCCGCTCCCCTGGGTGCTGGGGCCGCTCACTGCTGGGTCCCCAACGCGTGCTCACCTTCGGCTCAGCAGCCGTGCTCCCTCCGGAGCCTCTGGGGACTCAGTTCTGTCCTGAGTGCGGCCGGGGTGACGGGGTCAGCGTGGAGGGAGGTGCTGAGCAAGCCTCTTGCTTCCGTAGACATTGCGGAAACCACCTCGGCAGCCGCTCTCCGTCCGTCCGAACTCGGCTGAGTTTGCCCAAGTCAGACAATTGCGTGAAGGGCCGACCCGAGAGCCGAAGGTCCAGGTGTCCCTTTGGGGTGGGCCCCTTCGTCCTGCTGGGGAACAGGTTTCTGGGCACGCCAGGTTATGTTGGGTCGCTCAGCTTCCAGCAGGCCAGGGGCTGTCGTGACCCCCGGGCCCAGAGCTGCCCCGTCTGCGACGAGGGCGGGGAAACCTGGGTGGGCTCCGGGGCCGGGACAACGGTGAGAGGGCGAGGTCAGGGCTACAGACAGCCGTCTGCTGTCACAGGTCCCACTGTTAGGCGATGCCCCCATTTAGAACAGCAAGGATCAGGGAGGCGGAGCTGCGGGGCAGCCACGTCGATTTTCAGTAGAAATCTTCCCATCTTGTCAGGAGGAAGAACATCCGTGCGAGCTGTTGTTTGGTACATTTATCCAGGGCCGCCCAGCCTTGACTACAGGAAAATGGTGTTTGAAACAGAAAGCGTGGCATTTTCCTTCCAAAGGGGACGTAGCTGGTCCGCAGACGTCGCTCAGGGTCAGGACCAGGGAGGAGTCAGGTGTCTTCAGGTCCCATCAGACGGCCTGTTCCTTTCTCCTCGGCAGGCAGGGCGGCTGTGGTAAAAACGTGTCGGGCATCAGGGCGCGAGGTTGGTTAGAGTCTGTTGGGAAGTTGCTCATGGAAACGCTGTCTGTCGCATTCTGACATGTGAAAGAAGAGTCTGGAAAGGCCGAGGGAGTCCCAGACCCCCTGCGCCTGTGAATGAGCTGGGCGTGGGGGGCACAGGTGCTCCGCCCTCACCTGAGAGCGTGGTCCTCGCGCCTGCCGAGCTGGGCGCCGTCAGCTGAGCACCCGGTTAGGGCCCAGGCCGCCCACCCGCCTTCCCGGGCTCTGGCTCGGGAGGTCTGATGTGGGCCCCCATCTGCGTTTCTAACAGGCTCTTTGGTGATAGAGATGCTGCTGGCCCGGAGCCCACAGGCTGAGAACTGCCACCTGAGGTCGCTGGGTTGGGGTGGGGCCCAGGCATGTTTCTAAAAGGGCTCCGGGTGCCCAGGCCGAGTTGAGAACCACTCGTGCTGAGATGGCCTTTTACAAGCCACACCCCTGTGGTGCGGCGGGAAAAAGCTGGCTTGTGTGGAGCCCAGGTCATTCCAATGTGTATGCTTTACACTGATCGGACTTATAAAATATCTGCTCAACTATAATATTCTAGATACAGAAATTTAGGAGTTTTCAAGCATGTGAAGGAACTTGATAACTTACATTTAAGGATTACAGAGGTAAAAGTAATTTTTTCCTTCAAAAAAAAAATAGCTTGGTGGACAAGAGCTGCTATACATTCACTTCATTCCTATCAAAATGCAGAGAGTCAAGGAGTATTCAAAATTGTTATGTTTAAATTTTTAAATTCAATGTTTAAATAAACGTGTGCATGTCTCTCTGTGTGGCTGCTAATTTTCAACATTATTATCTCTAAGAGATAAATGTAACTTACTCTGTTTATAGGTTTTCAATGAAAGATCTTCTGATAACATAGTAGCGTGTTTGAGGGAAAAAAATCTATGTATTTTGTGTTTCCGTTTTGCTAATGTGGTTGCTTAAACACCGCTGGGTGAGTGGCGCTGAGCATGGATCTTACACCAGATGCTGTCACAACTGTTCTCTAAGATTTGTTTCTCTAAAATCTGTCTCCTTGTCTGTAAACTTGGCATGAATGTCCCGCATAAACTTAGTATAAGTACCAGTAAACTTGCGAAGCCAAACACCGGAGGTGAGCAGCTCTGCTAACCAGGTAGTTCCAGCTGTCCTCCCCCGGGCCACCCTCCCTCTGCAGGCTGCATGGCATCTCCCTGGAATTCGTGGTTTCAACCAATTTTCTTGAATTGAAAATAAAATGTGTTCTTCAAGTGGTCTTACTTATGAGTATGCTATTTTCAATCAATGTGCAATTGCCCCATTTTATACAGCACGTCCCAGATTATAGGAACACAAGACAAGGTTGTTGAGGTCAGTTGGTTTGACTCTCATGAGGAGCCATTGTAGAAAATGTGGGTGATTCGTGCTGGTGGAACATTGACGCCTACACCGGAAACGTGCTTTCTCTCCCCCTCTGTCTCCCTATTCCTTCTCTGTTCTCTCTCTCTTTTTGTTTTAAATGTATCTTTATTGATTTCAGAGAGAGGAAGGGAGAGGGAGAGAGAGAAACATCAATGATGAGAGTCACTGACCAGCTGCCTCCCGCACGCCCCCTGCTGGGGGTCGAGGAGCCTGCACCCCGAGCCTGTGCCCCGACCGGGAATCGAACCGCGACCTCCTGGATCCTAGGCTGATGTTCACCCGCTGAGCCACGCCAGCCGGGCCCCCTTTTTCTGTTTTTAAGAAGAATGTGTCTATTGTTTTTGTAAAAATGACAAAATTACTATAAGAAATTGTAAAAAAGGAAAGTAAACATTCACCCAAAATTTCATTATCAAGAAACAGTCATCATTCTGGGTGTCTCCCCCATGAACACAAACAGTAACAGAGGATCGGAGGGAAGGAGAAGGAATTTTAGAAAAATTGCATCATAATGTTATTTATAAATAAAATTAACTTTAATTTCACATGAACTTAATTGGCAAAAAACAAAATGAAGAGAAATAGAAAGAATTACTAAATTTTAAGTCGTTGATCACCGTAAGTTAAAAACAAAGGTTATGAAAGGTTGGAGGGAATTGGAGTCATTATGATTAAAACTACAAACACATCTCAGCTTTAGACTGTTTTTCCATCTCCTGGGAAACTCTTTCAAAAATCTTAATTCTATATTTAAATTTATACATTGCTTAGCAATAGGTTGTTTTTAAATTCTCTCCTTTTATGAACTCTTTATTGGATTCATCTGACCAAATAATATTTTATTCCCCCAAAGGTCTCAAAGGCATAATATTCCTGAGTTATTTATTTCATGTTTGAGAAGATTCATTTGTTGCCTTGATTCCTGAAAAACAGTATCAAATATGAAATCATTTTATGCACTTTGTTTTCATTGTTAGTATTTAGACCCTGCCCAGAACTTTGAATGTTACTGGGAAGACATCTGAAGGTAACTGGTTTTCCCCATTTTAGATAACTAGTATTTTTTTTTCTCCCCTGAATGTTCACTTGCTTTTTAAAATCAGTGATGTCTGATATTTTCATCAGGATGTGCCTTTCCATCACTCTCTAATGCCTGAGCATTCCTCACAAATTGAATCATGATTTTATAAAAGTAAAAGAGTGATTCATGATTACCTATCACAGCAATCTCCAACCTTTTATAGTGCAAAGGTTCTTTTAAAAACATACCAGCATTTCACATAAGAATAATTGTACTTTTGGTATATATTAATACAGAAAATATAATATCAAAAAAATAGAAAACTACAGACCAAGATCTCATGTGAACATAGACACAAAAATCCTCAATAAAACACTGGCAAATAACATCCAGCAATGTTTAAAAAGAATTACACACCATGACTAGTAGGGTTTATTCCAGAAATGCAAGACTGGATCAGCACTGAAAAATTAAGCAATGTAACCCACCATAATAACTGGCTAGTAAAAAAAAAAAATCATGGGATTATAATTGACATAGAAGAAGCATTTAACAAAGTCAAACACCTATTTATGATTAAAAACTCTCAGGAAATTAGGAATAGAGGGGAACTTTCTCAACTTGATAAAGAGCATCTACAAGAAGCCCTACAGCTGACATCACACTTAGTGGTAAAAGACTGCTTTCCTCCTTAGACCAGGAAAAAGGCAACGTAGGTATGTAGCCACTGCAATAAAGCAAGAAAAAGAAATAAGAGACATAGTATCAGAAAGGGACAATTGTATTTACAGCTGATATGACTGTCTACATGGAAAACCCCAAGGAATTTACAAAAAAACTCCTTGAACTAATAAGTGATTTTAGTAAGTTTACAGGATACAAGATCAACACAAAATACAAAATGAAAAAAATGCAACAGCGAATCAGTTACACATTTAAACAATTTGTATTTTATTAACCACAGCACAGTCTACATGCTTTAAAACTAGAAATACATAGAGTGAGACATATAATTTATCCAGTCTACAGACTGTATTTCAAACTTAACTTGATCGTTGAAGAAACTTCAGGGCTCCCTACATCAAATTATAGGACATGTTTATAGCCCGAAGATGAGGATCTTGGCCATGGGGAAGGGCTTGGGAATATCAGAGCTGGGTCCCCAGAGTTACCCCTTTTTCTCATGTTTCCTGCAATTTCTTATCATAATCATAATTTTAAGGAACACTGAGATGAAATCTACCTTGAGTTCAACAATACTTTTTAATATTGCCTGGCCTATAGTGAATCCTAGTGCCCAATCCTGTGACACTGCAGAGGGTTGAAGAGTTCTTTAATTTTCCTTTCCACTTTCTGTCATGGTTGTTTATTTAGTAAGAGGAAGCTCCATAGTGTCCTGTGGCAAACCTATGGAAACTTGTATGATTTCCCCCTATGTGTGCAAGAGGCAAGAGAAGGGCTCTTAATCTGTAAGAGCTACCATCCATCGTCAAGGTCATTTAAAATAAACACAAAAAATACTGTAATTATGATGTATAAATAACATTAATAAGTGCAAAGTGTTTTAAAAAACTAATAGACTTTGTAGTTAAGAAAAAAAATGTCTTCAATTAAGCCATTTTAAAATGCATATTCTAATATATTTCTAGGTATAAGTACTACTCAATGATATAGTAAAATACTCCTTAAAAAGATAAAAAAATTCCGGTGCTGATGATATTCTGTAAATACTCGAACGTGGGGATGTAAGGAGTTAGAACACTATGTTTAGGAGTCTTACCATTGATAAGACTGTGTAGCTTCACAATCTGTCCTCTCTGTTCCATCTTTCTGGCATCACCCCCTTTTACCCCACTGGACGGAACCACCGGTGCCTCCCAGGACTCTGCTGGGTTCTTTGGCCAGTTGTCCTGTCTCAGTCTGTTGGGGCTTCTATAACAAAATGCCATAGACTGGGAGGCTTATAAACAGCAGACGTTCGTTTCTCACAGCTCTGGGAGATGGCAGGCCAAGACCAAGTTGGAGTCTGGTGAGAGCCGGAGTCCTGACGCATGGACCACCGTCTCCTCTGGGTCCTCGGCTGGCGGAGGAGAGAGGGAGCTCGCTGGAGCCTCTTTTAGAAAGATGCTAATCCCACCCACAGGGGCTCCATGCTCATGACCTAATCACCTCCAGGAAGGCCCTGCCTTCTAACACCATCACAGTGGGATTAGGTTTCAACAAGTTAATTTGGAGACACACGTTCAGTCTGTAGCATCCTCCTGGGCGATCAGAGCCTGTCCCATTGTGGTTTTACACTCACCCCCCTGCAATGGTCCCGGATGCAATTTGCCTGCTCGCCTGTCCTGCATCCTGGGGCCTGAGGTCCATCCAGCAGAGCCTCTGGGGAGGTTCAGAGCCATGTCTATGTTCATCCAGGAGGCTCACTGACGCGTTGATGGGATGAGAGAAGGGACCCTCCACCTGTCCTTCCCCGCCCAGGACACCTATGGCCGATGTTATAAAATTGGTGGATTTTAGATGGATGCAAGGAGATAACTCTAATTTCCTCGTTTCCTAACATGCTAGTAACTGTGACATTAGGGTTTCCCGGGGACAGTGAAGGGCAGGTGGCCTGTTTCTGAAGGTGACTCCTGTGATCTGTGAGCCCTGGAGTCGGGGCACATCCCCCCCAGCAGAGATGTTGCGCCTCACGCAGCTGAGGTGCTTCCCACCCTCAGGTTCTACGAGCCCCCCTTTTGAAGGCCAGCCCAGGGTGCTGCGTGGGGTGCTAGCTTTCTGCCCATAAAGCTCCCCCGAGGAGCACACGGTTAAGCACGAACGTTCTCATCAGGCTCTAACTGGCGCACTTGAGGTGCTCGCTGCCTCTCACGCTGTTACGCAAAACGCGATGTGAGCGTGTTTGACTCTACGGGGCGAACTGTGGGAGGGGAAAATGCCTGTAGACACTTGAAACAAAGGTATTAATACAGTAAACGCCACTCCGCCCTCCGAAGTCTGGCTTAATTGCAGGATGTGTTCTGCGGTCTCTTATCTAGACGTAATTTCTAATGAGTGTCTCTTAAGAAATTACATCATGCAGAGGTGGGAGAGAATGAAATAACCCCCAGGAACTTGTCTCTAGAGAGGAGAGGATTACACTCCAGGCGGAGTATGGGGGGGCCAAATACCCATAGTCTTGAGAGACTTCATCGGAATCACGCCAAACCGAGGACCGCCTCGAGCGGCTCAGGCCGCGTGTGCCAGGTACTGTAATTTGCCGCTTTTACTAGCGTGTTTCACAGATATGGGTTCAGGAGAATGAACATGTTTGTTACATTTAGAGGCTCTAAGTATGTATATAAGCGTGTGCTACGGATACCCGGTCACTCGCCGGAGTACCCGGAATTGTTTACAGTCGGTAGTCTCCCATGACTGCTCCCAAAAGGAGTCGCTGATTTTAATAAGTGAGGGGCATTCGAGGAATCATATGCGTGAAGAAGTTATGGCTTATTTCAGCGAGTGGCACCGCAACTGAAGCTCCGGTGTTGGGGATCAGTAGCTGCCTCCCGCAATGTGTGGGATCAGGCTTTCGTTCCAAACCGGCCTCGAACTCACGGGGGCTCATCAGACACGTGCTCAGGGGTACGAGCTACTCCACAGACCCTGCAGCCCAGGGACCCCACCACCGGCTTCCCCAGCAGAATCGGGGGGGTCGGGGCGGGAAGCCCCCCCAGCGGAAGACTGGGCACTAGTGTAGGAGGGGAATTAGGAAGATCCTGACTGAGGGCATTTTTGCTGTAATGATTTTCCTCTCTTACTGAATAAATGGCCTTAAAAACGTCAGAAGCACCATTTTTTCTTCTCCACACCTCACTAAGATATGTTGTTAAAACCAGTAAAGTAGATTTGGAACCCAAAAAGCGACCCGGTCTAGTACATCATTAGCAGTCATAGGCCGCCTTGCTAAGCTGGAGTGAGCGGCTGGAAAAAGCCCTGAGAGCTGTTCCACCCGGTGCCCACGCTCAGGCCCAGACGGCTAACGGGGTCGAGTTCATCTCAGCGTCTCCTCGCCCGGAAGAAAGAAAAGAAACACCTGCCCGGCCTCGGGGTCGGCCCTGAGGATCACTGTCGTTCCCTGTGTCTTACAGTTAGGACAGTGAAACCCGACGCACTGATCAGTTTGCGGGAAGATACTCAGCTAATTCATTTTCGGCTGTTTGTGGAGTATCGGGCAGAATGCTGGTTGCTATGGTGACAGTGATGCGTTAACCCCGGGGTTTCCGCACAATGGGGCCCATAGTCTCCCAGGGACACCACACACTGACCGGCAGCCCCAGTGCCTGGGTCGGATGGGGGGGGGTGCGGGAGACACACGGCGCTGGCACAGGGTGAGCGGGTCTGGGAGACAAGCCGCCCTCCCAGAGCTGAGTGGGCAGGTGCGGTGGGTGCAGGTGGGGAGGCCCTTCGTGGCTCAGAGGGGAGTGGGGCCAAGAGCTGCAGGCTGTGTGGAGGGACAACCATCCTGTCGGTCAGGGTGCCGTGGCCGGACCGGTGGGAAGTGGGGCAGATGCACATGGCCTGGAGCCACCGGGGCGGAGGCCAGGTCCTGCAGGGGCCGAGCGCCAGGATGAGCACTCGGAACTTGAAGGGACAGCTAAGTTCTGCCGCACGCCAGCGGCCATGCTGTTGGGAGAAGAAGGGTCTGGGTGGGAGCTTTCAGTGACCAACACTATAGAGTTCCAGTTAGCCAGGGCTCGTGACAAACGCAGAGACTCCACGGGCGCCTTCCCTCCGAGTCCAGTTCCGCCCACGGTCCAGTCGCCCCCGCCCACCCTCCCTCCCGCACCTCGCCGGTGGGACTCCATCCGTCGTCGGGATCCGAGTGTGGCGTTTACAAATCACTGAATTTCCAGCTACCTGTTCATATGCATTTGTTCCCCTTCACCAGCTCTCCAAATGCTTCATCATTTATATCATTTCCTCTTGAGTGCCCCCCTGGAGTTCGAGAGTTTTACAGAAGAAATTATCAAGAACAGACAGACACGAGTGGGAACAAGGCCGCGTCGCTCGAACGCTGTCAATTTGCGACATAATTGGGATGTTGGAGTCTGACGTGCGCCTCTGAAATGGGCTGATATCTTTGCCGCTGTCATATCCATAGGACCCCTGGGTGCAGCCGTGGCCTCGGGAGAACATTGCAGCTGAACGTGGAAAACAGACCACAGCAGCCACTGGCATAAAGCAGACCACTGAACGGCACGACTCTTCTGGGCCTGTGCGTGTGCCCACACTGCCGTGACCCCGCTTACGGTGCACACGCCATACAGACATCGTGAGAAGACCACTCGGCAAGAGATGATGGGTCATTTTCCTGTTCCTCCTTGTGTTGAATGCATTTGCCAAATCAAGTTAATAAATAATAACTTTCTAGTTAGAAGAACATCATGTCTGTTCCTCCTTTAAAAACAGAAAGCTAGACTGGAAGCAGGATTTCACGTTTACATCTCTATTTATAAGCTGCAAATACTCTGCCTACATCTGAAATGAAAATGGAAACCTACACGAGGATGCTCCGAGCTCCTTCAGCAGAGAGGTCTCATCCGACCCTTAAGGTGCAAATAAGAACAGAGGGAGCCCCTTCCTGCTGGACCACACACAGCAGGCCCCCCTCTGTCCCTCCGTCCTTCCCTCTCCCCTTCCCTCCATGTCCGTCTTTCTCACCCCATTTCCTTCACCAACGGGCTCTCTGAATTTCCTCAAGATCTTCAGTGCCCCACAGAGCTGCTCTTGTCAGTGTCCTCGAAGGCAGCTGCCCGACATGGATGCTTCTGTCTTTGACCGACCCCCCTACGCAGGCTGGTCCTTCGGCTCCCAGGCTCCGTCCACTGTCCCCCGACGATGAAGGATGGGGAGAGATGCGGGGGAGAAACTTGAAAACAAACTGGGGCACATGCTGAAGGGAACCCCGGGTCCCTCTTCTCTACCCCCGGCTCCTCTTGCTGAGAAGTTGGCTAATGGCGCCCAGTATTTTGAGTTGGGCCCCCCTTAGAGGAAGCCAAGTAATATTTTCTACAGATGAGTCCCTAATCTTCAGTGATAGAACTACCCCCACAATGAAGATGGTCATCTACCCAACTATCCACACAGTTTAGCATCTCATGGTTTTAAAAATAGACTTTTTTATTTTTATTTTTTATAAACTTGTCAAGTACAGTTGACATTCACTATTTATACTAGTTTCAGGTGTATACCATGGTGGTTAGATACTTACATAATTTCTGACATGTTCCCCCCGATAAGTCTAGCACCCACCTTAATAACTAATACTTAGTTATTACAACATAGACTCTATTTTTAGAGAAGTTTAGGTTCATGGCAACATGGAGAGGAGGGTACAGAGGTTTCCCCACGCCCCCCAGCCCCCGCCCACACACGGCCTCCCCCATTGTCCCACCAGCTGGAGCGTCAGCGACACCGGAGGGTCCCACGCTGACGCGTCACCATCTCCCAGAGCCCGCGGTGACAAAGGGCTCGCGCCTGCTCTTGGACAGAGCAGCTCCCACTGCAGGCTCATTTCTGAGTTGAAGTCAGTAGGATCCTTTCCCTTCAGCGGCGAGTCCTGCTGTGACACGGATGGACAGACGGAAGGCCCTGTAACAACCTCCCGATGTGAAGCCTCATCCCGGGGAGCACGGAGGCTCTGCTCCGGCCGGGAGGACCTGGGAAAGTCCCCTCACGGCACTCGTGCCGGGTCCTCAGGGGGACCCGGATGGAAAGACAGGTGCAGGTGGAAAAGGGTCATCTGTCCCTGCCGCCAACTCCCCTTTGGGCTCCCATTTACCTGCAAGGTAAGGGCGCTGTTGCCCAGGTTCCCTCCCGCTTGAACACTGGAGGGCTCTATGGCTTACTTACTAGAATACAGATGAAGTTCTGGGAAGAGGGGTGCCCCAAATGTTGGCTTCTTACACCAATCATTCTTTGACAAATGCACTTTCACATTTCACTTGGCTCTGATAACATGGAATCGGTACTTGATGGGCCAACACACACAGAGAGGCCCGGTTTGCACCCGGGCAACAGGCCGCAGCTGGTTCTGAACCGCCCCCCACAGCGCTCTGCGATCTTAGATTTATTTTCTTAACTTGGTGGCAGCCTCTGCTGAGCACCTGTAGTTTTATTCCACCCACACTCACTTAAGGACTTCTTCGTAGCCGTAAGGCAAACGCCTACCTGATTACTCTGAGTAAAATCCAAGTTAAAATGCAAATAAGCTGTGGCCAGACCCCGTGGGAGATGTTAGTCTGCATACCCAGGAAATTCTAAAATATTTCACCGATTCTCTTACATATTAAATTTTCACGGTTACCTCGGGTGGACAGCACGTTCCTGCGGCCAGTACTCCCCCTGGGTTTGCATACTGCACCGTATTAGCTGTAGTTTGTGAACGGTCATCCAATAACCCAGGTGAAAATTAGGAAAATGTGTGTGAGTCAAGTAGCAATTTGTGCCCAGTAGGTTTTGGAGGGTTTTCATTTTCTGTGGGTTTTCTGTGTGTGATTTTACCGAGGGCGTCGTTTCCCTCCAGGCGCCGGCTGCGGGAACGATCTCAGCGCCTGGCCGGGCCTGAGGCCTTCCCAGCCCGCCCGGGTGAGGCCTCCGGGAAAGGGGGGAGAGAAACAAAGCAGCAGGGTTCACGTCCACTCCTCTCGTCTTTCTCTGTCCCTGACCCTTTGCATTCTCTGAGTGAAATTTAGCCCAAAATGGGTTTCTTTAAGCATGTGTCTCTCTCAGCCGCCTTAGCCATCCCGTTTCTCAGGGAGAGAGGCCTGTGGGTATCCGGCTTCCGCAGAGAGCATTTAATTAAACAGCCAATTCAGACTTTCCCCAGGACACCGGGGAAGACGGCCGCGCGGGGTTCCTGTCGGAGGGGCTCCCTCCTGGGCGGTCCCCCACAGCGCGGTCCCACAGCAGAGGCCTGGTCCACGTCAGAGCAGGCGCACCGCCTGCGGGTGGAGCTCAGCCGTGGGCTGCGGGGACCTGCCACGGGACCCTCACCTTTGCCTGCCCAGGCCTCTCCTGTGTGTGACGCCAGGACTGGAGCCCGGTCCACGGCCGCCTGCTGGCTGAGATCCCCGACACGCACACTGTGCTCCGGCTGCCAGGAGCTCAGCTCCGGGAAGCCCTCGGAGGAGCCGGTGCTGTGGGAAACGTGGGAGACGGCGCAGCTCGACCCACGGGGCTGCCGTGAGCTCCGCAGGATGCCCCGAGGAGCCGTCTCAAAGGACCCGTGGAAACTCAGTAGCCCGATGTTTAAACATTGAAAACAACGTGTGTTGATTGACACAGTGGTTCTGTAACGTAAACAAACGTAAAAACATTGAGCTCTACCCCGTCTTCGAAAACGCCGAATTCCAGGTCGGGCCCCACGAACTGGCTAACGGGACGGAGCATGAGAAGAGTTGCAACTCATGGCTAATCAGGGTTTAATTACTCGTATCCAAGCAAAGTCTTATTTCATAAAATGTTCTAGTTTATTAGATTTAGCTCTTCGCTGAAAAAACAATTAATCTGAGTCGTAATTGCCTTCACAGACCAGCTGACTGAGGATGTCTCCAAATAAAATGAATCAACATGGACCGCGAGCTGCAGCCTGGCAGGAGGACAGGCTGGTGGCGTAGGAGCCTCGAGTCCTCCCGGAGTTGCCATAAACCAGAGGCAGCGTAAATCACCCGCCGAACAGCGTGCGTGACCAGAGGAGTCCTCGGGTCCTTCAGCCTGTCCCCGTGCTAAGGGGACGTGCGTGTCTGTGTGTGTGAGCAAGGGGGGCAGGGCATAGGGCTGAGCTATTTGCCAGGGCCAGTGTGCATCTGTGCAGAACAGCATCTCTCTCTCTTTTTTTAAAAAGAGCCATTTTCCCCTTTTAGTAGACATTCTATGTTTAAAAATTTCCTTGAATATGCTGATTCGATTTTGGTAATGGTTTAGCTTTATCCAATTATTCAGTGAAAATTCAAAACTCTGCAAGGATTAATCCATAAATCTGGCTGACCCCATGGCCGAGGCAAAGCTGATGTTTGCATAATAATTCAGTGACTCCGGGACAATTCTCCATGCCGGTCCGGTAGATCTTGTTTTTAAAATACCCAGGGACTTTTCTGAGCTATCCAGCTCAGTTATGAAGGACGCCGCGGAATCTGGTTCATACGTAATTGATAATTCGGTGATGGATGGGTTAGCTTTGCTCAGCACTTATTGGCTCCTCGCCTCTAATGCAATCCCGTGGTCCTGCTACCGAGCATCATTTTGTTGAGTCATCTCGGTGCCTTGATCAGAGAAAATTGCTGGAAGGGTGAAAGGCAAATGGTAATTAATCCATTACTGTAGCCGGCTTCTGCATGGCCTGATAGAAACCAACTTCCTGTGCCCCAAACGGAATTTGTTTTCTCTCACACTCGCACCCCAGCTGCTCCCCGCGTCCTGATTTAGCTGAGAGGCTTCAGAGCGCCAGTCAGTGTTCCCACACGGGAGCCCGAAATGCTCCCCCCCCAATGTCAGCTCTTTCTCTTATCTTTAACTCTACGTTAAATTTCATACTTAATTTTTTAGAGACGTTTCATGTTTACAGGAAAATTGTGCAGAAAATACGTGTACGGTCCAGGTTCTCCCTCCTCTCCGCAGTTCCGGCCACTGTTAACACCTCGCCTCCGTGTGGGGCGTTCGGGGCAGCCGGCAGCCGATGCTGAGACTCTCCTTGACTGAAGGCCCTGGTGCACATTAGGGTTCACCCTTATGGCTGCACAGCTCTGTGGGTTTTGGCGAACGTATAAGGACACGTGTCCACCATTACAGTGTCATAAAGAATTTTTTCTCTGCCCTAAAAATGCCCTGCGCTCCATCCATTCATCCCTCCCTCCCACAGCTCCCGGCAACCGCTCACCTCTTCACCGTCTCCCTGCTTTTGCCTTGTCTAGGAAGGACGTCTTACGGTGGGAAGTATGCGGGATGCAGCCTTCCCGCCTGGCGTCTTTTGCTTAGTGATGTGCATTCAAGTTTGCTCCATGACACCGTGGGGCCCGACAGCCCACTTTTTAATCACTGCCCAACATTTTATCATCTGGACTTGCCAGTTTGTTTATCCGTTGACCTCCTGGGGGGGGGGGGTGTCATCTCAATTGCTTCTGAAATGTGGCAGTTATGAACGAAGCTGCATGCAGGACTTTTTGTGGACGTAAGTTTTCAACCCATTTGGATGGATACCAAGGAGCTGGATCCTATAGCTGGGCTGTAATTAATCTTGTGGGAAACTGAAAACTGTCCCCCACGGTGGCTGCACCACGTTGCATCCCCATGACGACGAGTGTGCATTCCTGTCGCTCCCTGTCCTTGCCAGCACTTGGTGTTGTCAGGGTTCTGGAACTTAGCCATTTTAGTAAATATGTAGTAGTGTCTTGTTGTTGTTTAATTTGGATTTTATTGACACGACTTGAAGCGTCTTTTCATATCCTTATTTGCCATTTGTTAGGTAAAGTGTCTGTTAAGATCTTTGGCTTGATTCCTAATGAGGTTGTTTTCTAATTATTGATTCCTAAGAGTACTTTGTCTATGTTGATACCATTCCTTTATCATCTGTGTATTTTACAAAGATTTCCACCCAGGGAAGACTTTCAATGCTTTATCTTCAGCACCTGTAGTTTAGCAGCTTATGGTTCCCTCTCAATAAATGTTTATGTAGTAAATGTACCTGGCTTTCCTCTGCACTGTGAGGTTCAGTAAGTTATATTCATTATTATTTTTTAATATCTTTACTGAGGTACAATTGGTATACAGAAATGCACATTTTTAATCCATACAATTTGATGAGTTTGGACATATACAGACACTTGTAAAACCATCACCACAATCAAAATAATAAACTTACTCATCATGTCCCAAAGTTCCCGTGCCCCTTTCATTTTGGTAAAAACATTTAGCACGAGATCAACCCTCTGTCTAGTTCCGTAGACACTGTGATCGCTGTGAGTTCAGTAACTAGTTCAAGGTAAAGATGGTTAAGCCGACTTCATACCATCCTTCCTTCCTGACTTGGTGCCTTTTATCTCTTGTCCAGCTGCTCAGGCCCTGGCTTCCAGAGCTACGTCGGGTGGACGTGGTGGGTGCGGGAATCCTGGCCTTGTCCCTGATCTCAGAGGAAGAGCTTTCCTTCAGCCTTTCACCACCGAGTATGCCAGCTGTGGGCTCACTGCACATCCCTTTTATCATGTTGAGCTAATTTCCCTCTAGTCTTAGTGTGTTGAGTGTTTTTATCATGAGAGGGTGTTAATTCTGTGAAAATTTTCTGAGGTACAGTGACCCTTCCCCCACAGCGTGCTCCCCAGGATGTTTCAGATTCGCTGTGGTCAGGGGTCCTCTGTGCTCAGAGAAGGGGCACAGAATGGTCACTTCCCAAAACGCCGCCCTGGGGGACATTGCCGGCCCCTTCTGGTGGTAAACGTTGCCCCTGGGAGGTCCTGAGAGTGTTCGGCACAGCATAACAAACACAAAGCCAAGCGCTAAAGACCAGGCTGGGAGATGGGGCGCGTGGGAGGAAAATACAGACAGACATGGGTCCACGTAGTGACGAAGTCACTAAGGAAAGATCATTCCCTTCTTCTTGGGCCATTGCCCGCTCTTTGGAGAAATGACCTTTCTTTTCCTGGGGCCTCTAACAGGCCACAGCGGTTCACCACCTGCCTGTCCCATGTCCCATCTCTGCTGGGCCGTTCGTGAGGCTGGGTGGGCACCTTGTGCTCTTATGAGGATGCTGTCTCTTGGGGGCATGTTACTTGGTCCTGTGGCACCCACGCTCCACCGGTCTCATCTCAGATGAGTATCAGTGGGCTTGATTCAGAAATCTTTATGTGTTATTAATGGAAGACTAAGATTTATTTACTCAGGTCAAGCTTCTGGCCTCATTCAGTTTCAAAAGCATGAGATCAGCAACAGTTTCCAAAACTCAGAGAGCTTCGTGTGGGTCCTTGTGTTGGAAATTCAGTGCAGACGGCGGGCAAGGGGCATGAGGGGCCAGCGGGAGAGGGGACCAAGTCATACATGCGAGGAGCCTGGCCGTCAGGACTTGGCCCATGGAAAGTCATGAACGGCTCTGACCTGATCTGCTTTCAGGAGGATCTGGCAGTGAGCACAGGGCCAAATTGCTTCGTGAAAACTCTCAGCTGAATCAAAGTGTAATGAAGCTCATTGATTTTCATCTTAAACCTCAAAACAATGAATATTTAAGCAAACAAAATAATTTGGAAACGCCTAATTGTCTTGCAGATAATCAGCATACAACCTGAACCACAGGTGGCTTCCTACCACGTCTGGCTCTAAGTCAGCACTTCGGGAGCAAAAGCCTTTCTATTAATTTTCCATCATCTGACAGTGAATGCTTTTGCCTAATGAGTTTATCCCAGTCGATGTGGAAAACTCATGCCTATTGATTTGCACACCGGGCTTTCCATTAGAACGTGAGACGGGCGTGGATTTCTTGTTCCTGCATGTTGGTGCCCTCGAGGGGGGCTGAGTCAGCACCGGACCTGCCACTTAGTCCCGGGGCCCCGCCGAGCAGTAATTAGAGGGACACCGGGGCACACACATTTCGGCAATCACCCCCACTGCTTCAGAAGAACTGGGGCAGCAGCAGTAATCTCCTCTTGGAAAAAATAATTCTGAACCGTCAAGATTAAAGGCAGATCTGTAATACTTTCAACAATAAAGATAAATTTAAAAAAATTTAAAGGCAGAGCACAGAGTCGCGGTTTAACTGTGAAGAGACTGGCCTCTGCAGCCAGACAGAACCGTTCTGCGTGTCCGTGTCCCAACGCGGCTGGGACACGGTTCAAGCCTTCCCTGCAACGCGCCCTCTTGAAACCCGTCTAGAAAACGCACCAGCAGGTGCTGTCATCAGGCAGCCTGAGGACCATGAATAATGTAAATAAAGCACCTGGCACGTGAACAGGACTGTCTATAGTTTTATAAGACTGTACAATGTGCCAAATATGCTCAAAAATAGGTGGGGCTCTCCCTGTACCCCCAAGGGCAGTGAGGTTTTGTGAGGACATGGAAGGAAGCACCTTGCTCTGGGCCGGGAGGTCGGTTTGCCAGATTTCTGTGCAAAAACACAGGCTGTCCATTCAATTAAATTTCAGAAAATGAGTATTTTTTTTTTTCTTTTGTACAAGTATGTCCCATGATGTATTTGAGATATACTAAAAGGTCTTCTTTGCTTTACTGAAAATCTAATTTAACTGGGTGCTCTGTGCCTGGCAACCCTGGTGGGAGGTTGTACTGAATGAAAGACTATTCGTTTTCCTTTTTATACTAGTTGGAGGTGCTATTATTTTCTCAATGGTATCATGCGGTGCTTGGCTGCAAAAAACTGAGCTGGACGGACGGTCTGGGCACAAAACACCTCTAGGTGACCTGAATTTTCCTTGTTCCCTTTTTGTGAAATAGGGGTAATGACACGACCCACTACTCAGGCTTGTGCTGTATTATGATTAAATGAGTTAATCAACATAATGGGCTTGGAAACGTGCCCAGCATGTAGCAAGTGCTCACAATGCTAATTATGACCAGATTTCATCAACTTTAGATGCTCACTTTTTCATATTTTAAGTCTGGACATGCCTTTGGAATAGAACATCACTGCTGGGCTGGGGGTGGTCGCCCTCCCATAACCTCGATCGGAGCTGCTCGCATGGTCGTCGCTTCAACCGTGTTATGTGCATTTTGGGGGCAATTAAGCTTTTTAAATAACCCTGAAAATGTAAAAAATTAAAAGATGCTTTTATTACTTTAATTTCTTAAGGACAGAAGAAGAATCAGGCACCTGCTTAATGTTTCTTGTCCAAGCCTCATCGCGTCTGACAGAAGATAAAGGCGCTGTGATAAATTATATCTCTGCCAAAGGGAGGCATTTAATAAGTACCTGTTGAGTGGACAAATGAGCAAAGAAACGAAATACAGATAAAAACGTCCATTTCACTAAGAAACAGAACTTTTAAAAGTATTTGAGCCTAATTTAAAGAGCAGTCTTACTTTGGATGTTATTTTTTTCTAATTTCTTGATATTACAGATAATAATAGATGAATACTTACATATGTTTTGGGGATAACAGATCACAAAACTGAGACATTTTTTGTATACAATCACTTTTTTCTACGCACTGCTCAGGGCTAAATGGTACATTATTGTTTCCATGGGAACAGTCGGTTTTTGAAAGCAGGGAAGAATGCTGAGCGAGAAAAGCACATAAGGAGAAAACAGTCGCTGGACGCATTAGCGCGCGCCTCCCGTAACGCTGTCTGGAATATTCATTGCCTCCTTCCCGCATTTTTCATCCACGCGACAAATAACAGCTGAACGAGAGCGTTCAGAGGAAAACTGCTCAAGGGTTTTGCAGTTAAATGGACTTTATAGTCGTGCAGCTCCTGCCTGGCCCCACAGCGCCCGGCGCGGGTGGGGTGGTCAGGGAGTGGGGGCCGGTGGAACGAAAACTGAACACAGGCCACGTTGGCGACTCAGGGACTTCAGTGCTGTGTCCACTGTCTTTTTTTTGATGTTGTTAATACTCACCGGAGGACATTTTTCCACTGATTTTTTGAGAGAGTAGAAGGGAGGGAGGGAGGTGGGAAGCGGGGGGAGAAAGAAGCATGGACGTGAGAGACACACCCGCATGGGCCAGACCAGGGCCAGGATCAAACCCGCAACCCAGGCACATGCCCTTTCCCGGGAATCGAACCCTTGACCCTTTGGTGCTCGGGCCCACGTTCCAACCACGGAGAACACGGGCCAGGGCAAGTGCCCCCGTCTTTAATTTCCAGGCCCCTCCTTCCAGACGGCCTGGGGAAACGCCACGCCTCGTCTTGCGCTAACCCGCGTGTTCCCTGGGAAGGCGCTCTTGGCTGTTTCTGCGGCTGTCTGGTTTTACTCATGTATTATTTCTTCAAGGGCTGCGGGCGTCACGCATTCACGGACCATACAGCGGGCGGCGTTGGCCTCCTTTATAGGCACATGTAGTTCAGCCTCAACACACACACGCAGACAAGGGTTTGCGAGGAAACCTCTGGATTACTCAACAAAACGGCGACGACTACATTCTGGTAATTGCAAAGTTCGTTTGGCCCACTTACTGCTCTCCCACTGGGCAAAGCCCAGCCGAGAGCCCGGCACCTTCTCACAGAACTTCCAAATCTTCCCCTGGCTCTTCCTTGCAAAGCTCAGGGCTTGGCCTCAGCCCCCGTCCCGTCCGCAGCCGGGTGGCCCTGGGCTGCTCCACGCTGGCTGCCGGCTGTGCTCACCGCGCCTGCTTCCCGGGCTCCCGCCACCCGCTCGGCCCTTCTCCTCAGGGACAGTGGCCTTGACAACCTTCGTGGACAGAACCTCGGACCCAGGGATGACTGGAGGAGCTGGGAACAACCAGATCTGCAGAGCCGATGCTCCTCAGCACCCCAGACTCCCGCCGGGGGGACCCTCCTCCCTTTGTCTCCACAGACGGCCTTTCCCAGTCAAATGAGACGTCCCGAGCCTCCCGAGCCTTGTTTCAATAACTAACCAGACCAGTTCCAGGTCTGACTTCTGATGGGGTCATGATATCCGATGGGACTTCCTTAGTCCAACACCCTCAACCTTGCCCTCTCTTCAAGACCGAAACCCAGTCCTAACATTTCAATAAACATTAGCTCTCTTGCCCTCCAAGCAGCGTGTGCCGCGTCAGTCCCCGCACGGTCTCCCCCGGGGCCTGCACTCAGCCCTCTCTTCCCGTCTCTCCTGCTCCTTTCCCTCTAGCTCTGGGACAGCCTTGTTTTCATCGAGCACCCAAATAATTCGCCGATTATGTATTCTGAGCTCCCGGGCGGGGTCCTCTTCGTTACCCTTGCATCTCGAACTTTCTGCGTACAGCTCTGTGTCCCTCAGTCTACACGGGCCTGTTCTCTGGCTTTTCCATTCGTAGATGTTTACACTCAATCCTGATGCTTTGTTGGGTTGTGACACCTACTGCTGCACTCTAGTATTTTATCTGGAATGGACATTTTTTCTTTTCCTTTCTGGAAGGAAAAATGATCATTATGATTAAGATTAGTTATGACCAAAAAGGCAGAGTGGGAAGATTTGTGAACTGCCAAAGGCATGGATCCCCTGCTCTTTGTTGCAAATTGCAGGGTGCCTGCTGCCCTGTGTTCTCTGCCAAACTATGCAGACACTGTCATCAAAATGGGAACAGAGGCCTCATCATACTTTTGATCAAATGTTCTTTCGAAAATTGCTCTAGCATTTCATCACCCGGGTCACTGCTACAGGACTGTGTGTATTTTGTTACTTCAAAAGGGAAAATGCCTTTGGTCAACACATCTTATTTTCTGTTGGCTGCAGCATCCACGCAGCTGAAAGGGAAATGAAAGTTGGGTGAGAGGAAGGTGGGCTGAGTTTCACTTTGATTCAGCCTTGGAAACTGTGTGCTCATATTTATTCTTTCGGCTACAAACGGGTCCACAATTCCTTGTCTGCAATGACAAAATCCACAACGCCCGAGAAATGAGGCCCTTATAAATCTTTCTCCGTCAAATCTGTCCTGAACACATTTTTTGAGGGGCTAGTTGTAACCTGTGCCCCGGGTGTCGGGTTTGGTTAGGAGGAGTTCTCCCAGATCCCACCGGGATTGTGCATGACATGAAATTCTGAAACGCCTCCCTCCCCAAGACACGTAGTGAAGGGACTGTGGACCTGTAATAAATAAATGGGGCTTGAATAGCAAAAATCATAGAATGATACTCAGTGGAAAATAAACATTCCAGTCCTCACCCCCATCCACTTCTCAGATGGCTTCGTCTCTAACAATTCCCTTTAGGTCTTCCGGCTGAGTCACCTCTGCAATGGAACTGCCTGTTCACACACTTTCTTTCTTATTTCAGCTCTTAGGCAAAGACTCCCTTCTGTAGGGGGTGAGGACTGTCCTGCACTGGTGTCAGCATCCACCTATAACTTTAAATACTTAAATGTATTTCTGATTCTACCAAAAGTACCCAGGAACCTCCAACACCCACCCAATAAAATGAGGCAGTGGCCGCCCCTCCGACTGCACCCCTCACCTGTTCTCTCTCACCTACCCCCATACAGACTTCTGTCATTCACGTGCTTTTTCAAAAGCATCAGTCTCTCAACATTTTAATTTTTAAGTAACTTTGTGCTTGCTCATGAATTACTTCTAAAACAGAAAATCAGTAATGGCATAAACGCTGTTGTAAATAGGTGGGTGTTGTGCTGTGGAGCCGTGGAAGAAATGGGGGCCCTGGAGGGAACCGTGGAATCAGGCCTCAGCAGACAGGGTCATTCGGGAGGTCGCAGCTGCGAAGGCCGAATGCAGTGTTTCTCTGTGCAGCATTCACCAGTTGCCCCAAATCATGACATTTCCTTTATCTGCAAACCATAGTTGTCTTATAATATTGTTGGGCATTTTTTATCATTTCTAACAACTTTTCTATACAATTGAAAAAACAAATGTGAATAAGATCTCCTTTTTAAAAAACACCACTTTGTTGTTTGAGTAGTTTAAATAATTACTCATCTATAACCCAAGTGTTTTTATTTCTTTGTTTCGCTTGCCCTCCCCGATGCATTTTTGGGTCACAGTCTGTTTCTTAGATGTGGTGTCTGTTTACTTGGATCTGGGGGGGGGGGGTCTTGAGTATGGACTGAATTTTTTTCCCAAATGGGAAAGATAAATGATTTGGGATCACTCAGATCTGAAATTGACTTGATCTGCCCTGAATGATAATTTAGCTGGGTATCAAATTATTGTTGCCATAGCCCTCTCCTCCATGATCTTAAAAAAAGATGCCAATTTTACTTTTAAATGTCTATAGTACTGATTTTGGTCTACATTTCTCATTGTCTTTATACAAAAAAACTATCAGTAAAAGTTTGCTTTGAAAATGAATAACTCCTACATCTAACCTGTTTTTATTTCTCAAGTGCTGTGCCGTTTTAACATTAATCAAACGGGCATTTCATGCGCTCCAAAGACCGACCCACAGGGATGCGCGTCGTGAGCACAGAGCTTCCCGCAGCTGTGCCGGCGGAGCCGCGGGGGGGGGGGGGGGGGGGGGGGGGGGGGGGGTCTGGGCCGGACACGCTCTCCCGGGAGGGACCCGGCGCCGTTCCGCCAGGGGGCGCTGCCTCCGCCCCGGGCCCCCCGCAGAGAGCGAGCCCGTCTCGGCCCCTTCACCTCCGAGGCCGCGCAGCCCCGCCCTGGGGTTCCCGCCCCCGCGGGCTCCCCGCCGAGGCCGCAGGGGGCGCACGCGAGCCGCGCCCTCACCGCGTGTCTCCAGCAGCGGCTCCGAGGCTCCGCCACCTCCGAGGGCCCGGCCGCCCGCACCGGGCTCCGCCTCCTCCCGCTGCTCTCAGACCGAGCGTCCGATGCGTTCCCGCGACAAGCGCGCGGCCGGCCCTCGTGGGGGGCTCGGCCTTCAGGGCGCTGCGGCTGCTGGGGGCCCGCGGGCGAGGCGGGGTGACCTCCGCTCCCCGGCAGCCCCGACCCCCTCTGCCAGGGCCGCCCGCAGGCGCCGAGGCCGTGCTCGGGCCGCGAGCTCCGGGGGCCCGTCTCCTGCCCCAGCCACGGGGTCTGCGCGGGCTGCTGGGCAGCGGCTGCCCGCCCGGGGAGGGGGAGGGGCAGCGGGGCTCCTGCGGGGCGGCGGGAGGGAGGGGCAGCGGCCCCCCGCGGAGCCTCCACAAGCCGGCTCGGGATTGGTCCCTGCGCTGGGCGCCTCCACAAACAGGCTCGGGATTGGTCCCTGCTCTGGGCGCCTCCACAAACAGGCCCGGGATTGGTCCCTGCGCTGGGCGCCTCCACAAACAAGCTCGGGATTGGTCCCTGCCCTGGGCGCCTCCACAAACAGGCCCGGGATTGGTCCCTGCGCTGGGCGCCTCCACAAACAAGCTCGGGATTGGTCCCTGCCCTGGGCGCCTCCACAAACAGGCCCGGGATTGGTCCCTGCGCTGGGCGCCTCCACGAGCCGGCTGGGGATTGGCCCGTGCCCTTCCCGCCGACGACTCCGGGGGAACCCGAGGCGGGGCCCTGCGCCCCCAGGACCTGCGCGCGGCCGCGGCGGGGCGGCCCTGCCCCCGACGCTCCGACCCCGCTGCGGCCGAGACTTGGCCCCGCCGCGCCCCCCGGAGGCCGACGAAAGCCGCTCCGGCCCGTCTCCCATGTCAAGCGACGCGCAGCAGCCTCGCGGGGAGCCCGGAGACCCGGGGATCCCGCAACCGGCGGCCTGCGGGCGAAGCACAGCCGCCCGGCCCCGCGGTGACCCGGGACGCGCCCGCCTCAGCGCGAGGCCCGAGAGCCCGCGGGACGCGGGGCAGGCAGCTGCCTGAGGCTGAGGCCCGAGGGGCGGGGGCGCCCGGCCCAACCCCCGCGAGCGGGAGGCCCCCGCCGTCCCCGCCGCCCGGGGCTCCGCAGGCCCGGGAGCCCGGGAGGCCCCGCAGCCCCGCAGCGGCCCCGGCCCCGGCCCCTGCCGCGCGGGGCTCAGACGCGGACACGGAGCAAGCGCGGCCCGCGGGAGCCGCCCAAGGCCCAGGCCCGGGAGGCCGAGTCCCCGGAGGCCCACGCCCGCGCCACGTCCCGCCACGGGTACGGCGGGAGCCCGAGGAGCGTCCGCCCGCCGCGGGCCCGCTGTTTGCCGCGGCTCCGGGCGGGACAGAGCAGCGGGCCCCGCGGCCGCCTCCGGGTCGCCGTCGTCACCCTGCCAAGTAAAACGACCCATGGCCCTTTCAGGGTGTTGCACTGACTCCCCGGTTTTATGCAACGACTTCGTGTCATCGGAACCCACCGTGCAAAGCGCTGCGCCCGACCGGGGCCCTCGGAGACACGGACCAATGCTTTAGAGATCAGAGCCTTCCCGGTGCCGGATCAATACAAATCAGAGCCTTCCCGGGTGCTGGACCAATACTTTACAAATCAGTGCCTTCCCGGTGCCAGATCAGTACTTTACAAATCAGTGCCTTCCCAGGTGCAGGACCAATACTTTACAAATCAGAGCCTTCCCGGGTACTGGATCAATACTTTACAAATCAGAGCCTTCCCGGGTACTGGATCAATACTTTACAAATCAGAGCCTTCCCGGGTGCTGGATCAATACTTTACAAATCAGTGCCTTCCCGCGTGATGGACCAATACTTTACAAATCAGTGCCTTCCCGCGTGATGGACCAATACTTTACAAATCAGAGCCTTCCCGGTGCCGGATCAGTACTTTACAAATCAGTGCCTTCCCAGGTGCAGGACCAATACTTTACAAATCAGAGCCTTCCCGGGTGCTGGATCAATACTTTACAAATCAGTGCCTTCCCGCGTGATGGACCAATACTTTAGAAATCAGTGCCTTCCCGGGTGCCGGATCAATACTTTAGAAATCAGTGCCTTCCCGGGTGCCAGATCAATACTTTAGAAATCAGAGCCTTCCCGGGTGCCGGATCAATACTTTACAAATCAGTGCCTTCCCGCGTGATGGACCAATACTTTACAAATCAGTGCCTTCCCGCATGATGGACCAATACTTTACAAATCAGTGCCTTCCCGGGTGCCGGATCAATACTTTACAAATCAGAGCCTTCCCGGGTGCCGGATCAATACTTTACAAATCAGTGCCTTCCCGGTGCCGCTCCCTCTGCAGTCACACCTGCCTGGTTGCTGAGATGTCCCCTTGCCTGTCAGTTTCTTGGCCGGACCACACTGGGTGGCAACTAGAGCAGGTGACCTTCCCTGCTACCTTCCCGGGAGACCCGGACAGGTGGGCACCATTCCCTCTGCCATCACTCAGTGCCTGCCCCAGTCTTCCTCTCCCACGCCTCCCCGCGTTTCCTGCGTGTCACCCTTTCTGTCTAACCGTCCCCTGCTTTTCCTGCTGCACTCATGTTTATTTCACTTCATTGTCCTGCTCCTGGTTTTCTGGCAAGAAGCAAACTTATTTTTCAGACCTACTTCCACTGGGAGGCTCTGGACAACCCAGTTCATGGGGGCAGAGGCCTCCGGGCAGAGACCGTTATACACCGACTTCACCTTGGGTTCAACGTCGAGCCGCTGCTTAGGTGGATTTGCTTCCAGGGGCTGCCAAGGTTACCACACATTTGCTGGCGAGAAGAACAAATATTTGTTCTCTCCCAGTTCTGGAGGTCAGAGGTCCTAAATCAAGGTGTCGGCCAGGCCACAAGCTGTCTGAAGGCTCTAGAGGAAGATTCGTTCTGGCCCCTTCCAGGTTCTGGGGTTCCCTGGTCTTTGGCTTGTGGCTGCATAAGTCCAACCTCTGCCTCTGTCCCCACAGAGCCTTCTCCTCATGCTTGTCTCTTCACGCCGCCTCCTCTCGTAAGGACACCACTCATTGGATTTAGGGCCACCCCAAATCTAGAATGATTTTATCTTGAGATTCTTAATTAATTGCATCTGCAAAGACCCAGTTTCCAAATAAGTCCACATTCTGAGGTTGCAGATGGAAATACATTTGGGAGGGAGGTACCATTCAACCATTGCGCTATCCCACCAACAGACCGTCACACTTTCCTGCGTGCCCATCCCTTTCGTTACTTTCAGTGGCATGTACAATCCTGGAGAACCGGAGCCTCAGAACTCTCAAGCCATCCGCACATAGCACATGTCATTAAATCCAGAGCTCGTTTGAAAATCATGTTGGGAGCTGGCTTTTGAGGATACGAGTAAATGCATCACCCCAAAGCGAGGTAGGGGTAAAACAGTTACTGTGAGGAGAACCCACGGCTGGTGATAGAACCTATGGGCATAGGTTCCAAAGAGGCAAAGGTGTTGCCTCCATAGACTGACCTGAGCCCTGGGCCCAGGTGTGATGTGGGTACAAGGATGTTCTCTAGTCTCTGTACCCTGTGAAAATCCTCACTACCAGAGATCCGCTAAGGCAGCCACGTTTACCTGGTAAAGAAACATAAATATATATCACAGGTGACCACTCTCAGACGATTAGAGATGAGGTATGTTGCAGAAGTCCCTCAGTGTGGGTTTCTTTCACGTTTGCGTCTTTGTCAGAAGCATCACAGAAATGACATCATACTCTCCTTGGATCCCACCAGGAGACATGTGCCTTGGCTCGTCACTGAGCAAGTTCACGCTGATCAAGGTGTTGTCTCCCAGTTTTCATGCTAAAGTTATTTTCATTACTTTCGTAGTTAAGGTTTTGTGGGCACCTACAGACTATTTAAATGTCCCATTTCTCATCAAAGTTTTAATTATTTATTTCTGTAAATATGGACTTTAGTTTCCTACTTTATTTAATAGGTTAAAGTTCCTCATGGTCATTATTTATTCTGATGCTAAGTTTATCTCATAATTCGCTAGTGAGAGCCTTGAGCTGGCTTCCATGTCCTCCTACCGTGTTCCCATCACTCTGAGCACTTCCTTCCATTCTAGGCTCACCTTGTATCTCTGTTCCAGCCTTGAAATCAGCCATCTCTCCAAGGAACCATGGTTCCCATTAGTGGAGAATCTTATTTAGAAGCCAATCTTGGTGGGCTCAAGGCTATTGGGGTTTCACTGCCTTCAGGCTCTTTCAATGGACAGACATGGAGAGTATACGTATGAATGTAAATATGTATATATACAAACACCTACAAATGGACCTGTCTATCCACCTACCTGTCACCCACCTGAGACCGACCTACCCACCTGCCCAGTATCCTATCTGTCTACAGCAACGCCTGTGAATCACGCCAATGACCCACATTTCAATCCAGCACCCCAGTGCCTGTCCTTGTCTTTTCCTGTTTGTGACTCTCTTTTTCCAACACTGGGAAGCCTGGTTCTCTACCTCAACACATTTACTAATATATTATTAATGTGATATTTACTAATATTTTTAATCCTCTCGTCGCTGGCGCAGTCCCTTCGACCCCCACCTGGACCCCTTCCTCATGGCTTGGATTCCAGCTCACTGCTTCCAGATGCCTGTCTTGGGCTCTGACATCCCTCTCTGCGCCACTCTTCCATGAGGCTGCTTGCGTTTGTCCTATTATCGAGTATTTTGAGCCTGCGATGAGAAGTGGTGACAATGCCTATCCTCGGGGAAGGGGAGGCCAATCTTCTGGGCTACACTGCCCAGCCTGATCCCAATCCCACAGAGCAAGGAGACAGGTTACATCCACGGCAGCCAGACAGGGTACCAAATTCTTTGTGAGCCCCTGGTTTGCTCCTCATGACAATATTTTTATGTAAAAGGGGAATGAGTGACTTGTCTTTAGAGTTTCTCTTTACTTCCGAAGTACTATGATTCCTCGGTTGGCCCTGACTCTGAAACTATCGTGTGGCAGGAATAAAGCAGTAAGCTAAAGCTGGGGCCGCAGGTCTTGTTAGAAAGAATTCAGGCGAATCACCAGGTAGGCTGAGATAATTCACTCTGAACAGTTCTCCTTTTCTCACCTACGCTCTGCTTATGAAGAGTGGGCTAGGAGCCTTGGTGATTGCCTTAATTAATGTGGCTCAGTAGTCATCCCTCTGCTGTTAGAAATTATTCTAACATGCCCCTCTGAAATAAGATGTAAACAAAACACTTAGAATTATATGAGCCTCAGAGTATAGATATTTGGAAAGTCATTTAGAATTTAATCATCTGAGTGCTTGTAGAAAACTTAAAATCACTTTTGATTAAACTTTTTTCATTTCATGGCTGATGAAAGCTGCTGTAGGAAACATTTTTGTTTTTTTAGGTTGAGGGGGGAAGATGCTCTATCTTCTTGTTTATAGTTAAACTTGAGTTGAGACTGGAATAAAGAATAGAATTTCAGAGGGAGTCATCAGCTCAACTGGACCTACTGGACCTAAAGGCTACATTTGGTGGCTTCATGATTGTATTAGTTATTTTTCTACAGAGAAAACTAATTTTATCTTCACTCTCATCATAGGTTATTTTTCACATAGGAAAAAGGTCTATGGTGTTCACATTCTTGACATTTGAGCCCAGCCGTGTGGCTCAGGGGTTGAGCATCGACCTAGGATCCAGGAGGTTGAGGCTGATTCCTGGTCAGGGCACACGCCCGGGTTGCGGGCTCGATCCCCAGCAGGGGGCGAGCAGGAGGCAGCTGATCAATGACTCTCATCGTTGATGTTACTCTCCTTCCCTCCCCCTTCCTCTCTCTGAAATCAATAAAGACATATTTAAAAAAAGACATTTGAGTGAAAGTCACCCACTCAACTTATTCGACACATTACAGACAGACAGACAGCAGAGACACACCGTGAGTGTGCTCTATCTCCTGTCTTTTATGCCCGCTCCTATAATGTTGACTGTATTGTAAACATGCACATATATTTATAGAGTATAGCTACTTGTCTAGTTATAATATTCTCTTTTTTATTACCTGGCCCTATTTGTTGTATTTTTAAACATCTCTTTATAAAATACAAAAAAAATCCAAGCGAGTAATCACATTAGCTTTAGCTTTCACAAGTTATAATACCCTTTCCTTCTGGAAAAGATGCTACGTTTCTCGGGTGTTGAGACCATAATGATTAGAATTTTCTGTGCAATAAGAGATCAGTGTTTCGCACGCAGAGTGCTCAGTGAGTGGTTTCGATGGCACAGGAGACATTAAAGAGCTGGAGGTAGACAGCTGAAATCAGAAGATCCATAAATGAACCAGTTCATCTGTCCCTCTTCTGTTCTCTGCAAATATAACCAATGGGATTCAGCCCCCCTCCTCCTGTGCTCGCCCCCAGATCTGGACAGTAAGGTTACAATTACATCCAGACCGTGGAGGAGAGCTGAGATTTGAGATTTATGGAGCAGGGATTTTACAGGCTATAATATTATGGTATCTGGCACACACTTTTTGCTGAATAAATGAATGAACTTGGGAAATCACCAAATACCGAGAGCTGTGCCCACCTGTCTCAGAATCCACAGGTCCTGTGTTTTTTCCGTGCTCAGCCTGGCTAGAGTCATATCGATCTTTTAAAAAAACTGGCTTTTGGTTTCATTGATTTTCTGTTTTCAATTCCACTGATTTCTGCTCTACTCCTACCCTTCTTCTGAGGCTTACTTTAGACTTAATTTGCGTTTCCTTTTCTGGTTTCCTAAGGGGTGGGAGCTGAGATGATTGATTTTAGATCTTTTTTCCTTCTAATTGATGCACTCAATGCTATATATTTTCCTCTAAATGCCACTTTCAGTGCATCCCCCTGGTTCTGATAAATTGTTTTTCATTTCTGTTTAGTTTGAAATATTTTTTAATCCCTTGTGAGGGTTTCTCCTTTGACTCACGTTTAGAAGTGTGCTGTTTCATCTCCACGTGTTTGGGGACTTTCCAGTTACCTTTCTGTTATTGATTTTTAGTTTAATTTCATTGTGGTCTGAAAACAGATGCTGTATGACTTCCATTTTTTAACTCCACCGAGGTGTGCTGCATGGCCCAGGATGCGTTGGCCTTTCCTGCTGACCCCCCCACGTGAGCCCGAGGGGAGTGTGTTCCGCGGCTGCGGGAGCTGCCGGCCGGTGCCCGTGAAGCCCGTGGGCCGTGGTGGTGTGTCCGCTGTCCCTGACGATGTCCCGCCCTCCGGAGCTGAGCGTTCCTGATATGTGGCTGCTGAAACCTCCAGCTACGACAGCGCTTCACCTACTCCCCTTTGCACGCTTATTAGTCTTTGCCTCACCTAAGTTGACGCTTTGTCGTCGGCGCAGGAGCGTTAAGGGCTGTTGTGTCTTCTCTGAGACCTGACCGCCCTTATCATCCCATAGAGCCTTCTTCACCCCTGATAATTCTCCTGGCCTGGCAGTCTGCGCAGTCCGAGAGTGACGGGCTACTCCTGCTTTCTTTCCATTAGTGTTGGTGCGATGTGCTCTCTCCGTCCGTTTATTGTAAATCTCCGTCTTTACATGTGTACATGTAGGTAGGTCCTGCTCCTTGAGCCACTCTGACCGCCGCGCTCCTTTAGTTGGTGCACTGAGACCACTGACCTTCGAAGTGATTAATAATGGAGTTGCATTAAAACCAGCCATTGGTTCCTGTCCTTTGTTCTTTGTTCCTATTTTTTCTTCCACTGCTGTTGCCTTTTGTAGTTTCAGCTGAGTGTTTGATGCGATTCCATTTTCTCTCTTTTCTTAGCATATGTTATATTTACCTTTAATTTTTTTAGCGGTTGCCCTAGAGATTTCAGTGTAGATTTACAGGTGATCCAAGTCCACTTTCAGAAACACTAGACCACCTCACGGCAGTGCGAGGAGCTGTAACAGCGGGACGGTGCTCTCCTCCCCCCACTTAGCATCGCTGCCGCCCGGCTTATTTACACACAAGCATGCCTGAGATGCGGAATCAAGTACGTGATCGGTACTGTTTTGAACAAAATATTATTTCTTAGATCAATTACAAATAAGAGAAATGAAAGCCTTTGTTTGTACTTCATGTGCCCCTTCTTCAGTGCCCTTCTTTGCGTTACATGAACCTGTTTCTCACCTATAGTTCTTCCTTCTCTCTTAAGAGTCTCTTTTGACGTATCTTGCAAGTCAGGTCTCCTGGCGAAGCCAACAGACCAACATAAACACTCACTCAGAAGAGTGAACTCTATGAAGTCCCTGCAAGAGGAAAAACCTGTTCTTAGGCTCAAGGGAAACGCCGAAGGTGAGTTCAAGGGCAGGAACGAAGGATACGTGGGAACGTTCGGGGCAAGAAGGAAAGCCAGGGAGGCAGAGACAACTGAACCTCCGGGTGACACCCAGAGATGTCATATTTTAAATGTTTGAAGACTTCAGGGTCAGAAAAGATTCCATAAAATAAGCACATAACATCATGAAACGAGAGCTAACAGATTAGAAAAGACAGGACCAGGGGGACTCCTAGAGAACACAAATTCATCACCCAAAGCAGCTACCACTCGGGAGGGGGCGGGAGCCCTCGGGCCAGGAGGAAGGTGCGAGGGCCCCTGCAGGTTCCTGCGTGGCCTCCCGACCCTCGGGCCTGACAGTTATGACTCCACAGCTGCTTCAGGGCTACAGTCAGTGGGGAAAGAAGACCGGGTGCCCACTGTAGTCAAAGGGCACTTAGAGCCAAAAGAGTAAATCTTTCTATGAGTAGAATCTTCCTCACTTGACATCAAGTTTGCTCAATGTCCCAAAACTAGATTATAACATTCTATAAATAGAATTTCTTTTAAATATACTAAACCCCATAGAATCAAGCAGTTTAAATGAATGAACCTTGTGGTGTATAAATAATATCAATAATGCTGTTTGAGAAGGGTCTATGTTCTACTTTGCCTTTTTACACTATAAAGATAAGGGGCTGTATGCAGGGAACATTTCTTAGCAGGATCTTAAGAACATTTATTGTGATAATATAAAAATGTAACTTTATTTTTTAAACTATGGTGGTCTTTGGCGATATTATAAAAGCAAGTCTGGAAGCAGGTCTTCACAGTTTTAATTAGTCGCCAGTGGGTCATATTTTCTTGTAGCTTTCTGAGCGTTTCTGAAACCCTCTGCACGGCATGTGCTGCCCGTGATGGGTGCCTGGTGACAGGCCACAGCGACCCTTCCCTTGCTCCCGAACGAGACCCGTGGCTGCCCAGGGGCCCCCGCTTTCCTTCTCCAATCTGCCGAGTTGCTCTAATTGGCGTCCTGCTTCTGTTCATTTAACACAACACATTTTCAGAATCTTCATTTCAAAAACATTCATGTACGATGTGGCTTACTTGGAGCTGCTTTGAGGTGTAACAATTCTAGTTTTCTGAGACTAGAATTCGTAACTATTGCCCCAACTCCTACGGTGTATAAATTCCATGGTGATCACTGGGGGCAACCTCTACAGTTTTTCTCAAATAGACACTTGCGTCAGAAACACCCCAAACCTCAGAAGCCGACCTGCTAATAGAGAATTTGGCTCCCAGCACCAGGTATTTCGGGCACGTGGGAGTTTGATGAATCTCTCTGTTGGCGCTTCTGGTCTGCTCCCCATGGGGAGCCAAAATTAATTTTATCTGGGAAGGAGCTCGTTCCCTGAGAGAGGAGCCCGGGAGGCAGTTGTCACTCCCCTGCTGGAAAGGTCAGGTTTCCTGCTGGACGTCAGCAGCGGCCCAGCTCACGTGTCTGCAGTCGCATTTCTGAGCCCGGCACGGCTGGAATCGTTGGACTGTCGGCGGGCGAAGGCTGAGAACCAGAGCTCCCTGTAAGTGAATTTAGAAGGCTTCCTGTTTCTGCTGGCAAATCACCATGGCTAAATGGGGATTAAGTCCATGTGCTCAGCGTCCGGGAACATTTAACCTGATGTTGAACCGAGGGGGTGCTGGCACTGCCCCCGGCCCGGAGCGATGTGTTCCACAGACACAGTATGGACGGGAGGACACTGGGAGTGACCGGCTCGGGGCTGGTCTCCATCTCTGACCCTGCACCGAGTAAAAGCAGAGCGGCCTGTATGGCTGGGGATTGTCGTTTGAGGGAGGCGGGGACCCAGCACCCTGGGCTCCGGGCCCTCCTCGGGAGCGTGAGCACCGCCCACCCAGGCCCCTGCCTGTCAGCCCTCCACCCTCCACTGTCCCGGGGGTTCAATAGCTGAAGGAAGCGGCTGCTCTGAGGGGCCGGGACAGGACAGCGCCCGCTCCGCGCAGGCCCGAGGCTCCCCTCCGGGGGGACCTGTCGCAGGAAGCGAGCGTAACGTTAACCCGGGAGGGAAATCGCACCGTCTCTCTTCAGTTATAGTGCACCACTGTCCTCCACTTTGAAAAGGGTTCATGTTCGTGAATTTTAGCGCCTTCAGGGACAGCGCCAAGGGCGTCAGTTGTTGCCTGCAGGTCGGGGCGCGGGCTTCTGCTGTTCCCCGCGGGCCTGCACCTGGGCGTTTCCCGGCTCCCAGCCTCTCGCAATGAGCTCGCCCAGACGCTGGGTCCCGGCGGACACCCTCCGAGGGCCTGCATAGCAGTGAAGCTCGCCGGGGTCCGAGTGAGCCGTGTTTAAACGCGAAACAGACGCGTGGCCCGTGCGCACGCAGCTCCCTCCCGGCTTCTTCCCACAACACGCAGCCCCGGGATTCTCGGGGTCCGGGTTCCCCCTCCACGCGGCTGTGGGCACGTGTACTCACGTTACTGCCACCAGAAGTTCAGGTTCAACCCAAAAGCACCCCGAGTTACGCTTTACATCGGTAGGGGCAGATCTCCGTCTCCCGATTGAAGCACCCCCTGAACATTTCCGAGCGCCCTGTGCAATCGGCATGAGAAACCGTGTCCTCCAGGCCCCCTGGAGGAAACACGCCCCGGGCATCACAGCAGACACGACGGGTGTGGGCACGGGGTGGGTGAGCCAGGGGCATCGAGCTCTTTCCAGGATGAGCCGCTCGAGCGCACTCGCCCCTTAGTCACGGCCTTTCACAAACGGGGCGTTTTGTAAGTCGCGTGACGCGGAATTGAATGCGATGCTCCAGACGCGGTGCTGCCCAGGAGTGTCCCCTGCTCGGAGGGCGACCCGACGCGCTGGGCCACGGCGGGGCTGGCAGGGGCCGTGCGATGTTACTGAGCATTTTTAGTGAAACGCGTGATGAATAGAGAAATACCTTAGATCATTTCTTATCACTAAAAAAGAAAGAACTTACAGCGACACATATTGATCACACTCTGCAGAAATCTCGACTTGCCTGCCGGCTGTGATCTGCGGGGCACCGCGCTCGCCCTGGGCGAGTTCCATCTTCGGGAGCAGCCTTCTCAGAGCCGCCGTGTGTCGGGGGAATTGTTTTAGAAAGAAGTGGGGATGATCTGTTACGTTCGACCTGCGCTCTGCTGAGAATGATTGGTTTTACAAGGACTTTACCCACAGGCCTGTATTGCGGTCGGGCTACGGCACCTGCACCTTGGTGAGTGGGTCGCTTTCCAGGACAAGCGGGTGCCCCGATTCCCAGTGAGGGTCGGAGGGCCGCTAGGTGCCAGCGAGGGCAGGTTAGCTGGGTGGGGATGCGAGGAAAACCTCCAACTGCCAGAATGGCGCGTGCTGGTTCCTCTGAGAGGAGGCTCAGCGTAAGCACCGTCTCGGCCATTCTTCTGTGTCCTGACGTCTCGCACACAAGGCCTGCGCAGCACCAAAGGAAGTCCTGTGACAGGTGGGGGGCGGGACGCAGGGGCCTGGGGAGGAGGCCGCGCAGCTGGTCGGAGGCAGGAGCCGGGCGGCCTCTCGCCCGGTGGGTGCAGAGTCAGCACCAGGCCGAGCCGGGCGCCAGTCAGTGACCACGTTGGGACATCTGTCACCAGGTGGAGACACTGATATTCACTCTGCCCATCAGCTTTTCTCTCCTAGAAGGGCCGTGGGTCCTGCGACCACAGGTGACTCTCCAGTGTCTCCCACTGGCTGTCACCTACCAGACGTGGGCCAATATTTGTTCACTTGAGTCCACCAAAGGAAGCTCTGCTGGGCTCCGGGGGAATTTGCCAGAAATGAGAGAGGAGACAGAGTGGGGGAGGGCCCGAGGCTGGCATGCAGGGGAGGGTTAGGAAGGCAAACAGGACCTGCAGGAGGGCACGTCGCTCGCCCCACCCGCACCTGTCCTCTCTGGGGCCTGCGAGGGTCCCCGCAGGCGGAGACTCGGCTGCTGGGCCTTCGGCCGGCCGCGATGCTGGGAACTTCCTCTCTACGGTGAAAGGCCTCAGTCCTCAGCACAGGGAATAATTTTGAGACCCGATGTATTTTTTCTATGGAAACAAGCATTTTCAAAAATTCTAACTATCCGTATGAAAGTTGCTGGAACGTCCCTGTAAGAGCGCAGCTTATGGACCTGAGCGGGGGTGGGAGCTAGTGCTCCAGAGGAAGCAGCTGACGCCTTACACGCCAGCGGCGAGGACGGCCACCTGCGAGCAGCACGGCTCTTGACCTCTGTCCCTTCTCGCCGACGGGGCAGGTAGCAGATGCAAGAATCAGGCAGAAAAGGCTCAGAAACGACTCAGAGGCCTGCGCCCGAGGCAGCGATCGGCAGCCAGAGCGGAGTCGCCTCCGGGTGATGAGAGGCGGAGACCGCGAGTTCCCACGCGGCCGCGTGACTCACAGCCACACTCGGGCCGCACAGAGCACTGGGCGGCGGAGACTCGGCTGCTGGGCCTTCGGCCGGGCCCGCGATGCTGGGAACTTCCTCTCTACCGCGAAAGACCTCAGTCCTCAGCAGAGAATAAACTGACCCTAAACGAAGCTCCGAGCTCTGCCCGAGATTCCAATTGTCAAAGGCCCACGCAATTGGTAGCAGCTTCGTTGTTAAATGGCTGACAGTGCTACAGGTGTCCCCCATTTCCCCTCTGCTCCCCCGGCCGGCCCGGCCACACTCCAGGCCTTCACCCCACGACCGTCGCGTCCCAGGAAGGGTGCAGGTCCTCTGACACGGCTCAGCTCTCAGGGCCTGGAGAGCACCACGCTGCGTGAGAGACAAGTGTCCCATGACCTCACTCATACTTGAAATCCAATGAACACAATAAGCTAACAAACAAAATAGGTCCAGAGACACGGAAACAGGGAACAGACCGAGGGAGCTCAGAGGGCAGGGTAACTGCCTCATTTTTTATGACAAACGAGAGGCGACCTACACAGCACGCGGCCAGCCAGCCAGCGGGAGCCCCGTCGGAAAGCTGTGGCACCACGTGGGGCCGTCAGCAGGGCTTGCCGGAAGCGAGGACCTGGGAGGCCGCTTCACGAGTGACGTCGGGCCTTGGCAAGCGCAGGGGCCCTCTGTTTATGAACTTTAACGCAGGCCAAGGGTATTTCTAAACACGATTTGAAATACACAGGAGAAGACCTGTATTTGGGACAAGTTGGGGGGTGAGCATTTGAATTCTTACAGACCCACTTTCCAGTGGTTGTCCATGTGACTTAACAGAACCTTAGCTATTGGCAATATAGTAAAATCCCACTATGGCTAATGTAGAAAAACACAGCTCTAATCTTTTCACAGAGACCGAAAGTCACTGGGATTCCAGGCAGATCCAACTCTGCTTCTTAAGATGCACCTGCCACCCGAGGGCTCAACCCCCGGCGCTGACGAGCGTTCTCGGCAAACCACAAATCAAGTGCCAGACTCCACGTGACTCTCTGACATTTTTTCCAGCTTCTAATGTGTGTTACTTTGAGTGATGACAGAGTGAACAGAAATGCTGAAAAATTCCTCTCCTCGATTGCCTGTTAGAGTCCTTGAAACTGTCAGAAGAAAATAATACATTTCTTAGCTACAGGAGAATGCAAGGAAATTAGAATAACTTCAAGTGATCAGACATTGCGAGGAAGCCCTCCCCGGCGGCAGAAAAGGACGCGTTTTCTGAGTTCACAGAGGAACTGAGGCGTCCCCCAGGTCTTGTCCACTCCGGGGTGCTTTCAATTTTAGATTCATTTGTAACGAATCCCTCTGTTTTTGGGGACCCCACTCGTCCTTCCCACAGGCTGGGCAGGAGCCTGTGCCCACTTGCAGGGTTGGCGCCCGAGCCCAGGCCGCTCCACACCCAGGTCACCGGCAGCGCAGGGAGGGCAGGGGGAGGGGAAGGGGCCCATCTTCGGAGGAGTCTGAGGAAAGTCCCTCCAGGGTAGGTTTCCTACAGGGAATGTGATCCGAGGGGGATAACGACCGCAGTGCCCTTTGCTGAGGTCCCGTCCTGTCCCGTGCACGCACTATCGCTTAATCTCATCAATGAGCTTTGGAGGTAAGAGCTTCAAAAATCTCATTTGCCTGATATCCTAATGGAGAGAGACCGTCCCGGATGGGAAGACATCACAGAAACAGAAAACGTGGTAACCAGATTCAGGGCGTCCCTGTGGGACGCATCGTGGAGCGCATCTGAAAGGCAAGCGCACTTTATTGGGAAATATCGCGCTGCCGACTCATCACAGGTTAGGGGAGGTGGCTGCAGGGTCGGGTCCGAAGCCCGGGCGTCAGCCAGCGCCACGCCGTAAAAACTCTGGAGAAAACAGGAGTGGGTGGAACTTGCTTAGGGGGGAGGAAACCTACGAAAAGTCAAAGGTGAACATAAAATTAAACCAGCGGGCCTCAGGCTGGGCTGCTCCTCAGACCAGCAAGATCTTCCCAACTCCCGAAGGTCGCCCACGGCAGTTACGCCAGAGTCTGTGGAGGTGGCATCTGGGCGTCAGTGTTGCTGTTTTTTAATCCTCACGAGAGGACGTGTTTATTGATTTTAGAGAGAGGAAGGGAAAGAGAGAGAAACAGAAACATCCATGTGAGACACAAACACTGATTGGTTACCTCCCATATGCGCCCCAACAGGGGACCGAACCCACAACCTAGGTATGTGCCATGGCCAGGAGCCAAACCCACAACCTTTGGGGACACCGGGCGACTCTCCAAACAACTGAGCCACCTGGTCAGGGCCATCGGTGTTTTTTTAAAACTCGGGGTTACCTTTGAGAAGCACAAGGCCAAGCGGGGCAATTCCACGGTCAACAGCAGTAAAGCCACGATCACTTCGTTTGAGGAGCACAGGCCGCCCCCAGGCGCCTTGCTCAAGGCGAGGGTGCAGGACTCGCCCGTGAGACTCCTCAGGTGCACAGCCCAGCTCTGCCCCAGGAGAATCCTCGTCTTTGGGGATGTGGCCCAGCCTCTGGAGGGTTAGAGCCATTCCTCACCGTGGGGGACCTGGCCCCAGGCCGAGGCTGACCTTGGGCCTGGAAGGACCCCGGGGCTCAGCACTTAGGAAGGCGCTGCGCAGGCGAGTGCGGTTCTCCCCTGCAGGCGCAGAATGGCCGGGAGACGGGGTCAGGGCTGGTTTCATCACCACGCCGAGAGGAGCCTCTCCGGGCTGTGACGACGGGGGAGCCTGGCAGGCGGGGCTGCCGCAGCCCCTGGCCTCCCACTTGGACTGTCACTTCCATGCCAAACTCTAGGGGTTCCCTGCCCCCAGCTCAAACAGAGCTGGAATTAGACATCCCTCTCCCTTCGCTCAGAGACCGGCTGGAAGTCCCACCCTGGACGGTCAGGATGCACTGTGCTCGACACACGATAGCATAAAGGACCCACGATGCTTCAGCTCTGACAATAAAGAGCAATAATAAGGACATTAATAATACAAACAGCACGGAGTAATGGATTTCTATTTTAGGTGCACACTTTATACTGTGTTATATCATCTCCAGAGACCATTAGCTGCAGAAAGTGTGCTCAGAAGCTCCGCGGGGAGCCATCCTCCCGCGCCGGGCCTGAGATGAGCGGTGGCACGGATGGGCGACGTCAGCGGAGCCGGCATTTACAGCCGCGTTTCTCCTTCACGGATAAAACGCTCCAATTGTCCTTACCTGTGATAAGACAAAATCTTTTTCTTTTTAAATCTGAGCATCTTCAGTGCGGTTGTCAGAGACAGCCCATCAGGGTTTCCGTCACTCCGCCCTCGGCTCACATTGTCTCCCCGTCAAGGCTGACACGCCAACAGGCCCTTTGCAACTACAAGAACCCGGCGTTGATTTCAAACGTCCTCAGCGCTTGTGAGGAATTGGGAGACAGCCTTGAGGAGTCTGCAGAGCACAAAGGGGGACGCGGGACACCTGCCTCACCGACTTTCCCAGGGTGGGTTTGAGGCGCTCCCGGGAGTCACGCACACGGCACCACCCTCAGTCTCCTGGGAGGTGCCTACTAGGTCCCTGAAATGTTCGTGGCTATGATGGCATTTGGGCCTCTGCCACTCCCCATGTGGAACCGTCCTTCTTGGCAAATCCCTGGCTTCAGCTCAGCCACCTGAGGCAGTTGCCCAGGTGAGGAGCGTAGGGAAAGTTGGCAGAACCTGCAGGAACTGTCTTCCACCATCTCGAGAAGAATCCCGCCGCTCGGATCCCACAGCGAGATGTGCATTTGTGAAGACTTTTTAGAGGCATTAAGCATTAATTTTATCTAAGAAAGAAACTCCCCAGAGGGTGGCTTCCAGGGGGCTCAGGTGATAGTCTCTCCTGTCGGTGTGTGCAGAGGGTGGAGGTGCCACTTTGGCAGGTGACCAGCTGGGTCTGTCACTGATGTCACAGCATCAGTGGAGCTGTCCACGCAGCTCTAGGGCTCATCTCTGGTCACTGCGGGCATTTGGATCCCCGCTGGCTGCAATGTCCCCGCGTCCAGGTGATGTTGACAGAAGCAGCGAGTGAGAGAAGCCAGAGCAGATTTCCTGCTCCTCGGGCTCTTTTCCATTCCTCACTGACAGGTGACTGTCTGTGTTGTTTACAAAGAACTTTTACTCATTTGGTTATTGACACGGAAAGGTTCTGCGTGGGGCTTTCCTGGGCCCCTGGAGGATGCCGATGTGCTCAGGGGCTCACAGCACGGCGCCTGCTCGCAGGCCGGGCTCCCCCGAGCAGCTTTACCTACAGTGAATACGCCACTTTGCTCCGGCGCATCTTCATTTCGTCTCGTCCTCTCTTCTGAGAACCAGCTACTGGGAACTTGCAAACCACGATAACCATGTGTAAGATTATCATCCGCGGGCCCGTTTCTCTTGTGGCATTTTGGGTATAAAGGTTAACTCACACCCACATTTTAAATTATACTTTTGAAAGGAAATATTTTTTTAATCTTCTGGATCATTGCATAGAGTCATCATCTAGCCTCAGCTTTTAGAAGAGACATATTTTAAAAATCAAGGCATAGTGGCATTTTATTAGAAATGTATACTTCCACTGAGAAAATCTCATTTTCATGTCAAATAAAAGCAACAGAAATTCATTGAACACCTTTCTCCATGCCTTTATTATATATTGTAGATTGTAGTTATTATGAAAATTCAAGGAAAGCCCTGCTGAGAAAAAGCTTAGGATCAAGTCTAAGAAACAGACAAAAATACGTGAGTAAAATAACCAGGTTCCTCAACATGCATTTGGACTCCCTGTCAGGCTTGTTGCCTCGACATTGTTGCTGCAGCAGCTCGAATGCAGGGCTCTGGGAGGCGCCAGGAGGGAAGGAGGACTTGACATAGACTCTGAGAGTTTAAGGAAACAGAAGGCAGGAGAGCACCCCAGGAAGGTGTGCACGCGTGCAGGTGAGAACCATGGTGCATTTATGGGGCAGAAAGTGAACCACTTTGGGATCAGGCCATATGCCTACAGGTCATTTAAGGGGCGGAAGATGGGCTCTTTTGCTCACTTATCTAAAGAACTTGGAAAAAGTATGAAAATTTAGATAGAACACTGCCCCAAACTCAATCTCATCACTTTCCGGGATAGATCTGACGCGGATTAGACTTGTAGTTAACCAGGGGCTGATAGAAAATTTTAATCTCCATGAAAATTAATGATGGTCCAGATCCAATGAGACAATTCCACCAACCAAAGCCAAGAGGGTGCCCTGGGCAGAGCATGTGGTAGTTTGCATATGATGGTGCCTATCTTCCTACCCCCTCCCACACATACACAGTGCTTGTGTCAGTGACAGGAGGCAATGCCCATGAAAGGTGCTTTGAACATGAAAAAGTACGAGCACACGAGAAGCACTTATCACATAGAAACTGAGGTGTCACTCCTACTTAAAGAGGGGAATTTCATGTTGAAACCAGTGCTGGGTATGAGTAGACTTCTCTTGGAAAGGCAGGGAGGGGTCAGCAAGCGATTACAACGTTCACTAATGCAAACCAGAACGAAGGTATCTTCCCAGCCTGACAACACGGGCTCACGAGTGCGAAGTGTCACCGCAAGAACCAAAGGCGAGAAAATGATGTTAGAGGGATGAGATGTGAGCACTGTGAGGACATTTTGGCGTGTGCGCAGCGTGAAAAGCAACGTTACAGGAGCTGGCAGGTCTGCTCTGACTCCCGAAAGCACGTCTTATTGGGAGAATCAGAAATAATTCCCCAACTGAGAGATTTATAGAACATTTGTAGAGGTTCATTTTTGTGGAATTCAAAGGTGGGCGGACTTCTGTGTTGGTTTCCTCCTTTGGATGCTAGCAGCGCGAACTTGAACTTGCCAGACTCCTCAGCTCACGACATATTCCCACTCAGAGACCCCCACCTGCCACATCACCTTGTCCACAGCCAGAGATGTAGTCATCCAGGTGGCTCAGCGTCTTCACGGTGACCTCACGGACATGCTTCACTGTGGGCCAGTTTCCATTAAAAATGTTTCAGGGCATCATTTCTTTAGTACTTGACTAAAGAGTGTGGGGAAGGTGAGGAGGGTAAAGGGGGCTGAGTACATGGTGAGCGACTAGACTTTGGGGGTGAACACTCAGTGGGGCACACAGATGTCCTATTATAAAGTTGTGCACCCTGAAATTTACATGATGTCACTAACCAATGTCACCCCAATACATTAAAAACTTGAAAAAAATTGAATTTTGTTTCTCATAGAACCCATTTTTCAAATGTCTTCTGTTTGTCTCTTACTGTTTTTATTTCTGCTACAACTTTCCCTATGCGTTGTTGCTGTTATTTTTGTGTTAATGGATTTTGAGTGAGGAGTCACACTGTTGCCCACAAACTGGATGAGAGAGTTCAAGCCCCAGCCGCCAGCTATCCGGTGGAACCTCACGTTTAGGGTTAAAGGCAGAGATCTGTGGACTGCAGCCCGAGCCACCCTGAGATGTAAGCGCCTCCTTGTTGCTCTGCGGTTACCAGCACGCACTGCTCCGGGCCTGCGAGGGGAGCCTCAGGCCAACAGAGTGGAGCTCCGTCTGTGAAGCGCAGGTCTGGGGGGCGGGCCCAGCGTTTCTCCCGGCTGCGCTCTGCACGGGCACTGTCTCGGCTGTGGGGGGTGGGACTGCTCCGCCTGGCAATCCCGTCGATCCTGCTCATTCCAGTAGTATCGCGTCACATTCCTGTCTGCATTTTCACGTTATTTCATCACTAAAGCAGGAAAAAATGAATCTCTAGAAATTAACTGACACAACTCAAATGTTCCCACACTGACTGAAAATGGTTTAAATCACATTATCTAAAGTAAGCTTAAAGTAGTCTCCTAATTTACTGACCATTCCATCTGTTGCTGTCCTTTCTATCCACCTAGATTGTGTACACATCAATAGCCCTCTACTTATACGAAGAGACCTTTTCTTTGGCATATCAACTAGTGAGCTGTATTTTCCAGTCACTTGCATTGTGCTCATAACCTGACTATATCAGACACATGGGGAAGGCCTGCTGAAGCCTCGAGGAAGCCAGTGGGAAGAGGCTGTGCCAGCCTCTCACTCCAGGTCCGCTCTGCCCCCTGCTGCTCCCTCTTGGAAGGTTTCCCTCAGTCCAGGCTGCAGGAGGAAAACGCCCAGAAGAGGCTTCCATTTACACTTCCTGACAAAAGTGAACCTGAACATTTCCTTTGTGATTTATCACTACATATTTTACTGAGTTGTAGATTGAGTGGGGATTCAAGGCTTAAAAAAACACTTTTTACTAAGCAATATTGAAAATGACTTTTTTTTTTTGCTTTTTAGTTTAAAAAGTGGCATAGGCATTGGTTACAGGAAGTAATACGATGGCATCATTGGAACAGAGTTTGGAAACAGACCATCTGCCCGGCTTGATCTGTTGCCCCATCGCTGAATGTAGAGAGGTGCATGTTGCCTCCAAGCCTGGGTCCCTTCTGCAGATGAGTAGATGAGAAAGCTGTGGTACATTTACACAGTGGAATGCTATCCAGACACAAAAAAGTACATCTTACCCTTTGCAACATCATGGATGGACCTAGAGAATATTATGTGAAATAAGCCAGTCAGAGAAAGACAAGTACCCTATGATTTCAAATGAACAAAACAGAAACAGACACAGATACAGAGAGCAGGCTGACAGCTGTCAGAGGGGATGGGGTTGGAGGACTGGGGGAAATAAGTGAAGAGATTAAGCAGAAAAACCCAACAGCTCATAGACACAGACATCAGCACGGGATGACCAGAGGGAAGGGGGTGGTGGTGGAGGTAGAAGAGGGTACAGGGGGATAAATGGTGATGAAAGAGACCTGACTTGGGGCAGTGAACACACACAATATACATGTGATGGATTATAGAATTGTACACTTGAAACCTGTATCATTTTATTAACCAATGCCACCCCAATAAATTCAATAAAAATATAAAAGTAAATAAAAACGAAGCATGATTGGCCAGAGTGACCAAAGACTCTAAAAAATGTTAATGCAGGGGTCGGGTTCTGAATCCTGCTCCTGGCGGGAGTTTCTCGCTGCGCCACCCAAGCACATCCTGCATGAAAGACACAGATAGGTGCACACACAGGTGTGGGGCTGTCGGTATATTACAGTGACTCAGAAAACAGGGTGTTTATATTATATAAAATGAGTAAACCTACTTGCTCAGCCTCATCCTGCCCAAGTGTGACCCTTGCCTCATGGCTGGCTATCAGAGTAAGTTTTCTAGGAATAGCTCCTGATGCTCTTCCTCTGAAAAGATAGTAACAGGAATGGATACAGAGGAGGCCAAGGCCAAATTGATTTACCCTAAAATACTGCAGCTCCAGGATATTACTAAGAGAAGCTTCAGGTAATGTCTTGGAGTCACTACTGTGGTCCGCAGATGGCTGCCAGGGCAGCGAACAGGGTCAAGTGCAGCCGAGCTGAAGGTGCCGTTTGCATGACACAGGTCCTGACCATCGCAGTCCGGCTGGGTGGCCTCTCGCCAGCTAAGTGGCCTCTCTGAGACTCTTCTGCATCCATTCGACAGAGCATCGGGGAACATTAAGCAGCCATTAAGCTGACGCTCATAAGAATGATTTCATCGCATGCAAAGTGCCATTGGTATATTTTAAGAGGAGCAAAAGAACAGGAATATACACATTATATTTAGATAATATAATTATGTAAATTCCATACATATTACGATTCTAAAAACATAAGGTAAACTAAGGAAGGGAAATAAAGCAGAAATGAATTGTCACAGAATTATTAATACTTCTCTTTGATATTTTTATGAAGTATATTTTCAGTGTTTTTCAATTCAAAAGGAATAGTCTTAGGACCTTTCAGGGATCATGGACTTTGGAAGCAGAAGTTCTTTTTGAGGGCAAGGGGTACGTCCTGTGTGTCAGATGGCTTCCCTCTGGCAAAGCCAGAGTTTCCTCTTGGTTACGGTCCAGATATTATATCATCTCTCACCCACATATTCCCCAAACTTGAATGTGTGTATAAAACATAATTCTGAGATGAGCCAGCCGAGGATGCTGGGGCAGGGCCTTCCCTCATCCATTCCCTGGGCCATGGGCACTGGTTTGCAGGTCACCTTCCATTGGCCTTTTGAAGGGTTATGGGTCTGGGATGGGGTGCACTGTGCCCATTGCTCTTGAGGCCCACTCTGCTTGGGGACGCCCCAGTCTTGTGCCTTTTAGGGTCTATTCTCATTTATTTTGACACCACATAGTTCATTTTTTCTGTAGCTTCAGGGCAGTTGGTACTTTTCAAGGCACAAATTCAATCCTGTTTCTTTAACATCTTTCATGCCCTGCCAAGGTTTGGGAACACCAAATGTGTCATCTAAATAGGCACATGCACCGGGACAATTCATGTGCCCATTACCTTCCACCACCCTCAGAGATGGCAGGGCCTGCTCAGGTCATTTGGGGCAATTTTCAAATGTACAAATCCTCCAGAACATGGATGGATGGCAATATTCCCTTTGTCTTCATCAGCTTTTCACCTGTGGAGGAAGCACTCACTTCTCAAATACAGCACCAGTGGCCAGGAACCCCTAACACGGGGCTCGGCATCCTGAATTCAGGGGGCTGGCCCGTGTGCACACTGGCTCTAGGCAGGTCATTGATGTGGAGCCATATTACCCGTTTTCTTAGAAAAATGAGAATGGACTTCAGAACAAGGTCTGTGTGACTCAGGTCATTGTCTTAATCACAGGCTGTTCAATCCGTTCCTGCAAATCCATCCTTTCAGAAAATGCACTTTCTAGATCCTTTCAACAGCGCTGCTGTGGACTCTATTCCACGGTGTGTGCGCCCAGCAAACTCCTTGGTGCAGAGACAAAAAAATCTCTTGGTGGAGGTTTCCCTTTTATTTTCTCTTTCCGCTCTTTCACATTGAGGACTGCCTGAAATAGAAATTCTTATTTAATTTGGGGACTGGCAGGGGTCAAACTCAGGATAGGGGTTGGAGGAGGTGGTGCTATAAGGTTTTATTTTCTTGTCTCTTGCACACGGAGCATGGATCGGATGGGAATTTTAATTTTGAAAGAACTATAGGTTTTTATCTAAGTTTCTTTCTTTTTATCACTAACGCTAAGCCCCGGGACTGGTTTCTCTGGGAACATACACATACTGTGGAAGGAGGACCCAGCGTTACCCGAGGGCAGCGCATCCAGGCGGAGAGAGAGCAGTGAGGTGCCTCCGCGGGCCCTGGGAACCGAGAGACGGGGCGGCGCGCGCCCCTTTGCGGGGGGGGACCCCGAGAGCGGAGGGCGCCCGACTCACCGCCGCCGCCTCCGGCCTGTCTGCCGGCTCCGCGCAGGAGGCGGGCGTCACCCAGCGCTCCGGGCGCGGCGTCACCACCGGGCGGGGAACGGCCACCCACGTCCTCAGACGGCCCCACGCGCCGCGGGACGGAGACGGGGCCTCGCGGCTTCGACGGTCACACGGGCCCCAGCGGGAGGCGCCTTTAGGGGCAGCGCCACCTCCGCCCGCACGGCGCTTCCGGCGAGACGCTCTGTCCTCGCGGCGCTTCCGGCGAGACGCTCTGTCCTCGCGGCGCTTCCGGCGAGATGCTCTGTCCTCGCGGCGCTTCCGGCGAGATGCTCTGTCCTCGCGGCGCTTCCCGTGAGAAGCTCTGTCTCCACGGCACTTCCGGTAAAGCGCTCTCCCCCGCGGCACTTCCGGGCACAAGGCGCGGGGCTGTGTGCGGCCTCGTCACCCGAATGCCATCGCCTCCGACCCCTCGACCAGCGGGGTGACCCGAGGCCCTCAGGCTCCGACCCCCGGCCGTCCTCCCGGAGCGCGCTGCTCTGAGAACCGGCCCCCCGTTTCCCAGCCGCTTCCCCGCCCAGCCCCCGCGGGAACCAGGCCTGCTGGCGCCGGGGAAGCGGAACTAATGTGCGCACCGCCTACCAGGGCTGCGGGGGCGCTTCCGGGGGCGCCGAGGCTCTGTGGGCGTGGCCGCCTCCCCGCCGCCCGGCCTCAGCACGCGGAGCCTGGTCGCAGTCACGTGTCTGTGCGCCGCGTCCCGGTGGCTTCCGGAGCAGACAGGCCACGCGTGGGGCGTGGGGCCTGGGGCCGCGACCGGGCCGCGCCGGGTGCCCGTCCCGTCCGGAGGGCGAGGAGGCCGAGCCCCGGGGTCGCAGAGTCGCCGCCGCAAACGCGCGGCCTCCGCCCGTGCTGCGCTCGGAGCTGGCGAGTGGAGCCGGCGGAGTCCCGAGGCACCGACGCTCGGCCTCCGGAAGCGGTGAGTGGCCACGGCCCATGGGGCGCGTCTCGGGGCCGCGACGGTGACCGGCGTAGCGGGGCCCGGGCCGGGGTGGCCGCCTGGCGGGCCGGGCGGTGCCCTGAGGGCCCCGCGGGGGGCGGGGGAGGAGGCCGCGCGGCCGGGCGGGCGTCCCCGGGCGTCTCCGTTGTGTCTTGGTCCTTGGCGCGCCCCCCGCGGGCGGAGAGCCCATGCGGCCCGCGCCGCCTTCAGCGTCCGCGCGGCCCGTCGTTCTGCCCGCAGCCCCGGTTGTTTGAAATGAGCCGAATGCGGGTTGTTTCGCGAGGTGGGGTGAGCCGAGCGCCTCCCGGGCCCGGCGCCGGCTCCACTGAGGTCTGTGCAGAGTGACGCGCTCACAGCGCTTTAGGGTTCAGGGGGACTCCCGGGGGGCCGCTGCCCCCGGCCGCCTGCCCAGCGCCGCCCAGCAGCCCCGCCGCCTCCGTCCCGGGCCTCAGAGAACCGGCGCCCCCCCCCCCCCCCGCCGTGGCCAGCCGGCCGCAGGGCCCTGGCCTTCCTCCGGCCGCCCCGGGAGGTCAGGGGGCCCCGGGCGGGCTGTGCCCCTGCGGAGGTGGCGCCGAGGAGCGGACCAGGTGCCTGCGTCTCTCTAATGAGTTTTCTTCTCGCGTAAAAAACGGCGACAGTAACTACACGGTAGACGGACGACTTTTACACCTTACATTAGGTAGCGTGGGAAAATGGGATGACTTTTACACCTTAAATTAGGTAGCGTGGGGAAATGTGGGGAAATGGCTGATTCATACTAGGCAGTGGCTAACTTTGTTTTCCCCAAATTACTGCTAAATACTAGACAATAGACAAAAGCTCCTGGAAATGTGGCAGAAAGACTGGGACAGTCAGCCCAACGCCAGGAGCGAGCTCCGCGCGGGCGCCGAGGGCGGGTCCAGGCCGCGGCCGTCCCTGGGGCCGGAGCCCGGCGTCCACTCGCCTTCTCATCACAGCGGCACAGGCAGTGACCATACTGCAGGCCGGGCTCCATGCGTCCCTCCTGCTGGATGTAAACAGAAAGTCACCCAGTTCATGTTTGTTTGGGTGCTTTCGTGATGAATTAATGTGCCTGTGCACTGTCCTGCTCCAAGGAAAACGGCAGGGCCCCTTGTTTAAGTAAGAGTGATGTGCCACCCAGTTATCAATCTGCTTTATCGGACGCAATAATTGGGCATCCTCGGACACATTCTTTAAACTTTATCTCCTTGTCTGTGCTCCCCAGCCACACAAAGTTTCAGAAGAAATGCGTGAATAGATAGCCAAGACCCCATTAATACCCAAAGGAAGAGAGAAAGAGTAATCCTATCTCAGCATCCCCAAGCCCTAAGACAATGCTATTACCTGGAGGACAGCCTGATAAATCCAATCAGCTTTTCAATTACCACCCTTAAATAGCTGCATCATAAATAATCTCTAATCAGTGGCACTAGGAGTGACTTAAATGATATTTACAACCACAGAGATTAGTTCATCTTTAAGAGAAGAGAAATGTGCCATGTACATAATACTCTCTCCTAAATACTTTCACTTTAGGAGATTTTTTGATGTTAATTTAAGAGTTTTCTTTATCATTATGTTTTTCTGAAATTATTTTAAAGAGAATTTAGTAGCAGGTGTATACATTAGCCTACAAAATCTGTCCATTCTTAAAGAGTACACTCTGTATAATATTTGATCAACATTTGCTGGGTCAACTATCATAAGTTTAATCTTAAATATCATGATATTTTCTCAATAAGTTATTAGTCATGGGGTTATTGACTTCTGCCCTGTAATTTTCATCACACTGAACAAAAGAAAACTGACATTGGTCAACTGAATGATTCTTTAGAGTAAGATCCCCTTATTTACTAAAACAAAATAAACACAAAGAACAGGAACTTGTGTATATCAAGAAAAGGTATTGGGTAAGACAGGTTATTTGGAGGAATCATGTCCTGTGGGTAGTACCCCTGACAGAATACCTCTGCGTCCCCATTAGCTAAGGACACAGTGATGAAGGACAAACACTCTGTAGAGCTTACACTTTAACATACTTCAACAATTCAGTAAAAGATTTGGAAAGCGAGAAGTGGGTTGATACAGTCATAAGGGGAGACGGTAACTTCAGACTGAGTGACTGTGGAGCAGATATCTGAGCTGAGTTTTGAATGATCTGAAAAAGCAGCTAAGAGAAGATTGGGAGGTAGTGCTCTCAGGAGGTCTCTGAAGTTGGACCAAGCTTGGATTATTCCCTGGGTGAAAAGGGTGTCACAGTGGGTGGACGCAGCGATGGAGGGAACATGACTCGGGGCGGGAAGGGCTGAGCAGGATCTGGACACACCAGGGCCATAGAAAGGGTCATGTTTTAAAATGGGTGATGATGAAGATGCTGGTGGCCCTAGATCCGGTGAGTGGGCTTTGAGAATGTGTCAGATTGTTTGGTTTTCCTAACAGTCCTAGGGACAGATAGGCTGAGTCTTACAAAACAGAAGCAGAGAGAGTCAGTCTTAGAAAGGTTACATAAATTTCCAGAGAGTCAGTCTTAGAAAGGTTACATAAGTTGCCAGAGTGATTTTTCAAATTCCATTATTAGAAAATACTTATCTTAAAAGTCCTTAACACTGAATGTTTTTATTTCCTGTGGTTTTCAGTGAGTCACAAAAGTTTTCTTGAAGATGCAGATTTCCCAGACCTAAAACCCTAGGTAGGGCTGGTTGCTGGCCCAGAGAAAGTGTGGCACCAGCACCGAAGTGTGTACCTTCCCACTTCACACTTATCCTTCTTCCTGTTCACGGTCCCCGGGCAGCTCACTCCTGATGCTACCACTGTCCTTAAGTTCTCCCAGGGAAATAATGCAACTTCACTAAGAGAAAATCTGCACGTGAGGACTGTGCTGTATGACGTGCAGAAAAACTAACTGTGTGAAAAAGAAATTGAAATTAAAATTTCTTCTAAAAATCTGGTTTTATATAATGTAAGTAATGAGTATGCAGCACCATGTTCTCTGTAATTAAACATGTTTACAACATTTTTCTTATCTTTTTGGCCTCAGTTATTTTGACTGAGATGCCCTGACATTGACCTTGGCCCTCTTTTCTATGGCTGTAGGTGAGTGGAATGTTCTGAAGTTTAGTTTGCTGCCTGGCAAAAGGAGTGAGTTGTCATCATTGGCTCAGAGACGTGTGTGAAATGTTGCAGGGTTTACCTTGGCCCATGTGACCTTCTCAGGTCTTGGTTGAAAGCATTTATTTCATGGTTTGCAACAAAAAAGTACTTGTGCTTACCTGCAAGAGCCATTTAGCAGGTATGGATTGTAGATATGATTTTGCTCTTAATGCTTTCCAATAACCAGCAGTTATGTTGTAGTGATTGATTCATTCACTAGCCAGGTTTTGGGATGTGCTCTATGTGAGCTGACAGGACTCTGTGGAGGGATCTCTGAGGAGAAATGAGAAGGTGACGTTGGCCCAGAGCACATAGCGTTTCTCTCGCAGGCGGGACTGGGCTTGGACGCCCAAGAGGCCAGAAATGCTTCCTATTTTGGTTGTGGGATATGATTTAACTTCTGAAAATTGCTGGTACTCTCTTAAATCCTGACATATCTCCCCGAAGGACATGAACAGACAGAAGTGGGGCGATTGCCCAGGTTATTAGCAGGTTCTGCTTCTGTCACTGGAGAAATTACTGGGTCCTGTTTCCAAGGGGCCCGCACATGTTCCTGGCACCTCACATGTGGAAAAAAATGGTTCAATTAACTTTCTCTCCAAAATCATTTAGCGTAAGTTCTCTCAGGCATGCTCTTCGCAGAAAGTGTCGTTTTCAATTTCTTTCTCTAACAAGTTGGGTGGCTCATAGTGCAGCTTAATGTGAGTGTCTCTCGTACGTTACTCAGGTATGTTCCGTCTCCAAGCACGGGAACCTGGAGCAGCCATTGGCTCTGACAAACACCTTCTCCCTTGGAAGGATCAGTTTGGTGCCCAAGTCCTGGCTGGAAGTACAGCGGCCAGTTTTTAAGAAGTATTGGTCACAGGAGCATCCCTACTCTGTGATGTGTTCCCCTCTCAGGTGCAGAGTGAGGTCCAGGGCCTGGCGGTGATATAGGCCACCCGTCCTCCAGTGGAAGTTTTGGAGATCTCAGCATCCATCAGTGCCATGTCCTCATGGGGACTCTGGGGGTCATCTCGCTCCTCCCCTCTCCTCACGCCACTTGATGCAATCTATCAAAATCTCTATCGGCCTCTGCACCCAAACATATCACATCCATTGACACGACTCTGTCCACTCTTCCTCCCACCCCAGTTCAGGGACCTGTTTCTATAGGTGCAAACTCTCCTGACCACTGCCTCCTCATGCCCCATGCAATCCAGTCTCCACTCAGCAACCAGATGCCTTTTACAGCAAAACCCTGTCCTCTGTTCACTGAGAAATTCCCAGAGACCTGAGCACTTCCCCCCACTCTTCAAATAAAAGCCAAGTGATGTAAAAGCTTTAGTCCCACCTTTGGACTTCACCATGGATCACCCTCTCGCTTTCTCACTGGCTCAGCCACCCCTGCACTTTCCCCAAACACACCATGTTCATGCCTGTCATAGGCAGTGATACTTGTGTCCTGCCCTAGGGTTCTGCCTGGGATCTTCACTCCCTTCAAGCTTCAACAGTGTTTTAAAAAAAATTTTTATTGATTTTATAGGGGGTGGGAGGAGAAAGAAAGAGAAGCATCAGTTGGTTGCCTCCCACACTTGCCCTGACTGGGGATCAAACCTGTAACCTTTTGGTGTATGGGACAGCGCTCCAGCCAACCAAGCCACACCAGCTGGGGATTATGTTTTAACTTTACCCTTCCTCCCTGGGGAGTGGGGATCAGAGGCTGTGTCTTCTCTGCCTAGAAAAGTTGCCCTACAAGACACCCTGGGTTTGGGTTTAATTGGGGACCATCTCAAGTCAACAGGCTGCATGGGTCAGACAGAAGAGAGGCCCTTCAGGGCCATGGCCTCTGAAGGTGATACAAGCTCACACACAGATCTCGTCAGTTAGCAGGACCTGGGGACGAGGAGAAGGCTCCGTGTTCAACTACGAGCAAACTGATTCAAGTGATATTCAGCCAACCTGACCACCCACAGGAAAGGCTGCAGTATCGAGAGGCTCAGGGAGACTAGTGACGGGAGGTGACGTACTGTGAGTCCCAGAAGAACAGTGCACCGGCGCTGCCAATCACACTAAACACTCCCAGGCCGGGCCCGTGGGAAATAAGGGGCCGAGATGGAAACCTCTAGGCAAGACCTGACGATACTTCCTGGAGACTAAATCAGAGAAGACGAGGCAGCTGGTAACCTGGGTTTGTTTCCATCAGGTTAACCTTAATTAAAATCTGCAGTCATGAAAATAGGGCAGTGTTGATGCAAACATAGTAGTTCAATGGAGCCAATTAGAGAATCAGAAATTAACCTCAGAACGTACAAGGGTTGAGTGGATTTTAAGACATGGACATGGAAAACTAAAACACTATTTTTAAAAGCCCAAGTATAATTGAATACATTTATGAGTAGGTGGAAGTCTCAGTTTCCCATAAATGCTATGAAACATCTGCAAAGAATGTGGATTAATCTACCTTCAACAATTACATTTTGTCAGAGGTGCTCAGTTAACCTCCCACTTGTTCATTGTGTTTTTTCAGCAGATCCATCCTGTAGTTTCTCCCCTAAATATTCCCTCAAAGTGCATTGCTAACCCATAGGAACTTTTAGAGTTGAATTGTAATACAATTATTACACTTAACAAAATAAGCAAGTCTCTTATACCAAGCCACTAAAGTCATTAAAATGCTTTCTAGTAACAATACAAAGTATCCACGACAACACACTTCACAATTGTATCTTAGAATCACAATGTCAGGAAGTGTATATTTGCACAGGAAATGAGATTGGAAGGAAATATCTTAAGAATGGCTATTAATTGCTAGTGAAATATTTGACTGTGACTCTTTATGCTTATTTTTCCAAATTTTCCGGAATAAGCGTATGCTCGCTTATCAGAAAATATTATTCATGAAAAGGACTTTTATGTAACTTGTCAGCACCACAACCTTGTCCTTGGCACAGGCACAGCATTTAAAAAACTATTTAGTGAAATAACGATATAAATGTTGCTATGACACCCTGAATTTGCATCACATCTTTCAGACACTTTCTCTGTTAAAAGTTTGTTGTTGTCTTTTTAATTTTGTGGGAGCGTTTTCCAGCCAGTTTATGTACTTGACATAGATGTGTGGCAGCTGTTAGAGTTTTACCCACATCCAACCACATTAATTTAGTGTTAGCTTAGTGACAGGTCTTCAAACGCATCAGGCGAGTGTCGCTAAACAGGTAAATGAAGAGAAAATAGGCAGCGCTCACACCTGCTCCTGGACTGCTTAGGAGAGGAGATTAACCGCACTGTCCGTACAGCAGGTTACTGGGAATAATAATAGTAATGAGCGAGGCAGGGAGGGTGTCCTTGTACCAATTTAACGCTGACTCACAAACTTGACTTCATGGGAGGAAATTGAACCGTGGACCCGGGACACACGTCTGAGCTTCCCAGGGTGCCTGGTGAGGGCTCTGCCCCTGATGGTGCCCTCAAGTGCCACCTGCCACCCAGCCCAGAGCTCTGTGCGGCAGGCAAGCTCCCAGAGCCTCACACCCAGCTCGCCATCAGTTAGACTCGGAGCTGATTCTGTTTCACCTGCGGATGTCTACACCCAACTTCGTCTCTAGCTGGGCCATTTCCACATCTCCACTGAAACTTCGTCTTTAATTCTAAAAAAAAGCACCCCTCCCATTCTCCTGGTAACATGTATTCCTGTTCAGTTGTGGTTCTTGGAAGGTACCGGCCCAGAGATTTGCACAAACCCTTAGGAGGAGGTGATCAGACAGTGAGCTGAGAAACGAAAGCAGGCACCTCGCCTGGAGAAGACAGGATGGAGGGACAGGAGAGGAGGGTGAGAGGTCGGGGCCAGGTTCCAGTGGACAAGGCTGAACTTAAGGATTTGTCCTACCCCTGAGATGGTGTGGAGGAGACCGAGGCTTGGCTTACATGTCACAGGGTCCTCCCAGCTGCCCCTTGGAGAGGAGACGGAGAGTGAGGTGAGGACAGGAGGTTCTGTGGCCCAGCAGAGCCACCGTGTTCAGTGCAGCCATGGACGTGGCCCCTCGACAGTCTTTGGAGGAAGCAGCATGAGCTCCTGATGGGCTGGGTGGAAAATGGGAGGAAAGCTTCCAGCATCGTGTGGACATTAGACTTTGGCACAGATAAGTGGAAGTGAAACATTGGTATGTGCATCTTTGGACTTGGTCACATTGAAACATTTCCTAATGAGTCCCAGTATTTATTCCTGCAGATTTTGAGTTTAAGAAGAATGACCCTGTGGGTCTGCAGGGTGCTAGCTCTGACCCCCTGAGGCCACACCAGTGGGAAGGGTGGTTTCTACCTGGGCTTACATTGTTTTTCTGTAACAAACACATCTCCACACCTTTGAATTCGCAGGGACACTTGAGTTAATGCTCTTAAGCCCCAGGCTGTTTGGGTTCATTACCTCACTTTTGCATCATATTGAAAAATATAAGGATGAGAGAGACAGTTTTAATTTTACTAAAATTGTTTACAAATAGTTTTAAGTTTATTAATTGTAAAGTATATAGGGTGACAGAAATTTTGTTATCCAAATATAAGTGGGTTTGGGGGCTTGAAACATCCCAAATACAGACACAGTAAATGCAGTTTTTTTGTGGAAGTTATTTATGCCTTTTGCCTGCACCTGCGTCCTTCTTGTGTCTCCCACACGTGGCTGCATTCTGCTCAAGTCACTGTACGAGTCCCCATACAGGGCGGAATAGAAACTGGAGACCCACTGTGGCACCTTGGATGTGTGAAACTGACACTAGGTTAGTGCTGGCTATTGATGTGGGTGTGGGTGTCAGTAGGGTGAACTCGGAGTGCTGCAGGATGACACACTTGGGTCCCAGATACATGGTAATTTTAACCCGGATCACTAATGATCAATATAAAAACAAAGTTTCAACCTGTCCTCTATTCCAAATTACCAACACTGCAGAGTTTTGCTACATTTTGAAGAGAGACTCTGAACATTTCTAAAGCATCAGATATTGTGATTTTTTTCTCATCAAAACTAAATTATATCCTAAATGAAGCACAATTTGTGATGATTAGACTAAAGCACAAAAATGGGGAACCAGTGTGACTGTAGAAAAGAGTACCGCAGGGAAAATGCGATTCACACTCATTACTGTCATCACAGAGAACCCTGCAAATCACCCATCGTCTCCCCGAGCCACAGATTTGACTCAGCGGAAGAATTTGAATATATTCCTGAATTGATTTGGGGAGCGCTAATGTGCTTGCTTCCCTCTTCCATCACTCGCCGGTCGACGCTTCTCCGCCGAGCAGCGTGGCTGTCTCCCTCGGCACCTAGCCGGGTTCAGTTGTGACCTCAGGCAGTTCTCGCTCTTTAGGTCCTGGGTTTCTCATCTGTAGGATGGTGATGCTACGTTCCCTCACATTTAAGCACAAATGACTGTCTCAATGGCTTTAAGGCACCATTACACTAAGTAGCATAAGATATCAGAAAGAAAGAGGCAAGCGTTCAAAACAAAAATAAAACAAAAACTTGGTCTCCTCTTAGCTCCTGCAGCTGTGGAATGGTCGGCTTCTGCCTCTTCCTGCTCTGCAGCATGAAGCTGACCAAGGTTGTGGAAAACAGACTCATTGAAGGTCACCTTTTGTTTCTCTCCGGCTTCTCAGATGTAGGCAGACCCAGATCCTCCCTCCCCTACGTGGCACACCCACCCACAGGGGCCGTGCTCACCAAAGTTCCCAGAGCTGCTCTGGTCCATCTGGGCCCAGGACCCTCGTCTCTTCACTCATCCCAACGAGCTGAGCAGTGAAAGCAGCTGGGTATTTGTAGAATGTGGTTCTTTATAGAGGCAGCCAGCAGCTTCAGTACTGGGCATCCCTGCAAAACCATGGAGAAGATGCAACCAGTGATGTGCAGCTGTGTTTGTAGGCTGCTAGTGTCTTCTGCCTGAGAGGCAGAGTGAGCCATGACTATGGACAGAAATCCGGCTCATGCAGAGGTAGCTGATGTAAGACTTCCCCTGTGTGCCCTGCTCTGTCTCAGCAATCCAACCGTCCCTCACGTACGTTCTGGGACCTTGATGCTGTCACAGTTCCTGACTGATCAGAATTCCATAGCTTGATTCTCTCTGCCCGTTTTATAGAAGGCTCAGCCCCAATACCCACACAAGTTAGTTCTGAGCCCCCCTTCATCTATTCTGTGGTAACAAATATGGGAGCTGCATATTGCCCATTTATTTTCCAGTAGTTTCCAATATGATATAGTTTACTTCAGGTGTGAACCACCAATGTACTTACTTAGGGTATCTGTTCTCAAACTTGGGTTCCACATGAGAAACAGGTGGAGAAGGTCTGAACAAGGCCGCCTGGCTCCCCAGACCACTGGCCAGCCTGCGGGTGGAGCCTGCAAAGCTCTTGGGTGATTATGATGTCTCTGAGGACTAGTGGCCACACCTTCATGCCCTTTTCCATGATGTGCAGCTTTGCAAATCGTGCCTCAGATTCCCCTGGAGAGAGTATTGAGAATGTCAGTTCCAAGGTTGAATTCAGAACCATTGCATGATGACATCCCCCAAGTCAAGATGACCGGCCCTATGTCAGGGTGTGGATGGAGCCCATGTCCAGGCAGCACTGTTTCTCCTCCAGCTCCAAGCCTTTGTTATGGTCCTGGATCTGTGTAATCCCAGGAGAAACGCTGTCTTGCCAGGGCCAGGGGACATCAAGCCATTGTGGACCCTCCCCAGGTCCCAGCAAAGGTGAAGCCCACCAACAGCGGCAGGAAGCGGTGACTCAACCTGAAGTCAAGTGTTGAAGATTTAACCAGGTCCCTTCCCAATCATGCAGGAGACAGTGCTCAGGCTCAGTGCCCTGGGAGCTGCGGGTCATTTCAGGCCCGTGAAGTGCATCCTTGAAGCCTTCCTTTGAGGACACCTTCCTTAGCGAGTGTCTCTAAATTCCTGGTCCACAGAAACAGACTTGTTGATGCGAGAAGTGAGCGCGGTCACAGCCAGCCTGGGATTCAACTTATGTTTTCTGGACCCAACTACCAGAATTCTAATCCCACTTATTATTTTCAACTTAAATTCTTAATCTTTACATCTCTCTGCCCGTAACACAGGGATAGTGGTTCCTACTTTAGAAGACTGTTGAAAACATTAAATAGAGGAATACAAATACAGCACTTAGAACAGGCCTGACATATAATAAGCACTGAATGACGTACTATAATTAATATCCTTAATGTCAGAACAAGAAAGACACATCTCCCAAATATTGGGTCAGATTCTCTTAAAAAATCTGGCATTTCTAATACTCAGAGTCTTATCAGAACTTCCCAACCCGTATTCTACAGTCCTGAGTGTGTCTCAGTTGCATGGGTTCATATCCTTTCAGCTCTCAGGGCAGCTGAGTAGTACCCGGGGTTTCCAGAGACTCCAGCTGATCTCCTTCATCACAAACAGCCTCTTCTAGTTACTCCAGTCCCTCGTCCGGACATGACTATTTCCCGTATGTGCCCTGACATCACAGGCCGTGTGGCACAGCTGGGCCAGTGGGAACCCCCAGCTAAGGGAAGACCAAAGCCTTTAAGTCAATCAAAGGTCTTTCGATTCTTATGTCAGCTGCTGTTGGCCCCTAATGGCGCATCTCGACCATTCAGGAAGACCGGGTCAGAATTCTACCTTCCTTCTACATCTTACTATTAAACCTGAGTACAGACTGAAGCTTGACCATCAGAGACATAGACTGCAGGCCACATAGTCCCTCAGGTCCAAGCCATGCGCTGCAGAAATCTGAGAATTCAGCTTCCTTTGCTTCCATCCTGTTCGACGGCACTGAGACCCGCCAAGTGAGGTTTCCCACGTGTGCTCTGGGGCGTCGGGTCCCGTCAGTTAACCCTCCTCTGTACCGCTTCCCTCTGCGCCGCATGGATGCCACACTGTGGTGAACAAACTCCAGATGCCAGGCAAGCAGAGGAGATAAATGAGTCTTTTAAAAAGTAATTCCAAAGGGGCCACCATTGTCTGGGGCTGGCACCGCCCTGCCATCCAGTAGAAGCAAAGGTAAATCCACTCTGGAGGGAAATGTCACTACAGGGTCTCGAGTCGCACAGAACACGTTCGAGGTCATTAAACCTGTGTGGAATAGAAACATGGAGATTAAGGAAGATCCTCAAGATCTTCAGATAGATGTTCAGATAATGTCAAGTGATCATGTAGAAAATATAAAGAAATTGGAGACATGAAACATGAAATTGGAGACATGAAACAATTGGAGAATATGAAACATGAGTGAGAGACAAAAATATGAAAACGTAGCAGCAAGATCAAAAGAAATGAAATAAAATTTAATAAGTGATGAAATACATTTATACAATATACATTTATGGACATTTAAAACACAATGAAAAAAACACTAGACAAAGTAGAAAACAGAGGACTGGGGAAAGTAAGATACAAACAGCCCACCTGGAGCTGAAGCGAAGCACAGTCTGTGACATGAAAGGAAGGGTGTGGAATGATACGGGGAAGGTCAGGCAAATCCTGTGAATGTCGCAGAAGAAATGAGACAGTGAAGGTGGGATATTTCAGGGGCTTATGGCTGGGAATTTGTCAGAGCTGTGCGGATACAGGGAGCACAGTTTACATCAAACAAGATTTAAAAAATCTAAAAATCTAAATTTATGCACATCGCAGGGAAATTCACAGCATCAGTGGCAACACATAACTTCTCGACAGCCTGAGATAAAGTAGGGAACAGTCACAGAGGACAGATGAGCCACTGACAGCCACGGCAGTAGAAATAAGTAGAAACGGGATCCCGACGAGTTCATAAGAATATTTTGAGTCCAACGGAAACAAAGCCTATTAGAATAAATATTTTAAAGAGTAATTTCTAAAAGAAGTACTTAAAAATGAAAGAAGCTGTGGCATTAAAAGATGAGAGAAATAAGAAGCAGTGATGAGAAAGGAAACTGGCAAAGAGGCGTAAATCTAAAAAACATTTTCTATACTAAAGAATCGTGCTGTCTAATGGGATGGCAACGGCCTGTGAGTCAGAGGAAGTGATTAGATTGTTCCACTGTCAGGGCAAGAACCAGGATAATTATAGGGTATCTCATCCAGGGTGAAACTGCCGGGTATCTGTCAGATAAAACAAGTGCCCAAGTGTTCAAACCTGGGTAGCAGAAATAAGTAATCAGTTCAGAAAAGGCAACTGATGAGGCTAAAAAGAGGCCTGAAGTGAGAAAACCGAGCACAGCATGTGGACGGAGAAGTGTTTTTTACATATATTATTTCCCCAAATTTTGCATAACATGCAGCTGAATTGATTACTCCCTGAGCAGGAAGCATGGATTTGGGAACCACTCCAGTTTGCACACATCCAGCTGCTTATTTTGATACCTAATAGGATCTCGTGCAGAACTGATGGTAACTATTGCAAAGTTAGGAGATTCGTGGGTTTTAATCACTTGGTTTTGTTCCAGGAGAATGGAAATTGACCAAGTAACAACCAACTGTGAGGTGGGACTCGCGTTTGCGTGTAACTTACGTTACAGTGACAGCGGGCAAAGGCAGCTTCCTCCACATCTGATCAGAAATGGCGGCTTTTACTCCAAAACTGTGTGAGACGACTGCCACCTGCTGGCCGGACCCCAAACGAAGTGCACCGTTGGGCTCCATTTAGCTTCCAGAAAAATCCAGATGCCTTTGTTAACATTTCCAAGGGGCCTTCATTAATTTTTCTAAGAATGTAAACAGATAATGTATCAGAAAATATGCTAAACGCTAATCTGTTTTGATTATGCCTGCAATTTATTGATGGTTGGGAAGGTGTCTTCCAGGAGGGTTGAGATCGTCGTTAGGAAACCCTATTGTCATAAAACAGGACAGACCGTTCTAGGAAAGTGACTTTGTCATGCATTGCGATGTCCTTAATGCTAAGTGTTGTGCTTGTCGAGTCTTTAGTATGATTTAATACCATGTTAAATAGTGTAAAACATAACAGGACTCATCGGACACAGTCCATTGCCTCTTTGTTTAGGAAAGAAGAGCAGGGGAGTCGGGAGTGAAGGCGCACCCCTTTCTGACTGATCGTGCCTCCATCTCCACCGTGTCAGCCCTGCTCTGTCCTGTGGAGACCTTGGAACTTCCCCAGCCGTTGACAGACCCCATCAGCACAAATCCGTCTTTGACTCTGAACCCTGCTCCACATCACCCAACACAAGCCCGACTTCTGCACGAGGCCCTGTTACACCCTCTCACTGTGACGTCGCAGGTTCTCCAAGCCGACTCTGTCTTTTTGCCAGTAAACCAGTGAGCTCAGCCTGGGCGTGGTGGTCGGGAAGCCATTCCCTGTGAGAGCGGACGCCCAGGCCAGGCCTGCAGCGAGGAGGTACCAGTGTTTCCGTGGTGAACTGAGCGCATGAAATCTCTGAATTAAATTTGGCCACATGAGTGCTTGAGGGACAGGAGGGAGGGAGGAGATTCAGAAGGTATGGTGGCCAGCAGTGTGGGTCGCTGATTCCAGAGATACAGGAGGCGAAGAGAACATAATCGGGATGGATTACTCAGCAGCCACCACGCCTCTGCGTTTACACATCCCCCCTACACCAGCCTTTAATTGTTGAAAGTTCTCAGGTTTTTATCAGATATTGACCTCTTTCCCGAGCCACAAAAACGGGCATATTGTACAATCCATATGATATTTCCACTTTCAAGTCTTAACAACGCCCTTAACACCTTATCTCCGTGACGGTCACATCGCCTGGCCAGTCCTTTAATCTAGATGGTTAGAAAGCATCCCAAGACCTGCCTGCTCCTTACTCCTGCACCTAGTCAGCCGGATCTATGCTAATTTTGTCTGAAACGGCCCAGGAATCCATGACCTCCTCTGCCCCGCAGCCCCACCCCGGCCAGCTGTGTGTGCCTCTTGGCAGGATCCAGGGAGGAACCCCGAGGGCCTTCCCGCCTTCCTTCCAGTCCACCTCCAGTCTGTTTTGATCCTGTTGCCATAGTGATCTTTCTAAAATGAAATCCTACCAGCTGTGCGCTAGCCAGCACCCACTGCGGGGAACATAAACAAGTCAAGCTTAAGAAGAGTTAATACGGGGATTAAGGTCTCAAGGTTTTCGGAAGACCTGGAAAGCAGAAGGTGGGGTCCTGCAGCAGCAGCGGCTGCCCCTAGACCAAAACCAGGTTTTTTCCTGCAGATGCAGTTTTGAGGTCCCTCCACTAGAGGGCTCTGTGGATAAGAGAAAAGTCTTCAGATCCTGTCTTTTGAAGGTATTTTAAATACATGCCATTTACCAATGATAATCGCTTGGCAACTTTTATCTGATACTCAGAAATAGCTTATTTTTATAAAACTGCAAAGTAGAATAGGATTAATATTTTTAGGTATTATTTTTTCTCTGATTACTGCCTCATTGTCCATAGTTGCTCTGAGAAATGCTTATACCACAACAAGTCCTTTCTTTCTCCATCAGAAGTTGTGATTGACACTAAGTATTTCTGGATATAAAAATATCTGATGAAGCAGTGGTCTAGTTGATAATTTAGAAGTCAGCCCACCTACTATTTAATACTACTCCAAGATTACTTTAAAAATATTAGTGACAATATTATAACACAAAAGGGTCTGAGTTTCTAGATGGGATTTGAACTCACTCAGATTCCAGTATCTGTGAGAATATCTACTTCTCATCTAATTTTAAGTGGCAGAAGTAAAATGTGATTTGAGCTTCATGGATATTAACCTTTTACATAAATGTCAGCATAGCCTTGCATCCATTTATGCGTGTGAAACAATCCATATTTTTAATTTTTAGCTGTAGATGGTACAAGCTCTGCAGAGGGGAGAGGAGAAATCAGTATCCAGTGTTACAATGATGTTTTATCTAAAATTTCAAGTCTTCAATAAAAAAATTATGAGTCATGCAAAGAAACGGGCACTTAATCTAAACACGGGAAAAAATGCAGGTGAGAGGAACCTAATTCCAGAGTTGACACATGGACTTCAAAGCAGGACTTATAGTACATGTTCATAGTATTTAAGGAAATGGTGCTTAAAGAGGTTAGGACCATATAAGGGCAATGATGACCACCAGACAGAGACTATCAACCTAAACAGAGAAATGTCATAGGAAATAAAACAACTGGAAATGCTAGATTAAAAAAAAAAAGCCAACAAAACTGAATTGAAAAATTCACCAAGGGGCTTAATGGTAGATTTGAGCTAGAAAAGGAATCCGCAGACTTGAAGATAGATCAGTAGATATTATGAAACCTGAAGAAAAGAGAGAAAAAATGAGCAGAACCTTGGAGACCCATGAGCCACCACGCAGCTCACCAGTGTAAGTGTGATGGGGCTGCCAGAGGTGGCGGAGGGAGAAGGGAGCTGAAAAAATAGCAAAGAAAATAAGGGCTGAAAACTTTTCAAATTTGATGGCATGTTACAGGTAAAATCCCGAAAGCCAAACACTAAGAGGAAATCTTAAAAGAGGCAAAAGAAAAATGACTCATCATATGCAAGGGAACCCCAATAAAATTAAGAGTTGGCTTCTCAGAAACATTGGAAGTAAGAAAGGGGGTAGGTTAGCAAGATGACAGAACATGTGGTCCTTGACTTTGGTTCCCCTCACACAATAAACAACTAGGGACCGCCCACAGACAAGAAGACTCCGTGAAAGCCCCAGGGCCCAGGAGAGGCTGAGATCTCCTCTTCAACCACAGAAACTGAGAAATGCCACATTGGAGGGGTAAGAGAGCAATGTCACCTTGACCACTTCCTTGGCTGAAGCAGTGCTGACTGAGGAGGTCTCCCAAGTCTACAGTTTCAAATCAAAAACATCTTCTCTAAGACACATTATAATTAAATTATTTAAAATCATAAACAAGGAAACCCCCAAATGACTGTCAGTGGACTTTGCAGCAGAAAACTTGCAGGCCAGGAGATAGTGGGATGATGTATTTAACCTGCTGAAAGAAAAAAAACACCTGCCAATTGAGAATACTTTACCTGGCAGGTTATGCTTCAAAAATGAAGGAAAGACAAAGACTTTCTCAGACAAATAAAAGCTACAGGAATTCCTCATCACTAGACCAGCCTTACAAGAAATGCTAAAAGGAGTCTTCAAGCTGAAATGAAAAGATGCTAAATAGTAACATGAAAACAGTGGCTATAATACATACCGGTAAAAGTAAGGGCATAGGCAAATTCAGGATACTCCAATATTGTAAAATGATGGTATGTTGATCATTTCTAGTGTAAAGTTTAAACAAAAAAGTATTAAAAAGAACTACAGCTACAGTAATTTGTTAATGGATACAAATACAAAAACAGTAAAAGATAAGGGGGTTAAATGGGTTGAGTTTTTGTAAGCAGTTATCAGTTTAAAATAGATTATTATCTCTCTAAATGGTTTTATGTAAACCTCATGGTAATAAAAACAAACCAAAAAACTACAGTAGATGCACAAAAGACAAAAGGAGATCAAAGGTTGCCGCTGTGGAAAACCATCAAATTACAAAGGAGGGCAATTACAAAGCAGCCGGAATTCAGGAAGATGACACTAGTAATTCCTTACCTATCAAAAGTTACTTTAAATGTAAATGGATTAAATTCTCCAACCAAAAGACAGAGTAACTGGAAAACAAGACTCCACTTTGTTCTTTCTATAACAAATGCACTTCAACTTTATGGGCACACGTGGGCTCAAAGTGGAAGTGAATGGTATATAAAAAGATGTCCCATGCAAGTGGAAATCAGAAGAAATCAGGAATAGCTATATTTATATAAGAAAAAATAGACTTTAATTTTAAAAACTGTAACAGGAGACAAAAAAGGTCATTCTATAACCATGAAAGGGATGTTAACCAAGAGGACATACTTGCTGATGTGTACGCACCCAACATCAAAGTACCCGCATACATTGCACAGATAGTAACAGGTCTAAACAGAGAAATAGAAAACAATACACTAATAGTGGGCAACATGCTGACAGAAAACAAATGATGTGAGTTTGGATTTGACCTACCCTTTGATCAAATGGACCTAAGAGACAGCACATTTTATGTAACGGCAGCAGGATACATAGTTTTCTCATGAGCACATGAAACACCGTCCAGGGTGGATCACGTGTGAGATCTCAATGAGGAGACAGCATCTGATGCCCTAGAGATACAAAGATCACAAGAGACTACTATGAATAATGATATGCCAGCAAACCGGAGAATCCAGAAGGAATGAGTACTTTCCTAGAAACATACAGCCTACCAAGACTGAATCAGTGTTATTACAAGTGAAGAGACTGAATCCATAGTCAGAAAAGAAAAGCCCAAGACCTGATGGCTTCTTGTGTAAATTCTAAAAACATTTAATGAAGAATTAATAACTATTCAAACCCTGCCAAACATTGGAAAGGGGACACTTCCAAACCATTTCATGAAGCTGGTCATCGAAGGTGAGCAGAAATAGGCATTGGGGATTTAAAAAATGGACGACTGGAATTGTCCAGGTAGCAAGCTGGGAAGGAAAATTAGGGAGATAGGGTGACGCATCCCAGGGTCCTGGCCCAGAGTGTGTGTGAGGGAGAATGTGCAGGTGTCCTGCAGAAGAGAGATAATAAAATAAAACAAATATACACCTATTATGGGTCTAGGGAATGGAAAACTATTTTATACACCAGATTCCAACAATAGACCTGGTTTGTGGAATTTCTGCTAAATAGAGTATAAAGCACATAGTGTAACGTATAAGAAAAGGCACGGAGTATAAAGTCCTTCTATGGCCACATTGACTTCTTTGCCCATCCCTCCCTCACTTCCATTCATGTTCGTGCACCAACATTTCCACTTTTATAATCTCTCTTCTCACCCTCTCTTTCCTCTCTCGGTCTCTCTTTCTCTGCCTCTTACAGGTTTGCCTTTTCTTTCAGTGCCTTTGGAGACGGAGACAACTTGATATTTCCTCTGGATCTTTCTACCACCTGCCTTTAAGAAAGCGTAGTATTCACACACTCATGTCACATGCTTCATCCGTGGCATCACTAACGACTGGGAGAGAGAGTCTATTTCTTGTGACCAAGCTTCTTGTGACCATATAACCAAACACGTCTTTGTTATTATTTGTTCAAGAGTAAGAGGAGTCTTCTGTGTTACTGTTTTCTGAGAATTGCTGGTTATCTTAACTGCACCATGAAATCCGCTTTTCAGTACCATTGAGGTATTGCTGCTCCACCCCTTCTTATTTCCATTTAAACGTGTATGTGCCCATTTGAACCATTTGAATGGTTCTCATGTACCAGGAGTTTGTGGAGAGCGCCCAGTGCTCACTCGTTTCCACTGAGTCAGTAAGAGGTGCCGCCGTCCTTCTCATATGGTTCAGAGAAAGAGGCCGGGGCTCTGAGGACCTCGGCAAACTTGCCCAGGGTGATCAGGAATCCGTTCATCCAATTCCAGTGCCACTGCTTCCCTGAGGAGGTGATCACATAGGAGTTTGAAAGTCAAGGGGAAGGTGCGGTATTTCTGACAGTGTGAAGTGATCAGAAGCAAGTACGAAGGCTTATTTTCACTGAGGTCCCATTCAGAACACACGGGACACAAACACGACACAGACACCGCCGACCTTTGAGGAAAATGGCGCTCATCGTCTGGTGACCAGGTACTTAACATTGTCATTTCTCGCTTCCTCGCGGTCTTACAGATCATTGGATCTCATGTAATTACCCATGAAATTGCTGGTGTTGCTTCCTGACGGGCACTCAATAAAATCTCTTTGTTGCCTAGAGAATGATTAACCTCTTCGTGGGACCACTGGGGTGTGATATCTCATCCATGGGACGTGATGTACAGGTGTGGACTCCAGTACGTGACACTTAAAAACACTCTGTTTATAGGGCAGTGTTTGTCCAGCTGACCTCATGGATGAACTGCAGTGGTTTTGAAATTTCAGGCAAAAATAAAACGGTTACCTAAAATCACAGCTTTTATTCACCACAGGACGAGGTACCCAGGCCACCCCTCTGTAAGTGTTGGGTACAGATCTTTCTTCCATTTAATAAAGTTTGACAATTTGTGACAGGATAGAAAGGAAATTCATTATATTTAGTAATAGAAAACCTATTTCTCATTTTTCATGAACCAAGCAGCCGCGATGAAATTGCCTAACCCACCACATCACAATCCCACACCTCTGTGGCTCTTAAGGTCACCCTCAAAGGTCTTCAATTTCCTTATGTTCACAGCTTGGCATCTGGTAATTCCCAGTATCAGAAAATATAAGGAGCCTATATATTTTTTTCCTAAGGAGAAATATTTCTGATTTGAAAAGAAATAAATCTGTCAAGAGGAAAATATTAAAAATAAAAAGCACGACTGTAATAATCACATTGGTGTCACAGCCAATTTGGCTTATCCAAGGGTCTGAAGGAAACGTCCCTGCCCCCCCCAAGGAACTGTCAATGCAAGAGAAATGGAATTTTTATTTCAATAACCACTGTGGTTTAAGGGTAATTTATGTATAAGGAAGCACAACAGCCTCGAGAATCAAATTTCCTTAAAATATTATTTTGTATTCTCTGTGCCACAGAGCTTAGTAAAATTGATAGATCAAAGTGAGGAATGACAAATCTGCTTCTCTAAGTTATAATTTACACACATCGTACAGATCATCGCTGTCAAAAGAGTAGGGTTTTGCATTTTGTATAGAAATTACACTTACAAAGGAGTATATCCTCAAGCTAAAAATCCTCATGTCCCGGCTGGGGCTGCCGGCCGGGAACCAAGAGCCCAGGGGCTCCATTCCCTCCGGGCAGGGCAGTGCTGGGCCGCAGGCTGGGTCCCCGGCAGGGGTGTGCAGGCGGAGGACCCCATGTTTCTACCTGTCTGTTCCCCCCGCAAAAGTCAATAAAAACATTAAAAAATCTTTATGATGTTAATATTAAAAATAGAAGAAAACCAGGTTTTGTTTGACCTCGTGTGGGGCAGCAAGTCTGCCACAGCCCAGACCCCAACCCTCCGGCTCAGCCACTGTTATTTTCAACAGTAATAACAATGCTACGTGTCATTTTAGTTGTCTTTTTTTTAAGCAAGGATTTCCTCAGAGAAGGTAGAATGTTCAAACATTTGAATATGCAACTTAAATTCTTATTTCTTTCTGGAATGACCTGTAGCTGTAGCTACAACCATCGGTACTTAGGGTTAAAAACGAAAGGACTAAGAATGTATGAAACGACCGAATCAAAGGCCTCCTATTACTAGCTCGGTGAGAAAATACGTCCTGTTCCCACAGCAGTTCTTCCCCATCACGTCCCCTCGCCCAGGCCGCACTTGCCGCGGAGGGGCTGAGAGCGCCGTCGGCTGTCAGTGCTGCCCGCCTGGGCCTCGCGCTGCAGGATCACAGGGTCCGCCCACGGGGAACACCTTCCCATGACAGACGCCATTGTTCAGGGCACCGGAGACGACTCCGTCCACGTGGTGGGTTCCTCAGGAAGTACTCAGCATTTCCTCGATTAAAAATCAGATTATGGAAAGGAAAGAAAAACTCAGATATTCGCCATTTTCCAGATGTCAGGTCTCAGAAGGTCTGTAATTTTAATTCTGAAACAGACAAAAAGAAAACCTCAAACTTTATTTAGGACGACGTCAGCTGCTTTGGGGTCAAGCATTTGATTTCAGTTTGCGTTTGGGCACAGAATACATGAGGTAAAAGTATATGTAGAAGTGCCTGCTTGTTGGCCTAAGTGTGTGTTGAAGGGGCGCGAGCCGACTGGCCCGGCGTCTGGGTGCTGGTTGGACACCCGACCGCCGTTGCCAGGACCTGCTCCGATTGAAGTCAGACTGGGAATGGTTTCTGCATTTTAGTTTTTATAATGTTTTATGTTTGTGCCCTTTAAAAGACACATTTTACATCATCTTTCAAATTTTGTTTTTATTCTATTTCATTTTTTAAAAACTCAAGTTATTGGGGTGATATCACAGCACCGTACAGGTATCAGGTGTACAACCAAACAAGGCGTCGCCTGCGCCCTGCCCCGTGCGCCCGTCGCCCAAAGCCTCTCCCCGCCCGCTTTTATCCGCCTTTGCCCAACTCCACATTCCCATTTTTAAATAACAATTTATTGTTTTTCCTCCAGCACCAAAAGCAGCGATATCTAAGTTTTGCATAAAGAGAATTGGCTATTTTCTGTTTGCCCCTCACACTTTATATCAACTACTAACTTTACAGAGAATCACCTTTTCCAGTGAAACTAGAGAATCGTCAAGACCCCAAAGCAGAATCTATATCTGCTCAGAAGAGTAGCCAATGAACCAAAATTGGTGAAAAGCCTGAAGGAGAAACCTGTGTCTGCGAAAGTGGGATGCCGACCTGGTCTGTAAGGCCGTGGCCCCTGCGGAGCCAGGTCACCTGGCCTGCGCCCGGAGAGGGCAGCCGGGTGGCAACTAAAACTTTAAAGCGGGAGGAGCCGTGCGGGCCCCTCGGGCTGGTCTTGATCTCCCTCCTTTGGCTCTTTGCAGCAGCCTGAGCTTGTTGAGAGAACACGGTCGCTTTTGTTTTCTCTTACTAAGTAGCATTTTGTTTACTGTTGACCCTGCCTGCCGAGCAGCGAATTGTACAGATGAATAATTTTATGGGTGACACAGAGAGGAAAGAGGGAACGGAGAATGTCCTGGCCCGTCCTGGTGAAGGGCCCACGGAGGGTCCTGGCAGCTCCGGCGCCGATTCTCCTGACTCCACGAGGAGCGACCAGGGGGACGGTCCAGAACCTGCCTGTGCCCCAGAGCTCCTGCCTCCGGCCCTGCTCAGCCCCGCCTGTGGGCTCCGCTTCTGAGCAGATGTACTTTCCGTTTGTGTTACTGATGAGACGTCACCTTAACCCCAGGCCTTAGGTGCATCTGTGCCTGACCTGTGGGCACAGACAAGTATGGGGAAGGCCTGGGGGCGCGAGGTGGAGGGGGGCCCGTGGGGAAAAAGGGGGGCATCTGTAATACTTTCAACAATAAAGGAAATTTTAAAAAATTACTTTCTCATGGTCTGTCCTGTCGGCCCTGCACGCAGAGGGGTGACCTTTGTGTGCAGAGCCTGGGGCCCTGGAGAGGAGGAAGCTAAGGCTCTGACAATATCGCAAGGTGCTCCACAAAGAGAGACAGAGACGTTCAAGGTCCCACGTCCTCCGTGTCATGACCCACCCACCCCTGGTGTCCTTGCAGAGGGAGGTCCCGGCGCTGCCCCCCAAATGCCATCAGGGCTGGTTTCAGGTCCCGTCCGGCTGGGCAGGGCCTGCGGCAGGAGCCTGGGTCTGTAATCGAGGCTGCGTCCATCTCTGCGCCCAGGGACTGATTGCAGGGAGGGACACAGCCCCACTGATGGACGGTCCTCAGCCTGTGTCGTGCTGACTGAACGCACCGAGCGCTGCGGCCAGAGCTCCGCGCAGACACCGGCTGCTTGTGGCTCAAGCCCTCGGGACGGGTCCAGCTTCCCGGCTGTTCTGGGAAAGCGGTGCCCGAACACGCGCCACTCACTGTGCTCCCGAGACGGGGCTGTTGCTGGCTCCCCGGCAAGAAGGGGCCCCTTGGGAGGGGGCAGCCGGAGACGTGCTCCCTCCCGGCCTCCGCCTCGGCGCAGAGGCGGCCGGAGCAGCGAGGAGGGCTTCACCCTTTACTCTCGGCATCAGTCAGGGGCTCATCTTTCAGTCTGTTCCCACAGAATTCAATTAAAGGTCAGGTTTGTAATGGAGATCCTAATTATTAATGTGTTGCTATTTTAATTATTAATACGTTGAAATATTTGCATAATGGGTAAAGAAATAGCCCAGGAACAACTCTGGCAGCATCTGAGGCCTTCAGAATACTGTGTCCACGAGCTTCTACGGGCTCATGGAGTTCACTTTAAAAACACATTTACTTAAAATATTATAGGGGTAAGACTAGTGTTACCACCGTCAGGCATTAACCAAAGCAAACTGATCATGGCTGTGAAGTACCTAAAAGAGGTGATTTATATAGAAATCACCCGAGAAAAAACAGTACCGGCTGGTGTTGCCTCCACGACCCTCACTCGTGATTCCTGGAGCCTGACCTGGTTTAAGACCGACTGGAGCCACACCCGGAGTTGCTCTGCTTTGTCAGCCCAGGTCTGAACCTAAACCTCCAGTGAAGGCGCTGAACAGAACACACGTCACGCACGTAAATTCTTCACGGTCTTGGAACTAGCGTTTGTGATGCAGTTTATCAGAACCTAGAAATACCTGTTTCTGACACAATAATAAACCTGACAAAACGCGACAGCAAGTAAACGGTTGATATTATGATGTTTAAACTTCAGCTCAAAGGAAAGATGTCTCCTAGTGGTTTGGCTTTTTTGGTTTTTTTTAGATGGTTTTATGACACAGTAAAAATTGCCTGTAAGTTTGAGGTGCTTTAAAAAATTTTATGACCAGAATTACTTGACTGACAGAATTATAAAACTCTGTCACCTCAAGTATTGAGAATAATCTTGTGTTATTTATATAAACACGCGAACATGTAAAGATTTCTGGCCCTAATAGTTCACCAAACCCCCTTTTTCTCAGAGGAGAAAAGAGCAAGAATCTTTGGGCTCTAGGGAGAATTCACTCGATGTCTGGGGCAGGATTAGCGATGGCGACCAAAGTGAACTTTCAATAGCTGCTGTGATAGTTACTAGGGTGCAGTTAAGCAATGTTAGTAATTATAAGAGACACAGAATTCACTATTAATTAGCCCGTCATCAATTAGTCAGAGCTGGGCCCCTGGAGCAGGGCCACTCTCAGGCCCGCGCCCTGTGTCTGGCGTGGGTTTCACGCCCGCTTTTCTTCAACCCCTTTCACCTGGAGAAAACCTTCCTTGTTTATTACAACTGTCAGCGTGAAGGGGCCCTGATCCTGAGCGTGGGCATCAGACCACGGCTGCTTCATCTGGGGAAATAAGATTCAGAATTCACCTGGAAGAGACTACATTTTAAATGAGAAATACACATATTTTTAATTCTAATGATCCAATTTTAAAATACCTCAGTCTTAACTTTTAAAATAACATAGTTTGAAGTCTGTGTCACCGGCTATGTCCCTAACACCTCCGTCCCCTCACTCAGACGTGCGCCGAGCACGGGCCTGAGCAGAGCAGGCCCCTTGACCCCAGGTGTACCGCAAACGACAGCGACACAGTCAGACGTCACTGTTCCAGGCTTCGGGGGAACACAACACGGGGTGACAGCAGAATGCTGGAAAATGCTGGCGGTGGAAGTAAAACACAACCCTCGTTAGAATTGCTGCTGATTAAAATTATTTACTCATTTCCTGAAAGAGCTCACTTAGACTCAGTTGGATATATAGGGTGCCCCCCCAAAAGTATACACACTTTGAATAATTATTAATTCCAGTGGGTTAAATCTGAAAAGGAAGAAACATCAGTTGCCTATCAGGAAAATGTGTGTGTACATCTTTCGGACACTGTACACACACACGTATACCACGTACGTAATGCATCCTGCTTCCACTGCCGTTTCCACATCAGAAACCAGACGTGAAATTAGTCGGCGTGTCCATGGAGATCTGCCCCTCGGCCGGGTCCTCCCAGGAGCCTCAGTCTCCATCATCTTGTTCTCTAAGCCACGTACATGGACCACGTGGCCCTGCCACAGTTCTTAAGTGTGCCCCACCATTGTCTCTGATCATTGCCTCAGAGTCCCTGACAATTACATGTTTTCCCGTGAAAATAGAAAAGGAATTCATTTCAATCAGTCAACTTCAAGTAACTGGAAAACAAGGAGGTCATCTCAGAGCGTCGCCCCCCAGGGCGCTTTTCCTCAAGGGAGCGTGTACCAGGTTCCACGGTGACGCTTCCCGGGCACTGCGAACGTGCAGGCGGTGGCCGGGCATCTGGGCTCTGAGACGGGGCCACTTTGGTGGGGCTCAGCTCTGCCACTTGCCCTTGACTCACAATGACAGATGCGAAACCAGGGAGCTCGTGTGACACACGTCTTCTGGGATTCCCGGCCGGCCGTTAGCGCCGAGAAACGCCCGGGTGCGTCCGATCAGCAGACAGGCTCCGTGGGCAGCACAGCCCCAGGCACGGTGCCCGTGAGCGCCAGGCCTGGAGGTCAGGGTCAGGGTCAGGGTCAGGGTCAGGAAGGGCGGGACCTGCCGGCAGCGGCTCCCGGTCGGCTCAGCAGCGGTAAAGCTCCACAGGCTCAGCTCAGCGCTGCTGGGAGAAGGGAGGAAACAGCGTGAAAAGCGCAGAGCGGGACGGGGAGGGCCTCTGACGACCGTACGGCTTTACCGACTGTGTGACTCACTTTAAAATGGTTCACTTCAGATTTACAGTCACTTCAGTGAGTAAACCAACCAAAGAGGTGCCACCCGCGTTCTCCCAGTTCTCGTCCATCCTGTGGAAGGAGCCTCCAGCCACCGTCCCTCCCGCTCGGGCCCTCGCGCAGTCGTGACGCCTGGGGTCGGGGCCTGTCCCCCTTTCCCTTCACGCCGTTCGCTGCTTTTCACAAAAAGCTGCTCGGAGGCACCGCACGGCTTCTGCCTCTGCTCTCGCTGGGTCTGCCCAGCAGCCGCGGGCCGGTCACGTTAGGACAGACGGGCCCGCGGGGGGGACACGAGAGGGTGGAGCGGGACAGGACCACGGCAGTGGGGCGTTCGGGGAGCTCGCGAAGTGTCCGGACGGCACCTGTGTCCCGGCTGAGGGACGGGGGCCGGGGAGCTGAGAACCGCCGAGGCCGCCAGAGCCCTGCCGCGGGACGGACGGAGGGACCTAATGTGCCTTTAGTAACGGAACGCACAAAGGAAAGCCGTCTGAATCGGGGGCTGCCTTACGGGATCTCACAGGCTAGCTGGGTCGTTTCACGGCATAAACAGAAGTCACTGACCGACCGCGTGGGCCTGGTAGCTGCGCCACGTTCATCAACACAAAAGAATTAATCTGCACGATTTACTCCCTGAGCCTCGAGACGCTCTGGGCCCTCTGCGAGCACCGTGCTCCCCCGTGTCGCCTGTCCACGCGCGGCGCAAGCCGCTGACGGCCGCCGCACGAGGGCCGCGATTCTCCGAGCACAGGACACCCCGGAAGGAGTGGCTGCGGGCGCGTCGCGCTCCACTCGGACAAGAAGACGCCTTTACCTACCGCGCCCCCCACGGCGTTTCCCCGGAGCTGGAACAAGCAGAAACAGGCCGTGTTCGCGGGTCAGCGGCCCAGGCGGGGCAAGGACTTGCACACCAGCACCACGCTGCTCTCAAAACACCCTGGGAGCTTCACCCTGTGGCTGCCTCGGAAAGGGGCCGAGTCCCCTAACCTGGGATTGTCACCCCAAAGCTTCCCACGGCCCCTGGGAGCAGAGGCGGCGAGTGTGCGTCTCAGCTGGAGCTCCGCCGAGGGGCAGGGTTAATTCAAGGCCTTTTGTTGAGTGCGAAGCATGAAACCCGCTCATGGTCCCGGACAGTCATTTCTGGGGTGCAGAGGGGCCACAGCCGTGCACTTCCCACGGAGGGCCTGCCAGGGAGGCAGCGAGAGGCGGCACCAGTGGCTGAGACTCCGGAAAACAGTTTTGTAGGAAAGTGGCAAAGCCGTTGTCACAGAAATGGATGTAAGGACAACTCGAGTCTTGTCAGGCGTTTAGCCTCTGGGCTCACCGGGCGCGAGGCCCGGGCTCCCTGACAGACGCCTGCGCTTGGCCGTCACATTCGCATCTCCGTAGAGCCGGGGGGACACCCTGAAACACGTAAAGTTGGGAAAAACAAATTTGACATTTTAAAGAAAAGTGTATGTTTAATGCAACACACTGAGTGAATCTCGTTTCCTGTCTAGACTAACCTCCGTTTGCTTAACTCATTAACATCCGAGCAGGTTTTAAAGATAAACACTCGTTTTTAAGAAGTGGCAATAATAGGATTTCATCTTTGGGAAATAGATAGAAATTAAGATCAATGAACCTCCCAAAACCAGGAGAAAAAAGATGTGCCCTTCAGGTAACCTAAGGGCACTGGTCTATTTTATTGAAACATTGCTAGAGGTTCCTGAGAAAAACATTACTGATGAAGAGAAAAAGTGCACGGAATTATAAATGAAAGTTAAATAGATAAAAAAAGTCATTATTATTTAAAAGCAAAAAGTTATCTTTATTTAAAAATAAATAGTTATAAAGTTTCCTGAAATTTTTTATCATGTGCTTTTCTTTATGTGAGGAAATGTGCTCAGAATTTCATCACTTAATAGTAGAAAAATACAGTGTGAAGTAGTTGAAATGTATCTCTTTAAATATTTGTAAAATCAATTACCTATGAAATCAATATGTTGGGAAAATTTTTAAAAACATTAAAATCTTTTCTTCCCTGAAGTTAGACAGAAATGAGGACTCTCGTGACATTGTCCTTAAAAGTGAAAATATAATTTTAAGGTACTTTCTGGAAATTAACTTATTTGAATGTCACTTAGCATTGAGTGAGAGAAAACTGTTACCATTCGGTAGCATCTTTTGCAAGTTTAAGAAGCAAATGACAGTGAAGTTCTTCACCCCATTTCTAAACAGAAGCCGATTTGAACTGAACGGGGGAAAAATGCAAAGTTGTTGGGTTAAGACCTTCCTTCATTATGTTGTTTTTTTCCTGAGAAAAATAATAGGTTTCTGATTCCTGCTAAAATAAAAAATAAAATAAAATAAAATAAAAAATAAAATAGTAGCAGGCAATGGCTCCCACTGAGTGGGTGTCGGCGACGTGACACTGGCGCGCCTGTCACCCCGAGACGGATGAGCTCAGGGCTCCCCAGTCCGCTCCCCCCTGCCAGTCATGCTGCTGTGGGTTGACCTAAGAAACGAGAAGTTCTAAGGCATATATTTCGATGCAAGTTAAGGGCATTAAATTACTAGGTTTAGGGAGAAGTCATCCAAGTGCCCTGAAGGAGCAGAAGTGGAAGGAAGCAGATCAGCATTTCTGAGAATAGAAACCGTCCCTCAAGCGCGGACGGCACCAGCCTGGTACCGGTCATGAGGAAGGACCTCCGTAATTACAGATCGCGGAGCCAGGCGCTGGCAGAGTATAATTAAGGACGGAATAATCTAACTCTGCTATAACGTACAAATTAATAGGGCCACGTCTCCATAACACAGCGAAGATTGAAAGCCCCCCCGAGAAGGTCAACGGAGGCAGTTACAGGAATCGCCAGGGACAAGTTTCATTTAACTTGGAAACAAGTAGCCTGTGGAGGCCAGTGAAATGATTAAAATGTGCATTTAATTAAATGGAAACTGTCAAGTCACTCCCCAGATGGTGAACAGAAACAAACTAAAGATAGAAAATCTAAATATTGGTCTTATCTAACAAAACACATAAATATGTATTCATGTCATTTTTTCTTTTTTTTCCTTTTTTTAAATGTTTTTATTGGTTTCAGAGAGAGGAAGGGAGAGGGAGAGAGAAACATCAATGATGAGAGTCATTGATCGGCTGGCTGCCTCCTGCTCGCCCCTGACCGGGAATCGAACCCTGATCTCCTGGTTCGAGGGTCAGGTTTACGCTCAACCACTGAACCACACCAGCCACGCCTTTTCTCTTGTTTTTAAAGTTACAAGAACTCACTAGTAATACGTCATGAAGAAAGGAAATCAGGTCTTTGTTGTAAGGAAGATATCGTTTAATTTTTACAATTTCCATACAACGAATTTAGGACATGGATTTCAGTGTGAAAAGTGAAATCATTTCTAGTTACTCTTAGACCACTCACATGCCTGAACCACTTCCCGAATCTCAGACACAGACCTTGACGTGGGTTTAGTGTGACCTATGAATCTGAGACGCCGTCCGACCTCATGAAGCTAATCAGACAGGAAGCTGCTCAGGTCACATGAAAATGCCCACTTTTCTTTGACCTACCTAATGTGTTATTTAACATAGTTTTTATTTAGCTAGCAGAAGAACCCTTTCTCACAGTGTATTGTTTAAAATGACATTTGTAATTTGGATTTATGAATGTTGGGTTGTTAAAACACAGACCTTTTCTAAGTCAGCAATTTGCAAAAAATGCAAAAAAAAAAAAAAAATTTTTGATGTCTCAGGAGAGCTCAAAGGTCCATCATAAGTGGCTCCTATTCTGAGCAGTGAAGGTACAATGATTTTGCTGATGGAAAACATGGAAGTAAAAATAGTTGGCGGTAGTGTCCTGTCACTTGGGTAAAGACTTTCTATTATGATTATTCAGCTGGTTCCCCACTTTCTTAAGATCACGTAAGAGGTGACTGATGAAACTATAGCAAATCTGCACACTTTCCCAACTCATTGAGATGTCAGCTGAAACATTCCAAGAGGAACACGTACCCTGAGGATATCATGCGAGTTTCCTGTTATATCTTGTCTTTTATCATATTTGCTTTGGACGATGGGCGCTCGATGCAGTGTGCAGATGACGTTTTGTTGAGTTGTACACTTGAAACCTGTATGCTTTTGTATATCAATATCACCCCAATAGATTGAATTTAAAAAATAAAATGAATAAAATATAAAATAAAAATAAATTTAAAAAGATAATGTAAAATGTCTTTTAAAGGGTGCAAAAAGAAAACATAAAAACTAAAATGTAGAAACTATTCCCATAGTCTGTATTTCGATAGAAGAAGGTATTGACGGAGATCAGATGTCGAACCAGCACCCAAATGCCATGGCCATTAGGCGCATGGTCGCTGAATTGGTGCAAATTGGAGGAGTGCTGCGCCAGGGAGGTGAGGGAGCTGGGATTCGTGAGGTTCTGCACAATAATTTCATCCCATGGGAGGCTCCAGGACTTTAGCAACCGAACAAGGAAATTAGCACAAACAAAACACAGAAGTAGGAACAGCTAAGAAAAGATGAACTGGCCCCAAATTACCAAATGGACCGTAAATGAAGCATGTAGGCAGGGGGACGAGCCCTGGGAGAGAGACATTTTAACACTGATGTTTAACTGTCAAAGAGTGAAGCCCCTTTAAATTGCACACAATCAGGAAGCTACTTTGTTTGAGGAGCTAATTTGCCTTTGCTTCTGATGCAGGAAGCGGCGCATCTGGAAGAGAAACATTGTTGCCGGGCACACGGAGGCACAGGCCGTGTGGCTGCGCCCGGGAGTCCGAGCAGCGGGAGGGGAATTTGGGGGACAGGTGAGCAGGCAACAGAAACCCCGAAAACTATGCTGCTTGAATCTAACACAGGCATTGCAGGGGAGGACAATAATATGTTTCTTGATAAAAAACATCATTCCAGCAGACCCGTGCCACAGTTCAGAGCAGGAACCTTCCAGGTGTGAGTCGCCCCAGTCTAAGCCAGTGTGTCCTCGGGCTGACTCCGCTGGGGAAGACCTAGCCCGGCAGAGAAAAACTCAGAAGCTCTTCAGCAGGACACCACCCTGTAACCCGGTTTCGTGGAAAACATCACTGATGTAAACTGAAGTCTAGAAAACAGAAACAAAGAAGAATTAGGGAGAGAGAAGCAATATTTTTAAGGAGACCTGACCATCAGTGAGATTTTGGGAACGCAAAATGGGCACAAGGGAGCGCAGAGCTCGGAGGAAAGGGGCGCGGGCAGGGCCCAGCCCCGTGGCCCAGAGGAGGCCGCTCCCCCCTGCCGGGCGCCCCCCTGCGCTTCCGCGGTCACCCACCAGAGGGCGGTAGGCGCAAGGTGAGGGACGGGGCTCCACGGGAGCGGTCACTCCTCAGGGTGATCCACGCTGATTGCCAAGGCGCCCCTGCGCATGTTTTGAAATCTAGAAAGTATAAAAACTTTTCTTAAAAATCCTGAATAGGGGCCACTAAATACCAGCTTTTATATATATACTTTTTACATAATGTTGCATTAAGAGGAAAAATATTACATTTGTATTTAAGATATAAAGTAACTTTTGCATGTTCGGATTCCTATAAAGAGGAAACGCACACGCCGACATCTCCCAGAAACAGTGGCGCGCGTGGGTGGAGTCGCCTGAACAGCGGCTCGCACCCGCCACAGGGGCCCCGGCGCACCTTGTGGGCCGCGCAGATCCTCCCATGGGAGACCCGGGCCTTCCTCCAGCTGCATCCCGGGGACCTGCGGCCGCCCGACCGCTTCCCGAGCGACACCCGCTCGCCTTCCGCGGGCTCCCCCGCAGGACGCGCCTGCACGGGCTCCGCTGCTTTTACCTCTCCCGTGGGGCGGGCAGACACGCGGGCCCTTCGCCCACTCCCCCGGGACCTGCCGCCTGTGGCTGACACGCACGATGGCAGCTTCAGGACTGCGCGGGGGGGGGGGGGGGCAGCCCCGACCTGAGCGTGAGGCGCTGGAGGGGACGGAGATCCCCGCGGGCCCCTGGCGGGCTGAGCTCCACGCGGGGGAGGCCGCCTCTCCCCGCTCCAGGCGCCTCCCAGCAAAGGCCCCGCGGGAGCCTGGCGCCCTCCTTGGCTTTCCTGTGCTTAGACCAGTGTCCGGCCTTTCCCAGGACAGCTGAATAAAAACATAAGACACGAAATGGTGAAACAAATCAATACATTTAAAATGGAAAGGCAGAGCCGCTACGCCAAGAAGCGCAGTGAAGTCCCGCAGGACCACACGCGCTCCGCGTCTTCCCAGCGCCTCCAAGCGCCTCACCACTTCTGTAATTAGTCTCTGTCTCCGGGACGCTGTTTTGTGCCTCAGCTTCAGAAAAAGCACCCAGCTTTTGTGTGTTTCAGTTCGTGGTGGCCTTTCCCATGCTGTCCGACCTCCGCGGTGTCGCGGGCGGAGTGCAACGTTTCTAGGAGCGCGCACGGGGCGAGAACAGCGTGTACGTCCGTGGAATCCGCTTCTCCCCGACCCTGGTGAGGGTGGCGGTAACGTGACCAAGGAATCCCCTCCTACTGAGGCGACTACCCTCAAACGATGATTAAAACATACTCCCTAAACCACTAATTGAAGGCGCCGGGTGAGCCCTGCCAGCACCCAGGTCCCAGCGTCCACCTCTAGGCCACCAGCCACGCCCCTCCGGCTCTGGCGCAGCCCCGCCCCAAGCGCGCGTCCTGAGGACAGTCTCCCCTGGTGTCGCCCGAGCTCCTCGGCGCCTGCTGTTCTCCGGCCCTTCAATGCATTTGTTCTGCATTCATCGGATGGATTTCAAGTATGAGGAAGATTAACTTAATTTTTCGCATTGACAGTTATTTTGAATTGGATGTTGGGCATTTTAACGTTAGACTTGCTCACTGTGAGCAAAAGGAAAACTATGCTGTGTGATGCCGACTCCTGGAGACAAGCAGGGATGGATGTAGGCGGTTGTAAAACCAGCATGTTGCAGCCCCGAAGATGCACATCTAACCTGCTCACAGGCAAGGACCATTCCAGGCCTGAAACCGGGACCAAGACTGTTCACTGCCCAGTGACTCGTGGGGCGGTCGGTGACATGGGGGAGCCTGGCACCCGTGTGTCAATGGAGATGACCCAGGCGTGCGACTCAATGCACAGCACCCATCATGGGAACAAGATGTGAGAAACAATGTCCCTGATCCCAGAGTCACAGTTCCGAGCGCAGCTCTGGCTGTGGCCAAAGCGAAACAATAAGCAGCATCGCTTGCACCGCCCCTGCGGCGGGGATGCCTGCGCTGTCCTCTCGGCGCTCCCTGGGAGCGGCCAGCATTCAGTTCCAGGGAATCGGCCCTTCTGCTTTAGTGAAACAAAATGGACTGGGCCTGGTTACAATGTTGCAATATTGTGTTTAAGTGGTAGCTTTTAACGTTCAAAATTATGTTTGCTAATTGTGTGATCCAGCTAGTCATCTTCCAGCTATAAATTATAATACATATTCATCGTTCCATGAATTTTGCCCTCTATGAAACAGTCCTTGTGCAAACAGTAATAGTTGGTATGTCATCGGAGTGTATCAGCAATTAATTCTCAAAATGATCAATGGGATGGATGTCCTTTCGCCCACTTCTGGTTTATTTATGCGCTCCCATTAATTATGCCTAATTTTCCGTTGGCACTTCTCTTCCTAATGTAATTCAATTTGAGCATATCTTTCCAGAGACTTATTAATAGGCAGGGTCATTTATATTGTGTAGCACAAATATTTTATAATCCACTAATCTTGACAAAAAGGCAATGCCTTCCTAATAAAAAATGTATGAGGAGTAATGGTTCCTTATTAATAACTTATTAGGTCAGATCACACAGTTTGAAGTGTCTATTACACTTGAATTTTATCAGATTCCTTCCTTTGGAATTGGCCACGCTTCCTTTATCTCTTTATTTGGATTGTTTTTCGAGTCACCCCTCCTCAGCAACCCCAAACAGGCCTCATGGGTTTGCAATCGCAGAAGCGATAAACGTGGGTAAGAGGTAAGACATTCACCTTAAGGCGCCAGGGGCCTCCTGAGAGAGCGAACCCGTCCTATTTGTCTTAAGGCTACGTCTCCTCATACAAAATGTTAATAATCAATAGATCCTTAATTATCTTTGTTTCACAACCTTTACAAAAATCGGATGATAGCAACACATTCTTTCCTTAGAAAACACAGGCTCACACAGAAAATTTAAATACAAATTTAGAGGACTTACAGAAATCCTGAAATTAACCCATGGACTTCTTGGGGAGGAGTAGTAAAAAACACAATTTAGGACTTTTGGTTAAAATACACTCTCTGTTAATTATATATAGATAACATAAGCTGGGTAAAAATGTTTTTCTAAAATCTGTGTGTCATAGACAAGTTTTGATGTAACTATATTTTATTTGGCCTTTTACAATTTTTTGACCTAGACTTAAAATATTTCCACTGCATTGCAAGTGCTTCCTAAGGTGCCCTAGTGATCTGGCAAAGCCCTGCCCTGGAGGAACCACATCTAGACATGCGGATGCAATGTATTCAGGACGATGGTGTTGGGTTTTCTCAGGCGACACAGTTCATGAGACTTCAGTGTCCTCATCTGTAAAGTGAGGAACTGACCAGTTATTTACAAGGTCCCCGCCAACTCTGATTTCTCGTGACAGAGCATTTGATAAAATAATACAAATGTGCAAAAGCAAGAGAAAATAACACTGTTCCAATGGATGCGAACAGGAAGGAATAATTTACGGTAAAGAAATGACCCAAGAAACCTAAGGAGACGTGGGAGGGGTGACCGGGCAGCATGTCCCGAGGGCCTGCTCCCCGGCAACACTGTTTCATCGTAACGCGGTTACACTGTGGCGAAGGGGGCCCGCGCTAGCTCAGGGACCAGCTATCACCTCGGCCGACTGGCTGGTCGCTGGGCGCAGTGAGGTCCCCGCCTGAGTTTTAGAACTGCTTTCGAAGATACTTGGAGGCTGTTACCAGCAACTTCTGGGACTCTGAAGATTCAATATGAGAGACTAACAGAAAATTAGATGAAAATAAGGATATAAAATGTGTGCATATAATTAATAGCTCTTTGTGGAGCCCTGATAATTTGGAGAAAGAGACATATTAAACTTCCTTAAGGAAATGGATCCATGTATGCCATTACCAAATTAGGTCTGATTTTTTTTTTTTTTAAATCACAAGCAAAGCTTTATCCTAAGATCAAATTCTTCATTCTTGAAAGATATCTTTTTATTTTTCTTAAAATCCACAAAAAATACTTTTCTAACATGTTTATTGTTTTTGCTCATATTATAAACGTAACATCATCCTACAAATCTCATGGGTTCTGAAGATTCATTCCAGTGAAAGAAATTTGGGTCGTATTGTGTTGGATGGTATAATATTCTCTTTATTGCACTAAGTTTGTGTGTTTTCCCGAAACACTTCTTAAGGTCATTACTCCCACAGAAGCGTCTAGATGGACGTAACCGCTGGAATTTAACTCCTTTGGATTCTGCTCATATTATTTATACGGAATTTACTCAGCGCTGTGCTGGGTCTGGGTGATACAGGTGCAAAGAGAAGTCAGTTAACACAAGTTTCGTCTTTTAAAAAATTTTTTTTTTTTAATTGATTGGGGGGGGAGAGAAACATCGATGATGAGAGTCATTGATCCGCTGCCCCCCACTGGGGACAGAGCCCGAGACCCGGGCATGTGCCCTGACCGGGAATCGAGGGGCCCAGGGTGACCCCAACCAGCTGAGCCACTCCAGCCGCGACGACAACGTCCTTAGTCCTGAGAAAAGGGGCTCGGCGCCGGCTATGCGCTAAGGTCCTCACGAGCAGCCCCGGCCGGTGGCTCCCCAGCACTATGCCCTGATAGTCCCCGTTACTGTGGACTTGGAAGGGCCACCGCCTGGCACTCGGTACCTCTCAGCGTCCCCGGATAACGGTAAGGAAGCAGAACCGAAGCCCGGGAGGCCCTGCCCGAGAACCCTGCGCTCTCCGTGAAGCGGAGTAACTGGGTCGCCTGAAGCCAGCGGCACACCCGGTGAAGAGACGGCGACGGCGCGGGGACGGTCGCAGGCTGTCAGCAGGGCTGCTGCGGGCGGCTCCTGGAGAAGCGCCCAGGCGCCCGAGCAGGTGGCAGGTGGCGGACGCGGGGCGCACGGAGCGGGGCTGCGCTGGCGCCTCCCCGCGGCCCACGGCTCTCGGGCAGAGGGACTGACCTGGGCGATGCTTGCGGAGGACCTTGGTCCGGCCTGTGCTTCCCCGCAGGGTGGAAGCCGCGGAGCTTTAAGGCAAACAGGCCGGAGAGATGCGCAGGGACCGGGGCCTCGTGGCTCAGCATCCGACAGGCGGGGAAGCGACGCGGGAAGCAGGGACTCGCGTTTGTGCATTTATTGCAGTTGAAGCGACCAAGGCTGGAAAAAGGCCCCAAGTACCTGAGCGGGGCGGGCCCTGCTTTGCCACGGAGCTGGGACCCGCACCGACGCCCACGCGGGCCCTGTGCTTCTGGGTGCTGTGGGCGAAGCTGCTGGTGACCGTGGGAGCGGCTGACGCCCCGCGGGCCTGGAGGGCGGGCGCTCTCAGGACTGCCCGTGGGGACCCCCTGTGCGCGCGGGGGGAGGGGGCTGGGCGCTGGGGGCGCTTGTCCTGCACCTGCGCTCCCGCGCCCGGGTGGAACCGAAGCCGTGTTGGGGCGTCGGCGGGGCCTCCGGCTTTCGGTTAAATAGAGGCTGCAGCATAAAAATAGACACTGGGGAAAAAAAGACACTGGCATTTATTGGGAGCTGAGGCCTGTTGAAGTTTTACAGATTTAGAAAGTTCACTAATCGCTATCAATTAAAATCTCTGCCTGGTTGTTGCATGAATTATTCAGCGTCGTGCGCACGACAGTGGGGTGCTGGGAACAATTTATTGCCGCCAAATGCAGAAATAGTGAAGTTCAAACTGATAAAAAAAATTATAAAGTGTTTCAATTTGTAAATAGAAAGAAAATAGCCATTTTAGCACAATTTCTAGACTGTATCTTAAGCCATGGCCAATCGATAGATACAAACTATAAACATGTTTCTGATCCCTGATATTCGTAACATTGTGATCAGTTTCTTTTAGTCTTTACTCGGAAAATCAAGACAATATTCCGTAACTGTCAGTCTAGAACAGCCATAAAGATGCACGGATACATATAATACTCCGGGGTGTGATACATAAGTAACCAATTGCATATATATATATGCAATTAGTTACTTTCGTGTGTATATCTATATACACACAGGCACATATATTTGTGTGTGTTAATCCTCACCTGAGGATATTCTTCCATTGATTTCTAGAGTGAGTGGAAGCGAAGGAGGGGGGAGAGAGAGAAAAAAAAAATCCATGTGAGAGAGACACATTGATTGGTTGCCTTCCGCACGCTCCCCAACTGGGCCTGGAGATCCAGCCTGCAAACCAGGAGCCTGCTCTTTACTGGGAATCGAACCGGAGAACCTCCCATCTGTGGGCTGATGCTCTAACCACTGAGCCACACTGGCCAGGGCCACACTTATTAATGCTGGTCACTTTATGAAGTCTGCATGTTTTACTGAAAATCAGAATTAGGAAGGTCAGAGCTAGTCCAATGCTTTTCCTGAACCTACACGATGCTGTCCCTGTCCTTGTGTTTGTTTCTGTCTGTTGGTGCCTCTGGTTTCTAGTCTGTAAATCGTCACTTGGCTGGCACAACTGGCCCGTTCTGTCCTGTCATGAGCTGCCCATGCTGGGGCCCGGCCCCCAGCAGTACCACTGATAACCTGTCCCCAAGAGACGGGTACAAGGTGAGTGCCACCTGGAGAAAGTGGTACAGAGCAACCACCGAGGTGGCAACATTACCTGTCTTAGGACAGGAAGCTCAGACATCACTGTTTCCTGAACCTCGCGTCCACCAGCACCGGTGAAGTGCCTAAAAATCACTCTAAAAAAGGAAAGGCAAACAGAAGACGCCCTCAGCAATGACAAAGACACTGTCATTAGAGACTGATGGAGGCTTTCAGTCAGTGCCCATCCTGAATGCACAGCAGCCTGGCCAGCACTGCCCACCGCACGCTGCGACTGCGGTGAGAGGAAAGGTCATTACCATCCATTGAATCCAATCCTGACAAGTGCGTTTACCTGACGGGAGCGTGGACGACACACAAAAACTGAATTAGAACAACAGTGCGGGCTGACTCAGTCCACGTGAACGGGGAAGTTTAGGATGAGGGGCCGAACAACTCACAGCTAAGAATGGTTTGATTTATGGTACGTCTCTGTTGCAGAAAAATACTTACTCTGTTGCCATTGTGATCGACGCTGTAACCTTTGAGAAAGGCGCCCTCCTATTACCCAGGGCTGTGCCGCGGTAAGACCCCCGCTGTCTCGTGGCAGACTTAAGACAGGCCTCTAATCAGGAGAGTTCAAAGATTCTTTGTAGGGATAAACAGACACATGGTCATGCACATGTGCATGTGCTGAACACCATTACTTTGTAAATTTTAAGACTAGCATTGAAGCTTATATAAATATAAATATTTTATAAATACATTACTACCATTTTAATGTCTTAATATTGGATATTTACTAGAGAATTAAACATATTTATGTTGAAAACGGTAGGCGATGTAACAAGATATATTTTAAAATGAATCTATATGTTTCTCCATAGTCTCTGTGGCCACTGAAAGATACATTTTTTATCCTAATAGCATTTGTATCCATCCTATTTCTTAAAAGGCTCCTAGGTTGTCATCAATAATTGATACATTCTTTAACTTTGTCCCTCAATGAATAAAGTGCACTTGTTTAGATTAAAGAGTTGATAAAATTCCTGACTAGAAAAAGTGTATAGCTCTAGACTGAAGTACATTCTAAAATTCAAAGAAAATGCAGTGTCAGTATTAAAATTGTTATTACAATTTTTAAAGGAGAGGTGTGGGTTTATCTTTTCTTCATAATAAGTGCTTGTCCTTATTTGTTAAAGATTACTTTACAGGCTTCACTTTCGTGACCGTAAGCAGAACAATCGGAGTTGTCTGACTTGCTGTCAGGAACGAGTCTTGGACAGTGGAACCGGCTCTGAGACGCAGGAGTTTCCGGCTCCGAAGAAAGAGTTCAGGGGCCTGCGCCACCCGGGTCCGCGCCAGAGCACTTTCTAACCAGCTGGCAGGGGTGGTGAGGAAAACCTCCACGGTGGCTTCGTCAGCACATCCCACCTTTCAAACCACAGCGTGTGCGCGTCCCAATTAAGGGTGTTACTGGCATTGCCATCTTTACCCAGAGCCTCCCTACTGTTTCCGCCTGAGGCAGCAGCAGGCAGGCCCGAGGACGGGATTTCCCTAGAAATCTGGTTTATGTCCTGCTGGTAGCACCCGGCATGCTCTCAGTATCAGCTCCTACTGTTTTCACTCAGGAAAAGGTTCCCGTAACAGGTGCACACGCGAGAAACACCCGAGCCCTCTCGCGGGCTGCGCTTCTCTCCAGCTACCCCAGGAGGCCGCGTCTGCATCGCCCGACGCCCCCCCGAGTGGAAGATGAACCGCGGCCACGCAGCGGTGCCCTCCGAGCTTAAATACCCCTTTTCTGGGAGACATCGGTCTCCCTGAGGCAGGTCCTCGTGGACCCTGTGGAGCGAGTCCCCGTGCGGGGCGGCGTTGCGCCAGGCGGGGGCAGCATTGCACCAGGCGGGCGCCGGGAAGGCCGGAGACAGAACCAGCCTGCGTCCCCCAACGGCTCCTCTGCACACAGGGCGACTCCCTAAAGATGGCAGAGCGAAGGCCAGGGCGTTTTTGTAACAGATACAACCATCAAAATGTGACTGAACTTAGGAATCTTATTTCCAACTACTAACATACACTATGCAGCAGGAGTTATACGATTACCAAAAAAAACCCCCACAAAAAACCACACAATTGTATTCATATTTGTCTTTTTACTCACAGATTATTGTTTATATTTCAAATATCTCACAGGTGTTCAAATAAAACAAAAACACAGCGGCATCCATGTCTTTATCACTTAGTTACTCTAGAGACAGAGGGGACATACCCACTGGAGTTTCCATAATATTGAATTTGCATTTTGGAAATCCTCAGCCTCATTTTTCGTGCTTAACAGGAATAATAGATTGTCGGGGAATTAATTATACATGAAATAATAAAATATAATTTATGTTCATAAAAAGTTAAAGACGTGCATCTTACAAGTAAATGTGAAGTTAATTACTTAACCTGCAATGAATGTTTAAGTTACCGGTTGGGACAGAGGCAAGCTTTTGGTGAAATATGCTCTATGCTTAATGAAATAAGTTAAAAAATATATATCTAAGACTTTTTCCTCTAATGTGTATTTTCTTTAGACATAATTGAGGGCAAGACAGGTATTAAAAAAATAGTCACCTAGGTACAATGTTATAAGGCTGTTTTGACTGTGCCCATTTTTATATGTTTTTCTTCTTTATTTAATTTTTTCTTTTTCCATCACTGCTCACTTATCCCTCACACCTTCTTCCCCCTGCACTCACCCCCCCCCCAGCAAGCACCACACTTGTCCGTGTCCACGAATTCTTCCTCTTGTTTCCCAATCCTCCCGCCCACCCAAACACCCCCCACCAGAGTTGTCATAATGTTCCCATTTATTTCCATAAAAAATATTTTCTGTGTCAGTTAGGATTGCCTGTTATAAATAATTAAATCCAAGTGGAAATTAATTTTCACCTAAAGCAAACTGACTCTTGGAAGGTGAAACGGGTACAGGCTCTGCGGGGCCCAGGTGTACGCGATCACGGCAGAGCATCCCCACGGATCGTGGTGCGTGTCAGACCTCGCCCCTCGGCCCCCAGAGGCCAAGGCCACAGCCCCTCCTCGCAGCGGCTCCCGGGCTGCCCCCGGCTCCTTCCTTCTTCCTCCTACACATGTGCCAACTTGTTCAACTTCTCCATAGAAGGAGATGGAGAGAAAAACAAAAAAATGTCAAAGCAAAACGCCCCGGGCCGTGCCCGTTTTGAGCAGCCCGACGGGGGTCAGAGGCCCTCCGCAGGTGCAGGTGACACCGAGTTGTGGGGTCTTCCCGGCTCTTTATCTTTAGAATATCTGCCATTTTCACTCGGTCTCAGCGACCTCATCAGGATTTCTTTCAAAAAACACATCTCAGGTGCCCTATTGTAACCAGGGGTAATTCCAGTCAAGACGGACTGAGGTTTGGAAAATGAACAAGTGGCACGCAGTGGGGCAGTTCCATGTGGCTGAGCCGAACACGGCGTGAAGTGTGAAAGGAATTTGAAGAAAACATGGAAACAGTTTGAGCCACCTTTTGTTATTTAAAAAGTGCTTTTACAAATTTTAAGTCCTGGATCCACTTACTACAATAATTTTAACCAGGCAAAATAATTCTGATAGTAGTGTAAAGTGAATTTTTTAAAAATATGGCTTTTTAGTTTTATTTATTTATTTATTTATTGTATTGATTTTCGAGAGTGAGAGAGAGAGAGAGGAACGTCCACAAGATGTTTCTTTCTTACAGAGAAGCTGCCGGGTGAGTGCGCGGAAGCGGAGCCCACCCCATGTGGCACCTCCCCCTGGCTGTTCCCTGGGGGTTCACCCCTCTTTGCTCTTTGGCCCTTGGGGTCGGCTGAGCGGCGAGCACCGGCACCCGCACTCACCTGCAGAGGTAACCGACGCAGCGTTCCTGAGGGACGGCAGAGGGCTTTGGCATGTTCTAAATGTCATGTGAACTTTGCTCTGTCCCTTGGCCGTGGAGGCCACCGCTGGGCTGGGAGGTCTCTGCTCGTTCCGACCGTTTGAATTTGTCAGCAGCCGTGGGGATCACTTCCCTCCTCGGTGGTCTAAACAAAGCGACCGGTATGAACTGCGGTGCTGATACTGCTTTGTGCTCTTGGCTACACGACTTGTCCTATACCTGTGTGTTTTACAGATGCTTATTTTTGAGTCCAAGTGTGGGAAGTATGTAAATAAATAAAATATGCATGACATTGGTCATGTTTACATAGTGACAATAATACATTATATCTCTATATAGATACAATATGTAGTAGGTTATATATGCACATACGCAACAATGTATAAAGGCCTATTTATAATGTACATATGCACGCTTCAGTGGAATATATCCTATATGTAGTATATACACATGGATATACATACATTCTCAGATGCATATATATATATATTTACACATGCATAACATAACACATTATATATATAATATATTATACAATATAACACATATAATAATACAATTACATTAAGAGGCGTATGGCGCCATGAGATTTGAAATGTTTGAGGGAAGATGCAGACTCATTTATTAACAAGTCCATATTGAGTGTCCACTCTTTTCTGGCCCTTTGGGTAGAAAGGAGGGATAAAATAAAAACTAATGGTCCCTGAACTCATGGAGCTGAAACCTTAGAAAAACAAATAAGGGTCGCCCAGCCAGCGTGGCTCAGCGGTTGAGCATCGACCTGGGATCCAGGAGATCGAGGTTCGATTCCTGCTCAGGGCACAGGCCCGGGGTGCGGGCTCCATCCCCAGTCGGCAGAGGGCAGCCGATCAATGACTCTCATCATTGATGGTTCTCTCTCTCTCTCTCCTTCCTCTCTCTGAAATCAATAAAGACATATTTAAAAAAAATAATGGTCAAATAATTCCACAAAAAATACTTACATTATGATTTTCGTAAGTACTATCGCATGTCTAATGTACAGATGAGAATACTTCCAGATAAGCAGCTTGCTGGAAATAGAAAGAGTTGTGGGCAGTTTAATTCTTTATGAATACTTTGGATTGCGTTTTCCAGGAAATGTGCCTGGGTAAGTCCAGTAGAAATAAAAGCAATGTTTGTAATAAAAGTAAATGGAATTTTAACTTTTTGCATCTTTAATGCAGTATCTGGATAAAATTCTAAAACTTCAGTCAACGAATCTAATGTCCCAGGTTACGAAGCTGTGGGTGGAGTTGAGCAGGTGGGGCCAGGCCTGGGACGTTCTGGTTTGTGGGAGGGAACACTGTACTGTTAAAATCGGCCATTTATAAAGGAGTCTATAGAATCATAGTTCATTAAACCTGCCGTGTTCTTTCTCTTTCCCTCACTAGTCTTTTCCTGTGTTTTCTTTTTTATTTCCTTCGTTCCTACCTGTGCTGTGGACCAGAGGAGAGATTCTATTTAGAGATAGGATGTTGGGGGCTTAATCGCCACAAGGATTTAGCATGAAAATCGTGTTGACTTGACTCTAAATTATCGTTTTCTTCCCCGACACACCACGTTCTGTTCTGAGGGCTGCTTTTGGTGGTGTGCGTCCGGACCCTTAATTACATGGCCACCGGGGGTGATATACAGGATCTTCGAAGATCACGTGCCGCCGTAAATCTGGGCACAGTGACGTGGTTTATATGGCAAATTATTGCTCTTCTGGGGTCCTTCACAGCCAGTGAGATTGCCCTTTCTCTTGACTTTTTTTGGTTGCAATAGGCACCGATTACAAAAAGCAGTGTTGATAAAAAACCGGCAGTGATAAAATGAAAGGAGTTCCGAGGTTAAGAGACACACACCCCTTCCTTTGGTTTTGGTGGATTTGCCCAGGAAATAAACACTGCATTTCATTCACCAGCCACGCTCTTGACGTCTTGCAGCCCACGAACAATAGAGAGAAAACCTGGAGGCCCCCGCGGCCCCTCGCGTCTGGGAGCCAGCGAGGCGGGCGGGGCTCTCGATTTCCCGACGTCCGTCTCCCCCCCCCCCCCCCCCCCCCGTACATATTGATAGCAGAGCCCTGGCCCGTTTCTCTAATGTTAGGTCCCCAGAGCACATTTTGCTGCTCTGAGGACCCCTGGCCGGGTTCATTTTGCTCCCGTGGGAGTTACCCTGCTTTCCGAGAAACCCTCCAAGGGACCAGCCGTGAGCAGAGCAAGGTCGGTGCCTGGAACTGGCAAGTGCCCACGTGTGGGCTGCGGACTTGGTGGATTATCTGAAAAATGCGGACACCCCGCTGTGCGCTGGTCACGTGCGCGGTGAGATGGGGAGAGGCTGGTCCAGGACGGTCTTGTGCTCACGGCAAACAGCCCTCCTGCCCCCAGACCCCAAATGCAGGCCGAGCGCGGGCATGTGCGCAGGCAGGAGCTCTCTCCGGGCCGCCTGCGTCTCCCTGCTCGCTCTCGGCACTTCTGGGTTATGCATGTTTTAAAATCTGCGTTTCTGTGCATCTATCACACAGGAGATGTGAGCTCATGTTCTCATCTATCTGACAAGTAACCCATTTTAAGGGTTTCCCATTTTGAAACAAACAAATGCATTTTATTTATAAAAGATTACTTCATTTTTTAAAATATGAAAAAATTACATATAATTTTTGTCAATAGGTATTTTAAATTTTGGTTTATGAAACCAGAGAGGTGAAATTTAAGATTAGCATTTAATGGTAATTAATATGCTAACATTGAGAGAGGCAATTATAAGTTTAAGATAGCAGGTAGGTGAATTAATATTGTTTTTATTTCATTTCATTTGAGAAAAAGATGATTTCAATGGAAACGGTCATAGTAACATTCACTCATTAAAAATACGAATGTCCCTATAAAAATAAGCAATGTGCACACAGTTTGTGATACTAGAGCCTCAGTCCTCTGTAATTCATCAGTAGCATGTTTTACAAAATTTCTTGATTTCTGTTAATTTTCCATCTCAACTCAAAATGAAAAATCCAATGGTAATTGACCAGCTCAGTCAACAATGGACAGGGAGCTTTCAGAATGGGGATCAATACCCACGGTCCTCCATCGCTTCCCGGAACCCCTGTAGGATAACTAATACAATTAGGTATCGACGGCGTGTCACATGCTTTTTATGACGGGCGACGAGCTTCAATCCTCGACCGCGCCTCCTCGGAGCGCTTCCCGTTGCACGCCGGGGGCTTAGGGGAGCCGTTCCCCCTCCCGCCGACTGTCAGCCCCAGGCTCGGCCGCGCCCTCGGAATTTCACTCACTTCTCATTCCATTGATTTAAATAATATCACGAGACTGCGATGATCCTCGGTTCGCTCTTGAGGTGCGACCGTAAGGCCCGTTTTTTAGGGAGAGCAGTGGGGGCCTCTCTGCGCCCACAGGAGCCTGCCCTGGGCTCTAGGAGGAGCAGCTGTGCTGGGGACGTTCCCGGGACGTCCGTCCTGCTCACACCAGTGCTCCCAGAGCCACCTGTCCCACTGTCCACGGCGACCAGCCCCACCGTCCTGTAACGTGAGGTGGGCTTGAGACCGTCAGGACCCCTGAAAAATGTGAGGAGTGCACCAGGCTTCCCGTGCGGGCCAGGGGTTCTGACGGGAAACAGTCGATCGCTAATTAGGAATGTTGAGCCGTGATGAAGGCTCGTGTCAATACGCTGTGTGACTGGATTGAATTGGGCTTTGGCTCTTTAGCTCACAGCCTACAGCCAGCGTTACCCAGCAGCCTGGCCCCTAGGAAGGGGGTGGGCACAGGCTCCGTGGGGCCAGACGGTCTTTGCTGCCCATGGAAACGCACCTCAGTGTGTGGCCCGAGGAACAGGTAGCTGGAGGCCAAAGCTGAGGCGGTGGGCAGGTGGGCCGCCTGTGTTGGACAAGGCCGGGGAGAGGTGGGGTGGCTGACCCTTCAGGCCGGGACCCCTCTGTCCAGCACGGAGCCCAGAGAGAGGCCAGACTGGTCCCAGCAGATGCTACTTACAGCTCCCTGCTCCTGGGGCACCTGCAAGTCGCCGTGGGTTCTCCGATGAACTAGAAAGGAGGCGTCACTAAGTCTTCGTTTAACCGGTTAGTGTGTCCCCCGTCCTCTCTGTGCCCGTCACCAGTGGCCCTATTTTCTTGCCGGTTGCCCGCAGCCTCCTGAGGGGGGCCGGCCTCCTGCACCCAGGAGAGCCCTTGGGAACGGTTCTTAGCACCTTGCATCTCCGTGTTTTGGGCTAACGTCTGGGTTCTAGGTCGTTGTCGTTTACAGAGTCTTACAGAGTATTTTAAAAATGTGCCTATCACTAGTCCCACTTAACAGGTTAAGATAACCTGTATTTTTTTACGGCAAAAGCGCTCCTCATATCCCCGCTGACCTTGCTTTGGGAAACTGGTGCTGTAACTGTGCATCGTGTGCGTCCCCGGCCTTCACCAAGATGAAGCTCTGTCAGCGTTTCTGTAGAAATCTCCTGGGCAATGGCGTGCCCAGGGTCTGCACCGCCCAGGGCAACCGGGTGTCCAGGGCTGCCTCCCAAGGTCAATGGTCTGCGTGTGGGTTTTGTTTCACTGATTATTTCTTCAGAGGCCCCCGAACACGTTGCCCCGGATCCTGGCTGGCATGGAGCCTTGCGAATCACAAGTGTTGGATCACCTTTCGTGGCATCGAATGCCACAACCATCACGTCGATTCCCTGTATTTATTCGAATCTGAGAATTGGAGGACTTGGAGTGTTTTCATAAGGTGTAGCCATTCCCTCATTTTTACAGTCATTCACTCAAGAACTTTGCCTACCGGGTGCCTATTTTGTTTGCAGAACTGAGCTATGCATTAAGTTTCTATTTAAAGAAAATATTCCTAGATCTATTTGTGATTTTGAAAGGCAGCAGCAGATGGAAATACATAGGCATGTAATTAGTTAATAAGGTTTCATATTAGTCATGGCTGTGAAAGCTGCACAATCTTTTAAAACACGGAGGGTTAGGCACCTTAAGTGGACAGTGATAATGATATTTTCTCACTCTGTCGGCGGTGTGGGGTGGTCACGCCTGTTACGACCTTCAGGACCAGTTCCGGGGCCGATCGGGTCTAGGCTTCCTGCTCTCAGGGAGCTTTGCCCCGCACACGGCCTCCGTCTTCCGTGCGTCGGAGCTGGGGATCTGAATCCCGACGCGTCCATAGGATTCCTTGTTCGCTCTTCCGCTAACCAGTCCCTTAAACGCGGCTTTCTTCCTTCTAACGGGCCCTCGAGACTCCGTCTAACTGATTCCGCTATGTGATGACCGTCTTGGGGTGAACATCGGGGAACGCGGCCCACGATACCCATTCCAGTGCTCTCCACCGGAAATCTGCTTAGGAACCGGGAGTCTTCTCTTAAACGAAAGGCGAGAATATCGCTGACTATTCTAAGCTAAGTGCTCTCCAGAATTAAAATAGCAGGTGCCCACTGATTTCCCTCGTGGACAGAGCATCGTGGGCTTCATTGCACCCAGATAAGGGAAGCCACGTGTCCCTCGTCAGCAGCGGCGAAGTCACTGGTCCCTGTGCATCAATCAACCAGCTTCCCCCTGAGCTCCGTCTACCTACAAAGGGCTGTTTTTAGCAGAGAAATGGAGACTTTCTTCTACTCTATGTAAAGGTGTGTGTGTGTGTGTCCCTAGGTATATACATCCCTGGGCCTTGCGATACATAGAAACAAACCCAGGGGTGATCCCTGGAGGGAGAATCGCTGGCCTGTTACATTGTAACCTAGGATGCAAGGCCCCAGCGAAATTCACTCTGTGCTCCGCCCAGATGCGTTCCCGTTTGAGGTCCTTATCGATGGCACGCTCATTAAGTCACTGGAACCACTTTATCTCTTCTCTGTATCTCGTAATTTCCTAGTATTTTAAAAGTCCAAAATTAGATGAAAATACTTCAGCCATCATTCAGACTTAATCCGAGACGCAGAATCCAAGACCATCCTCACACGCTCCGTCTCTGTCGCATCTGTAGATTCCTATCTGTGTTCCTGTATCTATGTCTGTGTCTTCATTCATCTGTTCACCTACATCTGTATCTCTGCATCTATTTTCACATCTCAGTGTACATGTACATCTAAATCCAGGGATCCGTTTATACCTATAGGTATGTTCTGGTTTTAGTGGTGAGGTTAAAGTTGGCACAGGGCCCTTGGTAAATGTTATGAAATCTGTCACTAAATCCAGATGCATTCGGACAAATTTATTGTTTTGTTATTTCAAAAGATCCGATATTATTGTACAACATATTGTTATAAAATTATTTCACGCTGAGAGTCAGCATTAAATCTTCATTTTCAAGTTGGGGTTTTTCTTTGCTTCTGATTTAAATTTTAGTCGGCTCGGGCCTGCACTCCCCATTCTCAGGGAGCCACAGATGGTCGAAAAAGCTGAGGCGAAGGTAAACAGCTGTATGTCTATGGCTCCTGTTTCAGGAGGAGAGAATATTTCCACCGTCCCCTCTCGTTGCTCTGGCACGTCCCTGTCTGCCGTGGGGGCCGCGCCTTCCTGGCCTCGGTCCGTCCCGTCGGGTGGGTTGGCCCAGTGTAACCACTCAGCCCGTGGAAGTAGAGACAACGGAGGCCGTGGAGACGCCGCGGAAGGAGGGTCGGGGGATCTGACGCATGAGGCAGATCTGACACTGAGGAGTTCAGGGAAACTGCTGCTGAGCGAGGGGGACGGTCACCGTGGTCTGGGCTACGTGGAGAAGAGGTGCAGTAGCCCAGGGACATAAAGAATGTGGGGACCTCGAGAGACCGGGAACCTGTCCCCCCGGGTCGGGAACGCCTTCCTAATTCCACGATTTCCACAGCTCCCCTCTCCGCCAGCGCTTTCTGCAAAACCTCCCTCAGTCCAGTCTCCACCGAGTCCGTGTTCACTAGGCCCTCGGGCACCAAACGCGTTTCAACACGTGCCTTAAGCCGCCTTACGACAGCACGCTCGCTGTTCCCCACGTGAACCTCCGCCCGGCACGCGGCCCCGGAGGGCAGGACGACCCTTCCCGGTCCTTCACCGCCCGCGGCCGCACTGCGGTTTCATGGGGAATCTGAGTGTTTCCTATGAGCTGAGTGTTATGATAGAAAAGTGACTGAGAGGCCTCCGCCAGCCCCGAGTGACAGCAGGGCTCACCGATATCTCACCTGTTGGTGTCACTCGCGTGTCTTCTTTTCTCTTAGTTTTTTGATTTGCAGCTTTATTGAGATGTAGCTCACGTACCATCAAATCCACCCACTGAAGTGCACCGTTCAGCGGTCGTCAGTATTTCCCAGAGCTGGTCGCCGTCATTGCTAATTCCGGACCGGTTTCGTCACCCCCCAAACCACATTATCTAATACCTGTCACTCTCCCTCCCTCCTCCCCGTTGCCCCTGACAAACCCTAATTTACCTCCTGTCTTCGTGATCTGCCTATTTGCACATTTCATGTAAATGAAAGCATATAACACGCAACTTTTTTGGTCTGGCCTTTTCCAAATAGCATCGTGTTTTCGAGGCTCGTCCACACCGCGCAGGTACCAGGACTTCATTCCTCTTCACTGCTGAGTAATAGTCCATCGTATGGATGTACCACGGTTGGTTTCTCCACTCACAGCTGGAGGGCATTTGGGTTCTTCCTCTTTGTGGCGACTGTGAACAGTGCTGCTATGAGAATGTGCGCAAGCGGTTTTGTGTGTACGGATGTTTTAATGTCCCTTGAGTACATACCTAACGTTGAATTGTGGGTCCTATGGTCAGTCTACGGTTAGTATTTTGAGAAAAAGCCAAGCTGTCTTTTGAAGTAGCTGCACTTCCACGCTTCCCACCAGCCGTGCCCGAGTGTGCTTGGTTTTGCCTTTGGTGCCACCGACTCCCTTAGTAATCAAATGCTCTCTCCGTGGGACAGAAAGCTGACTGAGACGTCTAAGAACACAGTCAGCCCTGTGTGTTCTCCGTGACCTGATTCGAATCTAACAGTGTGGGTGGTATTTGTGCACTTATGTCAGGGACACGGGACGAGTGCGCGGGTGGCAGAGAGCGAGGCGACTTTCAAAGCCCACCTGTCCGTCCGGCAAGTCTTCTCTCGTCCTGAACGCAATTCTCTTGCGCCCCGAAACAGTGATGCATTATCGAGGGACAATCAGTCATTATTAAGGTGGGACAAGGGGTCTGATTGCAAGAAGCCTTATTTAGTGACCTCTCTTCTTAAAGAAATGCCAAGAACAGCCATCGGAGTCATTCCCGAGGGTCTTTTGAGGTTCCTGATGCGACACTTGAGAAATGATTCAGTTGCTATTTTTAATTCCTGAACCTCTGCCCCGAGACTGCGGACAGAGTCAGGGACACTGGACACGGGCACATCGGCTGCCCTTCTTACGTCACTCACACCCGAAAAAAAAAAAACCCAGGGTAGGCGGCCAAAACTGCTGTACGTAAAAGGAATAAAAGCTCCCAGAGATTCCACAATAGGGTCCTCGATTGGCAAATATCTTGTAAATATATGATTTGAAAGACCATCTACTGTGTTTCTTATCAAAACTACACCTTAAGCTAATATCTCCCCCGCTCCCGAGTTTCACTTTCAGAAGGAAGCGAGTGCAGTTCACAGCGAGGGGGAGACCTGACTGTGGCCTCAAATGTAGATTTGTTCAACAAGGTGAAATTGGACCGTGGATGGTAGAGAAAAAAAATGAAGACGGGCGATAGGTGCATAAAAAAGGCATTTTGTACACGCGAAGATGTAACCTCAAGGAGTAAAAAATTCAGACTCGCCAGCGTCCTTCAGGTGGGTCTCCAGGGCCTGAGCCGTTGCCCAGCTCAACCCACAGAACCCGCGCCGGTGACAATGCAAACGTGGGGTCACCCAGTGTAATTCCCCTGTAGAGACTCTTCGGACGGAATGACACTTGAAAAGTGCATCGGGCCCCGTCAGGATCGAAGGTTTCCAGCAAACGGGGGACGTTAGGGCGGCTGCCCCGGTAGCTATTAGCAAGGCCATTCCCACCGGCACTTCTGCTTCTCCCTGGAGCATCCCGCCTCCTCCCACCCGCCCTTCTCAGCGCTCCTCGCGGTGGGTGGGCCCTCCTGCGACGGCACCCAAGGGGACCAGACTTAATAAACGGCCTGGATCGGCGCGGTGTCCGTGTAAGGGGCCCTCCTGCGATGGCCTCCCCGCCTCTCACGTAACAGAATGTGTCTTCTTTCTTCCTTTCTCTCTCCGCGGAGAGAGCGCCCGGGAGACCCTTTCTGCTGCGTTTGCCTGTCATGTGAAGGATTCATTCCCATTCCCTGTGGCGAGCCCCACTTTTTGTGCAGTTAAAGGGTGCAGGCCGACTCCCGGGGAAAGCCCAGTGCCCGCCCAGAGCCCAGAGAAGGAGCCTGCACAGCCCTCGGGGGGCCCGGCCCGGCCGGCAGGTGCCCCTCACTCGGAGGGGGCAGGGGGGTAACGTTTGATATAATACTTTCTGAAAAACCCCGGGTGAATAGAGTAGTCTGGAGAGAAAGTTCCCCGATATGGATTACCTATAAAAAGAATAAAGGGAATGAGCATTGGAGATTTTTCATCACCGTAAACAAATAATTTGTGATGGCTGCACACGCGAGCCACAAATAGCCCCGGAATTGGCGGCGCCCCCAGCTGCCGGGCGCGCCCATAGATCACGGGCCGCGGTAATGAAGATTACCTGATAAAGATCGCAATATGACAGCTTTCCTTTGCCCGGCCGCTGAACAGCCAGAAACGCGCTCCGCGGCCGCACAGCTATTGATCCGGCCCCCCCTTGTCAGCGATGCAGTTAATGGGAATTCCACAGGCAAATAAAAGCTCCATTTTGTCTTCATTTTCATCTGAAATATGAGCTGGTCCTTTGTACTCCAGACAGTCATTTATTACTCATGTTCCCTTATTGATGTTTATGAGCTGAAGCATAAAATGATTCTCAAATGGACTTTAATTGAGGGAGCGGTTGACTCAGTGACACGAGCCCCGGCCCAGCTCCGGCGGCCCGGAGTCCATGAATCAAGGCGGCCTTTTCATTGGTCTCGCAGGCGGCACCCGGCACGGAGCACCTTAGAAAGCAGCTGGGCCGGAGCTGGAGAAATGCATCCATTTATCTTCATAGGTAGCGAGGGGGAAAGAAGCCCCCATCCCGGGGCAGCAGCAGGGCCCCCACGGGCTGCTGTGGGCTGGACGTGCCGGGGCTGCTTTCCCGTGTGCGGGAAGCCTCGCCCCCCCCCCCCCCATCACTGTAAAAATGTTGAGAGCTGAGTTATTATCGTGAGAATATTCTGAGCCGAGTGAGGAGCCCTGCAAGGCGCGGGCGTCGGGGCTGCGGGGCACAGGCCCAGCCGCACGCAGGCCGGGCGGGAGGGCAATCAATACGGCGGAAGTATTTTTATATGCAGTTATTAACTCATAAGCTACAGTATATCTCATCTCATTTCGACAGCAGCTGAGGTCTCCATCTCCCCCCGGAGACCCCTGCAGGTCCCATTATGAGAATCATAAATAATATCTGCTAATGAGATATGAATTGATTATGTTGGAGAAGCTGACGTTTCCATCCATCATCCTAAATGATGTTTAACAATGGATTACCAGCCAGTAATTCCTCGGATATGAGATTAAATAAAATAGCCGGCTGCTTCGGCAGGCTGGCTCAAGGAGACGGCAATAAATCCGCTCAATTACTGTATTGCCAACCCGTTTCTCACCGCTAAGGATATTATTATTTCATTTAGACTTGTTCATGCATCATAGGTTATTTTATTTCAGGCGTCAACGGCAGACTCCGCAGCGTTTTACTCACTGAGCCGCGGAGCAGGGGCCTCTGCCGAGCGCGGTTCCTGCCCCTCGCGGGCCCAGCGCCCCCGGGAGAGGGTGCCGGGCTGCCCCCGCCGAGCGGGCACGGTGCAAGCCACAGTGTAGACGGGCGCATTCGGCTCTCGACATCATTTTCTTTACTTATCTGAAAAGTCTCAACCAGAGGATGCTGCCCAAGCAACGGATCGATCAGAACGCGGTTATTAAATCCTCTGATGATTTGGTCTTGGTCTCAACCCCGCAGTAGATTGGGAATTAGATCACAGGGACCCTCTTTGGCTCCGCAAATTGGATTACCAGCCACTATGATACAGAGGGCGGCCTCTCCTCTTGTGCCAGACACACGGACGACACACACACACGTTATTGACGAGACACGGGATGGGCAGGAGGGGTGCCCCCGGTGTTCCTGGGATCCCTCATCCTTCCTAACAGCTTCATGAGGTTTAGGGCCTGAGCTCAATGATCCTGTGTGACAGAAAAATAAAAGCAGGGGGATGTCCTTAACATGAAGAATTTGTCAGCCCCTCTGGTAGCCCCGTAGTTGCTGATACATGAGTTGACTTAATGGAGACAAGATTGGCCCCTGCTGAGGGCCAGGCCTGTGCTGAGCTGTGCACGGGGCACAGCAGTGCCAGGCTATCTGATGGGCAGCTCCCTGCACACCTGCTCTCCTGCACACCTACACACCTGCACGCCTGCACAGCTGCACACCTGCACAGCTGCACAGATGCACACCTACACACCTGCACACCTGCACACCTGCACAGCTGCACACCTACATACCTGCACAGCTGCACAGATGCACACCTACACACCTGCACACCTGCACAGCTGCACAGATGCACACCTACACACCTGCACAGCTGCACACCTACACACCTGCACAGCTGCACACCTGCACAGCTGCACACCTGCACACCTACACAGCTGCACAGCTGCACACCTACACACCTGCACACCTACACAGCTGCACAGCTGCACAGATGCACACCTACACACCTACACAGCTGCACAGCTGCACACCTGCACACCTGCACACCTACACACCTGCACACCTGCACAGCTGCACACCTGCACACCTGCACACCTGCACAGCTGCACACCTGCACACCTGCACACCTGCACACCTACACAGCTGCACAGCTGCACAGATGCACACCTACACACCTACACAGCTGCACAGCTGCACACCTGCACACCTGCACACCTACACAGCTGCACAGCTGCACAGCTGCACACCTACACACCTGCACACCTACACACCTGCACACCTATACACATGCACACCTGCACACCTGCTGACCTCTCCCTGTCCCTGCTGCACGGCCTCACCTGCCCCAGCAGAGGCCTCCCCAAGCGAGCACATGCTCAGGGCACCACCTCAGCCTGCACAGCTCACACCTCTCTCCTCCTGCTCCTGGATTCTCTGTTGACACAGAGGTGTAAGGTGTCACCTGGGCCACCAATGCACACACACAGGTGACGGGCTTAATGTCACAGGTGACAAAGCTGGTGGCTGGAATCTTTTCTCACCCCAGACTGATTCCTCAGAGGAGGCCCTTTCCGTGTGTCCTCAGGACACAGTCCAGCAAGTTCCAGGTGCGTAGTGACCTCCCAAGGCAGGCCCGCTGGGTGACGCACTGCCCTGTCGCCGTTCCCCCTGCCTTGCCTCGCTGCCGTCTTCCTTCCCTCCGATTCCCCGAGAGCCTCACCGCCACCTCCCCTCTCTGCTCTTCCCTGGGACTGTTACCTCTCAATAAGCTGTGGGAGCGAGGCAGCCTTCAAGCTGGCTCCTGCTTCTGGGGACCCCGGGATAAAACAGGGTGACCCTGCCCAGCAGACCTGGGCGGCGGACTGTGCGTCCGGCTGTTCTGTGGCCCGGCAGCTGTGCGGAGCCTGTTGTTGGTCATGAGTAGGTGGAGGGCCCCCAATTAGGAGATACTATTATTGAATTTTATTTAATTTTACATTATGAAGTAGCTACTGTATTACTCCCACTTAAAATATAGGAACTACTGAGGCTAACAGGACCTTGGCGATGTGAGATCCCACCCGTGCTAAGCGGCGGCAGTGGGCCTGCAGCTCGCGCGTCCGAGTTGGAAGTCCACTGCTTGCCCGCTGCGGCGTGAGCTTTCAGATGCCGGAGATCTCTCGGTTCCCACTCGGTCTTGTCTCTGACTTTATCTTAATTCACCTCAAAAATCAAATAGTTCAAATCAAAGCAAACCGCAGCGAGTTCATTTAAATCTTTGTGCAAATTGATTGTAGAGATCAATGTCCCCAAAGCTACTGAGCGCCTCCTGCATTTCAGGCACTGTCCCCGGTGCTGAGGGAAATGGGAGGCCAGCCAGGTGCCCTCCGGAGGAGCGCAGGTGAGGGGGAGACACACCCGGGGAGGGACCATTAGGACACGTTTTCAAGGGAGCTGAGGATGCAGGACACGCCCCCCCCCCCACCGCCGGGTGCGGCCGGCAAGGTGCAGGACAGAGAGCCGGGGGCCAGTGTGGGGAAAAGGAAAGCCGCTCGTTCTGGAAACTAAAAGTTACCACCACGCGTCCCGAGGGTGGCTTTGCTATGTATAGGACTCACCGGTTCCAGTTATTTTCTCTCACTGCTTGTGACGTGGGGCACTTTGTGCTTCCAGAGTTATTTTATTTTAAAGGTTTTTAAAATTGATTTTTAAAGAGAGAGGATGGGAAAGGGGGAGAGAGAAGCATGGATGTGAGAGCGAAACACTGGCCTGCTGCCTCCTGCCCACCCCTCCTGGGAGTCCCGCCCCCGGCCCGGCGTGGGCGCTGGCTGGAACCGACCAGCACCCTTTGGGTGCACAGGAGGACACCCGACCAACTGAGCCACACCAGCCAGGGCTCAGCACCTTGCAAATAGCCCCTCGCTTTAAAAAGAGAGACAGTGAGTTCGAATGCCCCTCAGTAGCTGTGAGTCAAACCAGGGACGGACGCTCAGGTGCCCGCCCCGGCCCACGTTCAAGCTGATGGGAGAGAAATTCACGTTCAGAGCGGTGACCCCAAGAGAGGGAAGGGGGGGCTGGGAGAGTGGGGTGTCTACAGAGAACTGGCAGGTCCCACTTCGACATAAGGGTGTGGTTTTCCTTGCTGGAAGCTTAGCAACTTTTTCATATTATGGGAGTTAAAAGTACCTACTCTTTAGAGTCCTAGAGGCAACCAATTAAAAAATAGTGAGCCCGGCCAGGCGTGGCTCAGCGGTTGAGCGTTGGCCGAGGATCCAGGTGATCAGGGTTCGATTCCTGGTCAGGGCACAGGCCCGGGTTGCGGGCTCGATCCCCAGTCAGGGGCGAGCAGGAGGCAGCCGATCAGTGACTCTCTCATCAGTGATGTTTCTGCCTCTCTCTCCCTCTTCTTTCCTGTCTCTGATCAATAAAGATGTATTTAAAAAATAATAATAATGATATGAAGTCATAAAGTCATAAATTGTGGCGGCTGGATGCCCCAAATCAGCACCGACGAGTAAACGAGACTAAGTCGGCGGCAGGGTGATGGGATTAAAGAGAAGCCCGTAATTCTGCGCGAGCCCGACTGGGAGTGACGCTCACGCAGGACGTTTAGATGGCAGGTCACCCAGCGTTTTCTGTAATGGCTCTGGCCGCCCTGACCACTGCTGTTGTATTTTTCTGAGATAAGTTTTCCTGGCAAGTTAAGCTTAATCCCATCATTTTAACTTTATTTTGAAAACCACGCAGCTGGCCCAGGCCCTGTGGGCTGGCGAGAGCCTGGTCGGTGGCGGGGACACTGTCCTTGCCAGCAGGTCAACGTCCCTCATTCACTCTTCCTGAGGGCAAGACGCGGCCCCAAGTTTCAGGGTCAATGTGATGGCCTTTCATTGGGGATCAATCTACTTTAGCTGGAAATCTTAAAGAATTTACCCAAATACCCGGATCCACATCAGAGAAATATTCCAGCCCACGGCATCTGGAAGACTCGGGAACGACCCCCTTGTCTCTCTGAACCGGCGACAACGTCAAAAACGTGCTGTGTTCCTGTCTCGCCGCATCCCTGCCCCCCCATCTGACATCAGGCCCACTGGGCCCCTTTCTTCCTGGGTTTCGGGCGGACACTGGGTGTTTCCCCCTTGCTTGTTCCAGGGCGTTGAGCTTGGACTGCGTCTGTCTCGCTCCCGTCAGGGATGCCCAGCCACCTCCCGCCGTCTACGGAGCTAACCGGGCCGCCCTGGCGCTCAGCCACCATCCCACCCAGCGCGACGAGCTCCCGCCTCTGCTAAGGGTGGGTGCTGATCACCCAGGCGCCTGCTATTGAAGAGGCTGTGGCGGAAATTTCATTCTACTAAAACAAATGAAGCAAACCTTTCTACAGCTGCGCCAGGCGTGCCTGTTAAGTTCACCTGTAAGTGTGCAGGACGCGGGTTCCCAACGCGTGCTCACCTGGCGGTTTTGGCTAAGAGCTGAAGGCGAGGTTCTGGCAGCCGAGAGCCTCCCTGTGTCCCTCCGTCTCGTGGCGTTTTCCCCGGCCAGTGGCTTTCCGCTCAGGCCACATGCGAGAGCATCGGGAGGCTGCCTGAGAGACACGGCCCCCGCTCCCTCCCAGGAAACTACACCGGGACCTCCTGGAGGCGGCATCGGGAGGGACCCTCCCGCTCACCCCGCCACGAGCAGCAGGAGCCCGTTTCTGCGTCCTGCTCATAAAGTAAAAGGGTCTGACGGCCCCTAGACGTTCAATAGGACTCGCTCTGGCGTTTCAAAGTCCTTGATACGGGGACCCTCTTGACGTCTGTGTGTGTAGTTTCCTGAGAAGCTGTTCGGTCCCATCGCTGAGACGCCGTCCATGGAGCGTCTAAGAGGCCGGGATCTCCTCCCTCCTGTGAGGAACGCGGCCAGGCCCGTGTTTGGCTGGGTCCTGGTCCCTTAGCAAGGCCACCGGGTTCCAGTCGGGCGAGGTGGCCCATCCTGACGGCGCCTGCTCCTCACAGGCTGGGTGGGTGGGAGGGCTCCTTAGAGGGCAGGTGCTCGGCCCACAGGACGCCGGGACCGGGAGGGGGCCTCTTTCCACAGGCGGAGGCCTGTTCTCACCGCCCGGCTCTCTGGGGGATGCTGGGGCTGAATCTTGCTCGGTGGAAACTGGCGTCATTCGCAGAGACTGACGCCCGTGGACACGGCTGGGACGGGCGCACTGGTGGCTCCTCCTGGAAAAACCGGAGGCCCTTTCCCCGTGTCCTGCAAGTCGTGAGCCCCTGGGGTTGGGTCCCCGTGAACGCCGGGGCCGCTCGACCTTGCCGAGTAGAGGCTCGGAATGAAGCTTGTTTTGATTTAGAAAAATAAATGGTGATTCTCATCACCGACGCCCCATCGCCCCGTCTCCCCAGTGAAGCTGGGCTGACCTGTGGCGTCCCGCAGACGCTGCCAGGCCCACGCTCACCCCAGATGCAGGGTCGCCGGCCCGGACCGTGGCTCCCCACGTCTGTGCTGAGACAAGGGGACCCCCCTTCCCCTGGAGGCCGATGCGCACCCTGAGATTCCCGCGCCTCCCGCAGGTGAGCCCTGAACGGGGTCAGAGAGAGGGCGAGGCGGCCGGCGCAGGCGTGCCCCCCAGGAGCTCACCTGAGCCGCCCGCAGGCCGCGCGCATGTCGGGGGGAACCGGAGGGACTGGAAACACCAGTCGCTAGAGGCAACGCTGGGATCTGATTCCTGTTGACTGTTCGTTTCTTACACGTCCGTCACCTGTAGGGTCTCCATCGCCGGGTGAACGCCTGGACAGCCAACGACATCGGTTTGGCACTGAGGCTTGAAGTAAAAGATTTAAAATCGGAAAGCGCTAAATGGACCCTGAAGCCCTCCCCTAGCCGTGGGAGCACCTCCGCTGTGACCCGGGTGAGGAGGCAGGTCCCCGGGGACGGGAGGGGCGGGGGGGCTCCCTTCTCCCCCCCTCGTGGGTGGGTGGCGGGTGAAAGGAGGCTCTCGGACGTCATCCAGGGAAAAGCTGTTGTTTTTCCACCCCTTTGCCGTGGTTTTAATGAAAACCCGAAACCTGTTGTTCATCTATTGAAACAAACAAAAGACGTGCACGAAACGAGAGACGATTTGGGCTCCCGGTTTTAACACGGCCCCGGCTCCGCCCAGGCCGCCCGCCCTCGCTGCCCCCCGCGGGGTCGTTTGGGAAAAATCAAACGGACGCACAATCAGGAAGAAAAAACAACACAGCTAAGCGTGTAATGGCCGAGCCCCCAGCTCGGGTTCCTGCCTGTGGGCAACGACCTGGCGGCGGGGACACGACAGCCAGCGCGGCCGACCCGGCTGCAAGCACGGCGACCAGCCCGGCCTCTGTGTGTTTATTTCTTCACCTAGTGATTGTCGAGCACCTACCACGTGCAGGACAACTCTCCCGTCTTGGGACACATGTCAGAGCTGAGGCTTCAGGCGGGGGGGCGAGAGGACAATAGCAATAAACCTAAAAAGTGCGATGATCGTGTCCCAGGAAGCAACGTGCTGTGGAGAAAGGGAACCGAGAAGAGAGAAATCCGCGGGCGGGGGCGGGAGGCGGGTGAGGCCGGTATTTTAACAACCCTGTTGAGTTGTTGAAATAATTTTCCGTTTCGTGCCAGGCCCAGGAAGAGCCTCACTTTTGGCCAGTTCCTGTCCCGGCCCCGGGGAGGGTCACGGGGGGGTGGTGGTTGGGGGGGCGACGCGGCAAGTTCGCTCCGCCCAGTTAACACCGTTGCTGACTCTCCCTGTTTCTCACGACTTGCATGTTATAGAATCAATGCTGCCCTCAGAAAGGCTCATTTAAAGAGCAAATCCTTCCTCAGAAGGAGCCCTTTCCCCACAAGGAACCCGCGGGAACTGGCACTTTGGGATCCTGGACGTTTCCGGGGTCGTTTCTGAAATACGCTCTAAGGGGAGAGGTCCGCTTTCCCCGGGGAGCGAGCTAACGCGAGGCCTAGGCAGCTAGACGCGCCCCGGACTGTCACCTACTGGAGCTGCAGCGGGTCCCCGTCGCCCGCGGCCACCTGCGCCTCTGGGGCCCGTCTCCTCCGGGGACCTCGGGGACCAGGACCAGGACGAGCAGCCAACGAGGGCGTCTGGGGATGGACACGTCGAGTCAAGGAACCTGTGTAAATATGTAGAACTGGCTGCCTGTGAAGTGAGTTGTTTCACCAACTTCCTTTCCAGTAGAGAGCACAGGTGAAAACAGGCCCATGGGATTATGTAAACCTGTAAATAGACGCAGGGAGAGGGAATGGTAACTGCTGCATTTCCATGACCACTGAGCAGGAGATGACCCGATATTTCATCACTAAGCAGATGCACTAATTGGTTCATTAATGATACAGTGACTCAATAAACTAAAGCTATGCAAATAGGGCAATAAATGTCATAAATTTTAAAAATATGAATGCCGTTGCAGAGGAATTTTACTTTTAGAAATTCGCCTTAGGGATATCATCAGAGATATTTAAAATATATATAATCAAAATATGTATATTAAGTGAAAACATTATTTAAAAAAACAAGAGCTCTGAGTCATCTGAATGTCTAATTCAGTGGGATTTTTTTTACTATAATTACGGTGAACTTTTATGTAGCCGTTAAAAACCATTTGTAGAAAACTTTTGATTGGCCTGTGAAAATGATCCCCATACATGGTATGTTTTATAAGTTTATAAAGTGATATTTCCCAGGATTTTTAAAGAAATATTATGAGTTTTTAAATTTTTCTACTACCTTAAGCATCCATTACTTGAATTTATAAGTAAAATCACCTGATCATATCAATTGACTCACAAAAAGCATTTGACAAGACTCACCATTCATTTGAGATAAAATCTCAGAAAAATGGGAATAAAGGAGAAACTTCAGCAGTTTGGTAGCGATGAAAAGCCTGCAGCCAACCGTGTACTTACGATAATCGGTTCACCACCACTTTACCCCGCAGTCGGGGGCAAGGCAAGAATCTCCCTCCTCACTGCTACTGGTCGGCATAGGGCTAGAAGGTCTAGCCATCAAATTAATGTAACGAAAGGCATACTAATCGTAAAGGCACCAAGAAAACTGCCCCATTTGCAGATGTTGTAATTGTCTATTTAGAAAATTCCAAAGTCCTAGGAAACCTCTTGGTGCTGATACGTGACTTGTGCAAGGTTGCAAGACACAAGATAAACATACAAAAATCCACTGTCTTTCGTTATATAGCAATGGACATGTGTATTGTAAAATAAAAAATAAAAAATTCACATCTCAAAACTAAAAACACATAAATAAATGAAGAAATGTACTGCATTTGTAGATTGACTGTCTCGACAGAGCAGATGTGTCAGTCCTTTCCTAATTGATACACAGGCTGAACAGAATTACCACCAAAACTCCAACATGAAATTTTATATATAAATACAAGATTATTCCAGAATTTACACAGAAAGGCAGAGGAGCTAAAATAATTTTGAAAAAAACAAAGTGAGAGGATCCGTATACCAATTTCAAGACTATATCGTCAGACTGTGGTGTTTCTGTAAAGAAATAGACACAATTATCAGTTAAATAGAACAGAGAACGAAATAACGGATGAACCTCAGCATAAGTCCTGTATCTTATGCAACAATTAACTCAAAATGCATAATGTACTTCAATGTAAAACATAAAACCACAAAATTTTCAGTAGAAGTCGTAGAAAATAAATCCTCAAGGTCTAGGGCCGAGCAAAGAATTCTTAGACCTAACGCCAAAGGCACGATTCATAAAAGGAAACGTTGATAAACTGGACTTCATAATATTTTTAAAACTTTGCTATGCCAAAAAGCCTGTTAAAAATTTACATTTAAAAATTTAAATGCACATGTATATATATACACACACATATCCAACAATGCAGGTGGCTGGCGCTGTACCAAGGAATGAGCGGGTTCGCTTGTTCCTGGAGAGAAGTTTAGTTGTTCCTCAGCAGCAGTTCTTAAGGGGAGCTTGGTAACCCACGTCTCGGGGCCTTAAAGATACTGTCCAGGCCAGTGACCTCTGTCAAGTGGCTGAGATAAGTGGGGTTTGTTGTAATGGGGGTTAATGTGCTTGAAGAAATGGTTCTAATCATAAAAGCCGCTAATCTCTAATGAATATGCACTCGGCACCTGCCTTCTGACGCATGAACTCACTGACTCCCGATTCTGACAAATGATTGGTTACTATGCACGGTCACATTTGACAGCTTTGCTCGCACAGCTAGTCGATCTTCCCTGTATCCAGGCCGGGTAACAGGAGACTGCGTTTTGGTGGATTCCATTATCCGATGTCTTCATTCTGTAAGTCCCAATTCCCCTGGAAAATAAATAATAATCTTCAAATAAATATTCGCTATGAAGGAAAAGCGTCCGGGATAGCTGTCTGAGCAAATATATGAACGTAGCGCTGAAGTAGGAGTGGTTGTCCCCTGAGTGAGGCGTCACGTCCAAGGCCCTGAGGTACGTGCCCTGAGAGCTCAGTGTCGCTGGACCGTGGTGAGCAGGCCTGGGTTTGGGCTGACCACGCAAGATGACCAGGGAAGACGCTTTTCTAAGAAAATGCTCAGGATTTGGGGGTCTGCCGTAAGTGCAAGGGAAAGCCACCCATGGGTGAGGAATTCCACGTACGGGGACCCCCGGGCTGCTGTGCTGAATGCGCTGGAGACACTGGTGGGGGGGTAACATGCGGGAGACTATTGCCCTAGTCCAGGTGAGCTATGGGGTCGCCGTCTAATGGGAAATGCAATCTGATGGGTAATTACAATTGTCAAGAGGGTTCCCAGGGACACATCCAGGATCCTATAAACACTTTATATCAGGCTGATCTAAATTACACTGGAGATTAAGAGAAGGCTTCCTCTCGGAAGCGATGTTTAATCCCAGACCTAAGTAATGAGCCCAAATTAGCGAGGCGGAGAGACCTGGGAGCCGCCGTGAGGGATGCAGGCCCGAGAGTCCAGGCTCCCCGAAGGGCTGCTGGGGGACGTGCCCGTCGGGACAGCCCCCCCCCGCTGAGCCCCCCTGAAAGGCAGGGCCGCAGGGAGCAAACAGACTTTTCTCCCATCCTCAGGAACCGCCTGCTCGTTAGTGCCCGGGTACCGCATTTGGAGGCACAGCATCGCGACGGCATCAGGGCGTCAGATCGCTGGCGACGGTCTTACAGCGACCGGGCTGAGAGCTGCGTCTGCGGAGACCGTACGCAGGAAGGGTCTGATCCTGTGGTTGGCGTTTAACTTCACGCCTGACTCTCCCTAGAGGGACACGGGTGAATATTTGCCCCCAACCAGAGCCGCCTTAGTCATGACCTGTGGTGCTAAACTTTGATCCTGTAGTGCCTGAACGGCATTCTTTTGGAATCGCGGACACTTACTTGATGGGAAAAAAAAATGTTTTTATTGGTTTCAGAGAGAGGAAGGGAGAGGGGGAGAGAGAGAAACATCGACACGAGAGAGTCATCGATCGGCTGCCTCCTGCAGGCCCCCTGCTGGGGATGAGCCCACAACCCGGGCCTGTGCCCTGGCCGGGAATCGAACCCTCACCTCCTGGTTCATGGGTCGATGCTCAACCGCGGAGCCACGCCAGCCGGGTGGCACTTACTTGATTTTGACTGAAGACCAACAGGCAACATTACCAGGACTGTCCCAGGGCTGAGCCGACCACACAGACGCCCCCCAACAAGGACACACCGAGCTGCCGGCTTTGGGTTTTGAGGTTTTTACTTGGTGGAAGCGGTGCAGCTGCTCTGCCTTTTATTTCTATTCCAAAGCCAGGCTCTCCGGGCCCCCGGAGAGGGGAGGATCACCTGATCAAAGGCAGCACGGAACCCGCCCGCACGTCCCGCCTTAGGAATGGCGGTTCCCACCCGGGCAGCAGGAACTCCCCGTGGGGCCGGCGGAGGCCGGCGGGAGGGCTCGCGGGGGGCGCGGTGGTCAAGGCCGGGTCGGACCAGTGCAGGCTGTAAGGGGGAGACCGTAACAAACAAAAATACCCCGTAAGCGCCGGCCGGAGCCTTAGTAACACGTGTTACGTGCTTCCGGCTCCCGCGCCGCTGGGTGGGGAGGTGGGACAGGGTGGCCGCGATACTAGGCGGTGGCTCTAAGAGGGGCGAACATGAGAACAATTCTTTACCCCGCTCGGATCCTCCCCGGCCTAAGACGGTTTTGTGAGATGGAGCCTTCAAGGCCACCCCAGTCCCGGTGGTGACCCTGGGGTGTCTTGTGACACGTGCAGGGCTTGGTCTGTGAATGTCCTCCAAGCCCCCGAGCGGGTCCTCCCGTCCCCACCTTCGCAGTAACCTGGCCGAGGCCCAGCGAGTTCGCGGACACGCTGGAGAGAGGCCCGTCGCCTGCCCCACCGCGCCTGCTGCAGAGGCGCCTTCGCGTCCGATGCCTCAGGCTCCGACCTCCCGCCTGGTCGGCGCCCTTGGAGGGCCAGGCCCTGTCCCGCCCGGGGCTGACTGTCGAGGCTCCTTGCTGTGAACCGGGGGACACCTGGTCGCCCTGCCCTCAGCCACTGCCTCTGAGGATGGGAAACGAGACGGCGAAGGAAGCGCCTCCGACAGGTGAGTTCTATGCCGCGAGCGCGAAGGACCAAGAAGATGCCTGAAACCGGAAACTTTCCAGTAGTTTACCAAAAAATACCCACAAACGGCCTTTCTGAGGCTGAGCATTTGCCGTTTCCCGCCCTTACCTGTCGCACCATCTGCACCTGGAGTTTAAGTGTCTGGGGCCCTTTTGCACCCGAAGGAAACAACAGGCGCCATGTGGCCCGCGAGGGCGCCCGGGTCAGAGAAGCAGCGGCAGTGAGGCCGGTTCAAGCCCAAGGAAACAGGAATCGTTAAAAATGTGCCGGAAGAAAGACGGGTGAAACCGGAATCGATGTCAAGTCTAAAGCGTCTGATCTCTTAGCATGTTTTTCAGAGTTAGGGTCGAGGTGGGAGGAAGTCACGACTTGATAAAAATGTTGACAGATTAAGGCTGAAAGAAAGAAAAAGTTAGTACGTCGGGGAAGATGTCAGACGGAGGCGCCTCTGGGACTGGGGAGTTTCTCGGTTATCACGGTGATGATATTATATTTTTACAGACCCTGTAAGGTCCTGTTGCATTTTGTAACACAGTTAAAAAACACAAAAACTAATATGCTGTTCAGGGGAATGTGCATAACTGAGAACACAGGGCCCTCAGTTCCCACCTGGTTTATAACCCGACTCAACGGGTCTTCTCTTCTGCCTGGCTAAGGCCTCATTCGGCGCCAGACGGGCCGTCCTCCGGGACTGGACTCCGTGGGTGCGGTGGGCTCGGACCTTAGGACCCCTGGCCTGGGAGAAACGAGAGTGTGACTGTGAACGATTAGAGCTGCCGTCAGGATCCGGTTTTAGGTCGAGAAGAAAAAGACACTTGAACCCGTTGCCCCCAGAGCCGTTCGAGTGATTTCTCTGATGACGACATTACATTCAGTTGAGTCGATGATTCGGGGGAACTGAGGAGTGTTGCGCAGGAAGCACCTGCCCCCCGCTTCTCTGCCCACCTGCGGAAGCTGAGGCTGGTTCCTTTAGTTTGTTCTCCAGGCCAAACCCCCAGTCGGTGGAATTGGGGCCCCAGTTCAGAGCGAGGGCTGCAGGGCGTCCGACCACCAGTTTCAAATGCGACTCAGGTGGCCCTGGCCAGGTTGCTCAGTGGTTAGAGCGTCGGTCTGAGCATGGAAGGGTCTGGGGTTCGATTCCTGTTGAGGGCACTTACCTGGGTTGCCGGTTCGATCCCCGGCCCCGGTTGGGCCACACAGGAGGCAGCCGATCGACGTGTCTGTCTCACGTCGATGTTTCTCTCTCCCCCCCTCACTTCTTCTCTCTCTGAAAACCAACAGTAAAACTATGCCCGGGTGCGGATTGGCAACAACGAAAGCCATCCACGTGTTGGTTTTCTCATTTGGATCATTTGGTGGTTTACATAGAGACAGGTAGATTTTCACTGGTTGTTTTGCAGGGGGGGGGGGGGACACCCCAGTTGCTAACTAACGAACCATTCGAAGGTCCAGGTTAATTGCACAGGAGGAAAAGTTGGGTGAAAACTCAGCTCTGAATATAGAGCTGGCATTTGGTCGAGCTCTCTCTCTCTCTCTCTCTCTCTTTAAATTTATTTTGCTTGTTTATTTTGAATGGGTCCTCTATGATCTGAATCCAGGTGTCTTCTATTTTTTTGCCTCATAAACAACAGTCTTCTCTGGTTTCCAGCTAAGCGGAATCTTGACGGACGGTTCCCGAGGAGCCGAGACGGTCCTTTGTGGAGGCCACGCTGGGGGCTGCAAATATGAATAGAGAAATGGCACATACGCGAAAATAGGGTCACTGTCATTCTCGGGAGGGCAGGGTGGTATTTCTGCCCGCGGTCCCTGATTAGCGGCTCCATTGTTGCTCGTTTATTAGCTCAGATGAAATCGATATGTCCGCCCAGACCCGAGGGTTTTCCTGAACACTGCTCCTTGAAGCACTATTGTGTTTCTATCAGGACCGAGTGGGGCATCTTCTAATGCAACATTCATCCGTGATGGATCAAATTACCTTTTATTTAAACAAAAAATCAAAATTTCCCTTTTGGACACGGAGTGAATGGCAGGCGTGACCTTTAGCAGCTTGTCTGGGTCCCATTGTGCTCAGGGCCCCGCTGGCTACGGACCTCGGGCTCCGCTTTGCTCTCAGCACCCGACCTGACCTCCCCGTGAGAAAGCGGACACGGTGCCGGCCCAGAGGCCTTTCTGCTCGTGGTCTGAGGCCCAGGGTCGCCTCTGAACAGCATTCACGTGTGATACCTGGAAGGAAAGCGTCCTATCGATTGTACCTGAGCTTTATCACTCGCAGCAAAACCTTCACCCCGCAGACTCTTCATCCTCAGGTCATCAGACGGACGGCGGCTCTAACGGCCAGATGAGAAGGCCCCTTCTCTCAGCGCGTCCGCTGTTTGCTTTTCACCTTGAAGTCTGCACGTTTTTAAATAACGCGGGCCTCTCGTTCTCTGTCATGTCGGACAGAGGCCCGAAGTCTCTCGAGCTTGTATTTTCGGTCGTGGTTGAACGTGCACTTGGTTTTCCCGGGACCGGGCTTCGCACTGGGCCTCGCGCTCTCACCCACGCTCGCGGCGTCCTTCCCTCTGAGCTTCCAGCTGGCGTCACGGAGACACCGAGGTTTCTGGGGGCTGTTTTCCCACGGACACCTTTTGGGTTGATTATAGAGGTTCTTGTAGAAGGCTGCTGATTGAGAAAAAGCCCAGGGCAGCATCGTTCCGCATGCGAGCCGGGGATGGTGCCCCACGATGCGTGTTTTCAGTCTCGGACGAGCTATAATCAGCACAGTAGGCGCTTCCCCCGGTCCCGGCTCCGGGCGGCGGGCCCTGCTGACACTGTAAATGGGAAACGTCAACCAGTTCCAAATAAAGCCGGCGTAATAAGCTGGTGTGAGAGATGCAACCTACAGACACCACAAGGCAGCCCCTGTTCGGCCCCCGCTGCTGTGGGTGACTCACGGGTGCGCATCTGCGCCCGTCCCTGCCGCCTACACGGGGGTCGAGGTGGGTGGTGGCGTCTCACCGGTGACCCCAGCAGCTCCGACCTAGAGAAGCCCTTTGAGGTCAGAGGTCACTCAAGCCAACTTCTAATTTTACGCAGAAAGACGCAGGTTCCAGTGGGGATAGGACTGAGCTCAGCCTGCGACCAGTAAGAAATGGATCCGGGACCAGAAATCGTAGTTTTTCGTTCTCGTGTGTGTCTCACTGCCTGAACCCACTCTTGGATTGGAAATATAAAAATAAACCGTATAATAAATACAAAGTATGAAAACATGGCTTAATACTAAAAATTGCTTTATTTATTATTATTTTTAATTCTCACCTGAGGATATTTTTTCCATTGTTTTTCAGAGAGTGGGAGGGAAAGAGAGGGAGAGAGAGAAACATCTATGAGAGACACACATCGACTGGTTGCCTCCCTCATGAGCCCCGACCAGGGCTGGGGATGGAGCCTGCAGCCGAGGTCCGCGCCCTTGACCGGAATCGAACCCGAGACCCTTCGGTCCTCGGGCCGACATTCTAACCACTGGGCCAAACCGGCCAGGGCTATTATTTTTTTAAATTGGTTTTAGAGAGAGAGGACGGGGGAGAGACGGAAACATGGGTGAGAGAGAAACAACCACATCGATGGTCTGCCTCCCGCTGGGGATCGAGCCCACAGCCCGGAATCGAACTAGCAACCTCTTGGTGCACCGGACGCTCCGCCAGCCGAGCCACAGCAGCCGGGCTGTTTATGGCCATTTTAATATATCACGTGATTCCTAACGTATTTCAGTTGTGCCACGATTTACCTGATACTTCATAAAGTGAAAATCATGCCCGTGGAATTATAAAACTCAGTCACCCATTCCTTCGATCAGTAAATATTTGCTAAGCACCGCCTCCCTCAAGCCGTCGGGAAGCGCCGGGGGCGTCATCGCGAGGAGGGCGAGAGCCCGGCTGCCCCGCAGCCCGCCGGCGCCCAGTGGCGGAGACGGCCCCGGGGTCCGTGTAGCAGGCACTGCCCCGTCTGAGCACAGGTCCTGCCTTAGTCCCGTTACCAGATTTCTTCTAAGTCATGTAGAGATTTTATGAACTATCCTACCATCCCTTCGATTCCCTCGGGTAGCAGGATGGTGGGTTTAATAAACATAATTTCTCTTTCTGTAGCTTAAGTTCTGAGGGCGGTTGTTTTGCTTCCTGACTCTGACATTCCCCGGTGACGGCTTAGCATGAAAGAGATTTTTTTTAAAACAATAGTTAGACTATTTTAATATCCATCTTGCTGTGAATAATAGGTAACGTGCTTACGGATATAGCGACGGATGATTATTTTTGATATTTTAATTAAGGTGTTAAATAAATAGTGGACAACGGTGGTAACTGTTTGAAATGCTTGTACTTTTCAATAAAGGGAGAGTCCACTCAACTGGGTGTTGGCTCAGAGCTCCCATCATTAGCTATGAATTACGAGATTCAAACACAGTGTCATTTGGGACTTTCCTTTGAAGCGTGTGCACCTTGTAGGCGAGCATATAAAACTACTACAGTTACACCCGACAAAATCTTTCTCAAAAACTTGCAGTAACATGTGGTTATTTTTTCCCCCCTACGGAACATTACTATTTAGATGAAACATCACCTCGTTCTGTACGAGAACCCACAGGGTTTTTCTTTTTTACTAAAGTGTGTTGGAAACGTACTAGTTAGCAGAGTGGCTGCTTGAGGCCCACAGCGCGTGCGGTTTCCGGGGGGGAACGCGAGTGGCTCCGAGCAGCGCTGGCCCTCGCAGGGACCCGTGGACACGCGCAGCTGGGCTGAGGCGCGCACACGACGTGGGCTGCCTGCCTTTCTCCCGAACCCGCCTTCTCAGCCCCGGACGGTGTTTAATTCCATTTACAATGACTCAGGCCAGGGCCCATCGTCCAGGGCTGTCCTGAGAAAGGCGACGTCTAGAGCGACCCCGACAACTCGTCCCGGGATGAGCTGACTCTTACGCACCCAGACCCGGCTCAGGACGGCTCATGGCCTCACCCCTGAAAACGGGGCGGGGGGGGGGGGGAGAAAGGTTTGGGTGACCCGTTAACACAAACGAGACAGAGCGAGAGGAGGGGAGACTGTGTTTCATTTAAAAATAAAAGTTAGTCTTTAAATTTTGTTTAAATTAAATATCTGAGCAAGAAGGAGCTGTGATGATTTCTAAGCAATTATGAACCACCAGTAGGAATCGATACGCTGAGAAAGCGGTAGGCCCCGGTTTATAAATTAGGTACATGCTTCTCTGCGGCGAGCTTCCATTAGACACATAACCTTCCGGGGGAGACGGTGGGCGGATCGAGCAAACCAAATGGATTTCAATTTTCGGACTGGCTAGATCTCTGTTCTCCACAGACACACGTGCGCAGGAAGAATGCTTCAGGACGACACGTTCCCGGGGATCAGAGAAAAGCGCATTTTTTTTTCTTTTTTTTCTGTTCTCGGGGAAGCAACATTTAAAGAAATATTTTTAAAAGTACAAAAAGCAACATTTTGCAAGACTGAGTATTCTGTGGGCAGGGCCAGCCGGGGCCACTGAATCGCTCCCGTGACGACACGCAGTTTGCAGGTGCGTTTAGTGCGTTCCGGTGGGTGTCTGACTGGCGTTTGTGTGCAAAACCTACTACAAAACACAAGTCTAAAGTGACAAAATATATCTACTTCTGTGCTCTCGTGCTTTTATAATATTTACTGTACCCACTGTCCATACGCTGGGCGTGATTATGTCAAGTGTTATATCTGATTTCTCTGGAAATCTGACACTTAGACTTTGCCGTGGTTATTTCTCTTATATATGTTGCCAGGGGCGATATCGCGTTGACAAAGGAAGGCTTGTTCTGTGAAAGATATTTATGATCGTATCACTTCCGGAGCAGAGAGGAAATAATATTTTTATGCCCAGTCCACTGTAGATTCATAAGCAATCAGCCTACCATATTAACGCAATTACGTAGATAGATAACGTGGGCGGCGGTCGTCGTTTAAAACTCAGCTAAACGTGCGCGTCACATGCTGACGTGTGACCTGTGCTTGCTGCACCCTCAAAGGAAGGAATCATCTCGATCCTCCGGAATCCGGCAGTAAAAGCGCAGGGATTCTGTAAAGACCCCGAGCCTCGCGCCCGGACTCGCAGCCTCGACCTCCCCGACTCGCCCGGCCGTGTCGGGCGGCCCCCGCCCGGCTCAGGTGCCCCCCCCGAGTGACGGCGTTAGCCGGCTCCCACCTTTCAAGGAGGCTCACTCTGTCCTTGAAATTGCTGCGGTCATTACCGCCGCGGCCTCATTCCCCGCTGGACAGGGCCCATCCGTTAGCGCGCGGGCCACCTTTCTCTGTGTTTGCTGTTTCATCTTGTCCGGGAGACGGGCCCGAATTCATTAATTTGCCCGCGTTACAGCCACTGGGACGCAACAATGACAGTATTTCTCCGGCGGCAACATTGTATTTCAGTTTCCCCTGACGATCCCTCTCCTCGTTTTAACTGGCGTGGCTGCTGTTTTAACAAACAAAAGCCGGGCACGGGGGTGGACGTTCACAGGCGGAGCGGCCGCCTGGGCACCCGGGGCGCCCCGGTTCCCGTTCAGTCACGGGGGCCCCAGCCCCCGTCACCTGACTGCAGCGCCGGGGCACCGGGGCGGCCGGGAAGCTTTCGGGCTTACGAGACGTTAGAAAACGACCCGGGCGTGTGCATGGCCACTGCGTGCGCGAAAACGCACCTGGGTTCATTTCTGCATCAATTGCAAGCGCACGCGGGCGGCCACCCTCCTGCCGGGGCCGCGCCTGAGCCGCCAGGCCGGCCGCGGGCGCCGGGCTGGCCCCAGCCTGCTGTGGGTAGGTGGCTGTCAGGGCGCCTGATTAATGACCCCCGTGAAACATGTCCAGCTACATTAGAGCTCATGTATCTACCACAGTCCACACGGACCCAGCTTTGTTCCGCGAGGAAATGGTGTCAGCAGCCAGTGGCGTTTACCCATAAAAAGATAAAGATTTACTGTCATCATCGGCGAGATTAAAGTGCACAATGCTGACATTGATTTTTACCAAAAATTCACATTTTGGGAAAACTCATTCCGGGGACGACTGAGATATGATCAGCTTATTTGGAGAGGGATAATATGGAATCTTCTCTCGAATGAACTTTGAAAGAAGTAAATTGTAAATATTGATTTCTGAAATGAACTGTCAATCTCGGTTGGCGAGATTATTCCTATCATCTCGTTGTGACGGCGAATTCAAAACTGCTGACAAAGTGCAGTGTATAGGATTCCTGTTAAGAGCAGTCAAGGGGCTTTACTCAGCAGAGCCCAGTAATAGCTGTTCAATTTTATCAGATAACAGCTGCGATCCCATCAGGAGTAAAAAATGAAATGAACTGTGACTGGGAATCAGGATCTCGACTCTTATCCCAGACAAAAATCATCAGGCGGCCGCCGCGGGTCTTATATTATTTCAGGCCACTTCATTATTGGCGAGCACGGGCGCTGAATTGCCGCGCGGAGCTGACTTTCCCGGCTCGCCCCAGGGTCAAGCCTGAGGGGCAGCTTGATGGGCTCCCAACATGTGGAGGGGTTGTCCTATTACCACTTAAGAGGTGTATTGAAAGAGCTGATCTCGACCGCTTGCCGTCCGGCTCGGGCTTTGCGGTTTTTTTCCTGTATTGTACATGGGTTATTCATTACTACCTGTTGTAGAATAAATATAATTCATCTTTCCCAGTAAATGTTGGAATTGGAGGCGTCCAGTTCGTCTGCCCCTCCTCTCCAAAAGGGCGGTGGAGGCCTGTGGAGGGGAGCCCAGCGCCCCACGCGGTGGCCCCTGGGCACGGCCCCGGGGAAGAGTCAACGGCAATAAAAGTTTGTCTCTGAACCACGGATGTGACGCTGATGGACCCGAGCCTGCTTCTCAGGGCGCCCTGAGCCCTGGGTTTTGCAGGAACCCTTGCACCCTAAACCTGTGTGAAAATAAGGCGCCGTGCAGTTTGGAGGGGCCCTGCCTCCGCCCCCATCAGGCTGCCCCTGAAGTTAAAATCTATTGGTGACTGTCTCCACCTGTTTGGGCTGCTGTGAGGAACGCCAAACATTCACCCCTCCCGGCTCTGGAAGCTGGAGCCCCAAGATCACGGCCCCCGCGCGGACAGGCCCTGGTGCCGACGCTCCTCCTGCCTCAGACCCTGGCTTTTCCACTGGTCCTCGCGGGGCAGGTGGGGAGGGAGCTCTCCCGGGTCCCGTTTCTAAAGGTGCTAATCCCTTTCGTGAGGGCTCCACCCTCAGGGCCTAATCACCCCGCAAAGGCCCCGCTTAACACCATCCCCTCGAGGGTTAGGTTTCGACATACAGATTGGGGGGAGCACACTCATTCAGGCCCCAACAACAAACAGACCCGATTTCCCCGGGAATTTTGTTTTAGGATGCTTGACTGTAACTTTCATTCATTCATTTTCATGCATTCGTTTTTTTATGAATTCATTTTTTAAATAATTTTTTTAAAAATATATCTTTATTGATTTCAGAGAGAGAGGAATAGAGAGGGAGAGAGAGAGATAGAAACATCAATGATGAGAGTCATTGATCGAGCCCGCAGCCCGGGCATGTGCCCTGACCGGGAATCGAACCCCGATCGCCTGGATCCTAGGTCGACGCTCAACTGCTGAGCCACGCCCGGCCGGGCTAAATAATTTTTTTAAATGTTTTGATTGATTTCTGAGAGAGGAAGAGAGAGAGGGAGAGAGAAACATCAATGATGAGAGTCATCGATCAGCTGCCTCCCGCACGCCCCCTGCTGGGGGTCCAGCCCGCAATTGGGCCTGCGCCCCGACCGGGAATCGAACCTCGATCCCCTGGATCCTGGGTGGACGCTCAACCGCTGAGCCACGCCGGCCGGGCTGAATTCGTTTTTTATCTTCCTCTGTGGTTTCAGGTTCTCTGGTCTGGTTTCCTAATCCCTCTGCCCTCTTTTTTAATCACGGTGCTTCCGTGCTGACGGAGCACTCAGTTCCTTGCCTGATTTTATGAACTGCTCAGCTGTGCCCTTAGTCACTGTTTTCTTTCAATTATGTATTCTTGTTAACCTCTGTACGCATGCGAGCTACAGATTGCCACTGACACGGTATTAATTAAAGCATATAATTTATGACACGGGAGCTGGAGATTAATAAGTGGCAACACAATTACACGCTCTGCCTGATTGTGCTTCCGTGATATGAAGACTGACGCCTGAGGCCGCGCGGGAAGCCCTCAGATCTCATAAACCCCCGGTGGCTTTGAGGGAATCTCCGGAGCGTCCGAAGACACCAGTCCGGTTTTAAGGGACAGAACACAGGGCAGCTAAGTGGAAGGACAATTATCTTCTCTCTTTTTATTAACAGTTTGAATCTATGGGGGGGGAAGTTCATTTTGATAATTAAAGCTTAGCTTGTATTATATTTACTTTGTATTGTACAAAATTTTGGATCAATTATGAGCACGGCCCCTTGTCCTTTGGGCGTCTTTAGTTTTTATCTTTGTCACATGCCCCGTTGTTTTAATGTCCTTTGTCCACATTATTTTTTATGAGTTTGGGTTGAAGGGATTATTCTAAGTAAGTTCTGACTCTGACCGATCAGCTTTCTACCCCACGCAGAGACGGTCCTCCCCAGGGCAGGGCTCCCGCTCCCTGAAACCCGCAGGGACCCAGTGGGTCGGCAGTGGCTCCTCTAACAGGCTGATTTAGGCAGAACTGTTACTGATTTCACGGGTCCCAAAGAAAAGGACTGTTTAAAAACTAAATTCGTAATTTTGTTTGTTTGTTAATCCTCAACTGAGGACATTTTTTCCATTGATATTTAGAGAGTGGAAGGGAGGGAGGGGGGAGAGAGAGATTGGTTGCCTCCCGTTGCCTCCTGCACGAGCCCCGACTGGGGCCTGGGAAATAACCAGCAACCCGGGTCAGTGCCCTTGACCAGAATGCAACGTGCAACCCTTCGGTGTGCCAGCCGACTCTCTACCACCAAACCACGCCAGCCAGGGCCTAGACTCGTAATTTAAAATGTGAAATTATATGCACAAGTTTTGAATTTGGAAATTGAGTTTAAAAAATCCAATATTTCTGATACTTAGAAGAAAAGCATATAGTGTGGTGGGAAGGCAGTTAATACAGCGTCAATAAATCCTCAGTAGATTACGGGGTTACTGCTGGTTTCACCATCCATCTAGCAAAATGTACTCATGAGAGTTTCAACCCTGTGCGGGCATGAGCCTCCCCACTTGCCTCACCCTGATCCCAGCCCTGGGTCCAATAAAACTTTATTTATAAAAATGAACAGCGGGCTACAGGTCATAGTTTGCTGATTCAATTTTTTTTTTTTTAAATTGCATTAAAACATTTATTTTGATACTGAGGTTTATAAGGGTTGGTTTCTATATTACTCTCTAAGGGTAGATTAGGAGGGTTTTTTTGGTTCCCCCTTGAATTTTGTGCCCTAACCACTTAAATCTCAGCACTGGTGGGTGAGTCTGGGGGTGCTGCTGGGGGCACCCAGGGATCGCCAGCTGGCTTCCAGCCAGAGCCTGGTGGACTCTCTCCCCACGGACTTGGAATCACTCTGTGGTCTGGGGGTGGGGGTGGGGGTGGGGGTGGGGTATGGGGTGTGGGGCTCTCTGCCTGGATAGCAGAAATTAGAATTTTAACTCAGCAAGACACAGGCCCATTGAAATACACGGGGAGGGACATGATCCGAGCAGCACTTTCAGAGACAGGTCTGGCTGCCGGCGACATTTCAGTGACCTGGGCAGGAGGGGCTGATTTGGACGGACTGTGGGGAGGGGATGGAGGTGGAGGGAGGGGAGTGGGGGAGGGGAGGGGATGAGGTGGGGGAGGGGTGGGGAGGGGGGGAGGGGGAGGGGAGGGAGGTCGGGGAGAGACCCAGAGGATTTGGAACACACTGCAGGGGTCTGGTTATTCTGTACTTTGGAGGCAGCATCTACGAGACTCGTTAGTGGTGTGGATGGTGTGAGGATATGGGGAAGGAGAGCCCTAGATTTCCATGTTTTGACCTTGAGTGTAGGTGAGGCTCTGACCCCCTCCTCACGCCCACTCCGCACAGTCTCCCGGCCCTGGGTCCCTTCTGTCTGCTCAGGAAGGAAGGTCAGCACCCCTGTCCTGCCGCAGCTCAGCTACATGAGGTCGAGTCGGGAATTATTTCAAACCATATTGTTGCTCTCAGGGTCATCAAGCAGAGGCAAAACCATCCTGTTTTCTACTCTTGGCAAAGTGGCTTAATCCCCTTATTCGAGGTGTTTATTAGGACCTCGAGCGAGGGAAACCACGGCCGAGGTGCTTCTGTCCAGGAAGCCCCAGCGGCCTCAGGTGTTTCACAGGAAGCTGTGTGGTCACTCACTTGACGACGAACCCGGACGTGGACCTGAACTTCGCACCACGGACAAGTGCACTGCGACTCTGAACGATCCCGACGCTAAGAATTTAGCTCCGAGGACTTCAGAGACCAGAGGAGGGGTTTCGCCAGCTCCCAGGGGTGTCCTGCAGAGCAGAGCCGGGAGCCTGCCGGGTGCAACGGGCGCCCTCGCTGGTGGGCACCGTGGTTCTTGGCGCATCGGCCGCGGTTGGTAGGCAGGCGCGCCCCCTTCTTCTGTGGATCATGGCGCATGTCCGCAGCCATCAGGTTGGGCATTCGGCTTGGTCTCGGGGCGACCCCACCTGCGTGGTCGCCCAGGACAGAGGAGGGAGAGGCCTCCGAGCGGAGCGAGCGGCGGCGCCTCCCGGGACCTTGGAAACATTGTAACAAGTGCTGACGCCCGACTTTCGCAGCGTTTTCAGCTCCTGCTGTTTCTAGGGAAACGTATTCGCCCTGAAATCTGAATTGCTCCGGAGCCTCACAAAATTGAATGAAATCCTGCTGAGTGACATAAATGTTCGCGACGCTCAGCCACGCGGGCCCTGCCAGCACAGGGTTCTCCAGGTGGCACTTGCCTGTCAGGGGAGGAGCAGAGACAGGTAACAAATGCAGAAACCTCCTCGCCGCTCCGCCCCGAGCGCCGCCCCCAGCTTCCATTTCACCCTATTTACATCTTAATCTTCCCTGCGGTTCCTGCAAAAAGTGAAGCTCACGGAGAGCACTTGCTCTGTGACGAAGTTTCCGACCCGAGAGTCATCAAAATGGACAGGAATCTGATTCCCACAGCTCCTCCCTCCCTCCCTCCTCCTGCCCGAAGCTGCTGCCAGCGGCCCGGCTGGGGCGGGACCTGGTCATAACAGCAGGGATAATTTAATGCTGGCACTTAGCGACGTGATAAATAGCTTGTCAGACGCGGGCAGGAGCAGAGCCGACGGAGGGGCCCGTGACAAGTTCTGAAATATTAATCCCCGGCTGACCCCGGCGGGGCCCAAGGCAGGCGTCCGCCGGGAGGGCCGCTGCGCCCAGGGCCCCGAGAGCACCAAGTCTGCTGCTGTTTTTGCTTCAAAGCGTTTCACCTGGGAGGCGACGTCTCCAGGGTCACCAGGATCCCATTTCCGAAACCACGTCGGGGTCTTTTAAGGGATGGAGACGTTTTGCCACCCTGGGCAGGCAGCTTTGGCCCGAATTTCCTTTCCTTCCTCCCCAGAGTTTGTTCCTACCCATCAGACTTCGGTTGAAAGGCCGTTTGGGCGAGTTTTACACGTCCTGTGATGAGAATGAATGAATCCAGCCCCCTTCCCAGCGCTAACGTCAGGCTTGGGTAAGGATGGCAGCCTTTCCCGGGGACGAACAGAGCCAAGTACCCCCAGAGCCCAGAGGGCACAGTATCAAATGCTGGGCCCGCATTTCCATTTTATCTATTTTTAATGTAATATTGACAGCTGGGGCGGAACCTATTGGCTTTTATCTCGTGTTGTTCCGAGTGCGGGCATCTCACGGGAAGTGAGCTTTACCTTTAGACGGATTTGGGGGCCGGGGAGGTGAGCGGGGGGGGCCGGGGAAAGCGGTTACAGCGGGATCACTTACACGGTGCCTCTTCTCACAAAGGGATGCGAAATGTCTAACAGCGTGTGTGATAAACACTGAAATATAAAAGTATGAATCAAAAGGGAGGAAAGAAAGGAGTTTCTTTTACTATGCATTTCCGTTTCTCACGGAAATTTCTTACATGTGTCTTATACGTTGTTTTCCTCTCCCACTTAAGAGATTCGTGACACTGGATATGACAATTAAAATGACTGCAGGGAAATGACTTGTAGGGGAGGAGTTTTCACACATTTAGAGGTCTGGCCGGGTCTTTAGGGGGGAGCAGGCTGACCGCCGCCAAGGCTCTGAGGGCGGTTGTGCCTGGACGGGGCACCTGCCGTTCAGCCGAGCGTCCGGAGGCCTCACCCCGTCCCTGCCTCTGTGCGGGGACCGGGCCTCCCTGTGTCCGCAGATCACTCCAGTGAGGAAAGCTCTCCTGTGCTCCGCCCATTTTAATGTCGCAAGTCTAGGTGGGACGAGAGCAAGACTTGGGGACACTGGCTGATTGTCTGGGCTACGTGAGGGCACTTAGCATGCGGCTCACCTTTCCCCATTTAGCAGTTTATTTGATTCTACTACCAATTACTGTTGGGCTGCATTGATTCCCAAGGTACCAATTTCTCAAGATGACTGACAGGGGTGCTGCGTCTATAAGTACCAATTGACCCGGCTGGATGGGATCAGCATCTGCAGAGGGGCCTCCGAGAACTCTGAGTGGGAAAAGGACAGTCAGGATTGCACCCTGATTCTATGTCCGCCATAGCAGCCTCCGCCCAAGAGGCATCCCGGAGGCTCCATGGCAACGGCATTGCTCTGGCCACGCTGCCGTGGGCGCCAGGAGGCTCGCCTGGTCCCTGGGGGTCTCCGCTAACGGCTGGGCAGGAGCGGAGCGAACTCTGCACCTGTGGACGTCAAGGAGGCCCCAGCGGGTCCTTGTTGGGGTTTGTGTGAGATGGGTCTTGAATGCTTTTATGTGAAACAGAGCTCATTCAGCAGTGAGGTGACATCTGTCAAGAAAATTATTCGTAAATAGTAGTACAATGCATCTAAAATATTTTGGGGGATGCTGGAGGTGGCAATTTTGAATTTTATCCCCAAGACATTGAACAAATCGAATGTTCAAAACAGTACGTGTCTGCAGCACAAAAACCAGAGAGAGATGTGGGTATGTCTGCAGCGAAGGCCGGAGCCTTGAAAAGAGGTCACACTCGCATCGGTTTTAGACTTTAGACCCAAAGAAGGGACATACCTCAGACAGTTTCTCTACCTCCCTGTCGCACACAATGAACTATTAGATGTGTCCAGAATCAGGAAAAAGCATAGTTCGTTTTTGACGGGGTCACCGGCCATCACCCCGAATGGAAGTGTGGGGGTTTCTGTAGGAGAAGCTGGGGGAGACCAGCTGCAGGGGATCACGCCGGTGAGTGTGGCCCTAAGGGGACCTCGGCCCCTCGGTGCGGCTCTGTGCCTCTCGCAGACATGGACGCCCTCTAAAGCCAGAAGCCGATACCACGAACAAAATACGGGACCTTTGCATCAAGTTGTCAAACGATATCATTGCGAGGCGAGGTTAGGACGCATGGGGAAGTCGGTTCCCAAATCACCAATTCTGATGCTATTAATTGTCCCCGATCCAGGGAGCTGGCACAAACAATTCTGACAAGAGATTTACTGGGCAACATTAGATGCTATTTACTGATAAATGATGGGGTACTTCATTAGCTAATGTTGAAAAATCATGGTAGACGTAACAGAATTATTAGGGCTTGTATAGAAATCCCATTCTGTAATGAGTTATTACTTGAAAATAATAGCGGCAATATGTTACAATTAAGCGCTCGGGAAGGGAGCTCTCCACAGAAAGCGTCAGCCCCTGAGTGATCCCCGAACCGCCGCTCTTACAAATGAGTTCCACCGGCTGCCATCCATCAAAACCGCACTCGCAGGAACTAATTGCGGAGACCGCGACCGGCAGAGGTGCGGGCCTGCGTTGCTCCGAGCAGCCCCGAATTGGAAAGCGGGGGGCCGAGCAGCCGCGGAGGGTTGCTTCCCCTTCTTTCCCTTACGTTTTCGGCCACGCGGCTGCCGGGACAGCGCTGCGGGCTGGGTCTCGTTTGTCCTGGACCCGCAGCCCCGCCAGGTGAGAGGGCAGCCCTGCTCCGAAACCCTCGCCCTGTCTGGCCGCCACGCGGGGTCCCCTCCACGTGCCTGTTAGATAAAGTGCGACGGGAATACGGTCACAAGACCCTCACTTCGGTGCATCCGCTGACACTTACTTTAGCCTTGCTTCTGAGAAACGTCGAAACGAGCAGAGAGCAGCACGGGCCGGGTGGGAGGTAAGTGTGGACATTCAGATCCCTCTCTGGCGGCAGAGGCCCGCCCTCAGGCGCCAGGGGAGGCACCCGAATCCGCATCAGGTGACTCGTGTCGGTGCCTTTGACACTTGAGGTCCAAAGGGGGCTGGAAGACACTGGCCCATGGCCCAGCCTAGCAGGGAATGAGCACCTGGCACAGCGCTTGTGCTGCCCCGGAGCCGGGCACAGCCCTGCCTGCCAGGCCCACTCACGACACCTCCAGCCACCTTCTCTCTGGAGAGGGCACGGGCACGTGGCAGACGCAGTGGGGCCTCACGGCTCGGGGACAGAATGACCAGCTCAAGGTCACAGCTCATGGCAGGCAGGGGTGTGTGAACCGACCCGGCTGGGAGGCCGGGGTTTCTCTGCCCGGCCTTGCCTTTCCCCCAGGTGTCAGCTGTTTCCCGTGGAATCGCTGACGGGCCCATGCCCTGGATGTCAGAATTTAATCTTGAAACGAGACCAGCATAGGATCCCCTCGGAAGCACAGAGGGCCCCCCGGTCTGAGTGCAGCTGCAGCGTCGCGGGGTGTCTGTGGTCGTCACAGCCCCGGGAAGGACATCGTGGTTTTATTTTTTATTATTATCTTTTAATTCTTACCCAAAGATATTTATTTCCATTGCTTTTGAGAGAGAGTAGGGGGAAGAGAGAGAGAGAGAAAGAGAGAGAGAGGGAGAGAAACACTGACGTGAGAGAGACACATCGATGCCTCCTGCACACGCCCCGACCAGGGCTGGGGACAAGCCTGCAACCGAGGTGGTTGCCCCCTTGGCCGGAATCGGAGACCCTTCGGTCTGAAGGCCGACGCTCTCGCCGCTGAGCAACAGGCTAGACCAGGACTTCGTGGTTTCACAAGATGAGGTATTTTCAGGGGGTTCCCGCGGAGGAGACTTGACAGGACGTCATGCGTGTCCCTGGTTAGAAGGACTGGAACCTGCATGCAGACGTCTCAAGTGATTGGATTCCCAACGTCCTTATGTTAATAAAAGGTTTAGCCACAGGTAAGATTTACGATTTATCACTGAAAGCCGCAGAACCTTGGAGACACAATCGCCTTCCTCCCAGCGGCTCCCGATACCTATAGAATAGTTGTTTCATATTTTAACCGCTCTGAAATGGCCGGGACGAATGGCTGACGTGCTAATTTGTGCCCGGAGTTGACCACGATGGATTTTATCATTTACTTGGGAAGTAGACCCAGCAGAACTCAAGTGACTTGTGTCTTCTTCATGGACTTTCATGATGCGTTTAGGAAAGAAAGATCATAGGAGATGCAGTGTACAGACGCCTAACACAGGCCCGTCTCGCGAACTCGCAGTTTATCTGGCATTCTACACGCGGCTTAATGTGGACACACTGTTAACTGTCCAAATACAATCGCTAAGTCGGGATTGCACAGCTTCCCCTTTACGTGGGGGCCTTCTAATGAGGCACATTAAACTCCCTGCCCACTATTGACTAAAAGAGCTTCACTCCCCGCTCTTGATAAGTATTCCCTGTGCAGTGAACCAAAGGCTGCATTGAATTTTGGCTAATTTAGGATCATAATTAAAAACATATATTGCTTCCCCAGCGCAATCACTCAAAGTTAAAATTATTGAATTTTGTTGACGTTGAGCCTAAAGAGCGGTGACCGGTGCTTCGTGCTTCGAGGAGACGGGACTGTCCTCTGTGTGCCGACCTCGTCCTGCCTGGAGGCAGCATCTTCTTAAAGGCAGGAGGGGACAGAGCTGCCATGTCGAAGGACCGAAGCTGCCCCCGTGATGAGATGACGCCGGACGTCGTCGCTGCAGGACCGCCAGCGGCAGTCCCCACGTCTGAGGATGAGGCCCAGCCGGGACCTAACCCGGGACAGTGTTCTCGGGGCCATCCCGGGAGCGTCTCCTCTCTGGAAGGCGCCCTGCTCTCGCCGGGTGCTCCACCTGGAACAGCTAACCCGCGGCGAAGCTCTGCACCGTGTGAGTTCCCACTTAGCATTTTTTTTTTTTTAAGTGAATTTAATGATATTAAAAATGAGTGAATTTAAAGCCCAATTATGAAGAAACTGCACTGAGCTTAATAGGCGTATAAATTTTCAGAACAGGTGGCTTTCCTTGTTTGAGGTGAGAGGAGGGGGGGGGCTGGTTCTCTCTGCTGTGGCCACGGGCCCTTGTGCGCCGTGGATGGGAAGGCAGGTCGCTGCAGCCGCAGTGGAAGCAGGGTGGAGGGTCCTCGGAATAGTAAAAGTAGAGCGGCCCCGTGACCCCGAAATTCCTCTTCCAGGTGTTTATCCGCCATCGTTGGCATCAGGATCTCAGAGAGACACCCGCACCCCTGTTCGCCGCAGAATTATCCACAACGGAAAGAACTGCGTGTCCACGGACGGTGAGTGGGTGGAGAATATACGGTGTTTACATGCAGCGGAGCCTCCGGGAAGAAGGAAACCCCGCCCTGTGAGCCCCGAGACGCTATGTGAATGAAGCGAAGCGTCACAGGAGAAACACTGAGCAATGCCCTTACACGAAACACCCAGCAGAGTGACGCCTGTGGGAGCCGGGGCTCCCAAGGGTGCTTGTTGGGGTGTCAAAGTTCAGTGATGGGAGAGGGCTGGGTGCAGAGCTCTGCGAACACCATCGAGCCCGTGGGACGCGCACGTGACGCTCGTTAAGGGGCACGTCTCAGGTGAGCTCTTTTTATCCCAAGGAAAGAAAGAACCACTGGGTTTGTGCAGGCGGAGAAACTGAGGCCCTCAGCGGACAGGGATGAGGACGGTGATGTCTGACCCTCACCCCTCCCGCCCCCTAAGCGGAGGCACCCTGTAGATACCAACGCCCCTCTCTCGGGTTTCCCCGGGCGGGCCCTCCGGCCCGGGATTGGGAGGTACGACCCGAACGGAAGGAACGCGTCAGGGCCCGCATGGCGACATGCAGCCAGGGGCCACCCCTCAGCCCTGCCAGGGGGCCCCCGCGGCCGGCGTCCCCACCATCCCGCAGCTCCGGTCCGGCTCTGGCCGGGAACGCGGACTCCCGGGGGGCGCCCGGCCCGGGCCTCTCCCTGAGCCCCTGTCGCTGGTTGACATGGCAACGCTGGGCCGACTTTAAAACGGATTGATGGGCGGCGCGGGCTGGTTTGCTGCCCGAGTCTCCACACCGGTGCAAGGACTGTGTTCAGCCAGACAGATAACACGGCTCAGGCCTCCGAACGCAGCATCTGCTTAATATAATAAGGCCCCATAATTCATTTTTAACTCCCCCTAATTGCTCCTGTCATGTCGTCATCACAAATATTAGGTCTGTGGGGGAGGAGCGGGCCCGGGTGCCAGGCCGGGGCGCCCCACGGGCGGGGCAGCGCTAATCTAATTAGGGAGCCAGCCAGCCCGAACCCCATTTGCCGGTACTTAGCATTCACAAGTCAGGTCCCAGCAGATGCGCTGCGAAATTAATTTCCTCTGGTGTAACCAGAAATCCTCTGTTATGCAATCTCCATTTCACAGATGATAACCTATTATCACTCTATTCAAGGGAAATGTGCTAATCGCCAGAGGAAAACTGAATTATTCATATTCGCTCATTTCCATTCCGGGGCAGCGCCCGTCTTTTCAGGCGTCGGGAGGCTAATGTAAACATGACCAGATCCTTGTAAATTGGCTTGTAGAAGAGGCTGTTAGCGCGCTGCCTGGGGACGCTCCGGGCCCGGGCGCGCCCGGGGGGCGCGGCATGTGGGCGGCAGGCTGCTGGCAGGTGGCGGGCGCGCGGGCGGGAGCCAGGTCAGCGCGTCAGCTGTCGGCTCGGAGCGCGCCACGTGGCGGTGCCGTGGACCCGGGAGGCAGACGCCGGGCAACAAGTGTCCGCGGCGCGCACAGCCTGGCGTCCGCGGGTGGCGCCCTCGTGGACGGGGGTCGGGATGGTTCTGGGCTCCCGCCTGCGCTCCCGGGCTCCCCGCACCCGCCCCGGGCCTGCGGATCCCCAGGAGGAGCGCAGGGAAGGGACCTGCTTGGGCAAACACCACCCGGGACCAGGGATGAAGAAGCCCCGTCCTGCCCTGGCCGGTGTGGCTCAGTGGTTAGTGTCGGCAGGCAGGCTGTCGGGTCCCGGGTCCCACGCCCGGCCAAGGGCACGGCCCTCCGTTGCAGGCTCGGCCCCCGGCCCCCTTTGGGGTGTGTGCAAAAGAAAGGAAACCAAGTCCTCCTCACGGGGGCTCCCCTCACCGGTGATCCGGCCCCTCTTCCGACGTCTTGGGGATCCGGGTTCTGGGACGGGCTCCTATCCTCGTAATGAACTTCGGGGCAGTAGGGGTGTGAGGTGTCAGGGGTGAGACCTGAGGGTCCTTCTGTGCTCCCCAGGGGACCTTCCCCCAAACCTGGCCCTGGCCCTAAGCTTCGGCTCCAGGAGAGCCCAGCACAGGGAACACCGGACGCCCTCCGAGTCCCTCCCGTGCCTTCAGGTCCGGGCCCCCCGCTCCTGCCTGCTAAGCCGGGGGCAGGCAGAACCCCGCACCCTGCCCCTGCCCCTGCCCCTGCCCCTGCCCCCGACGGTGGGCGAGGGGGTCTGAGCAGCCCCTCAGCTCCTCCCTGACGGCTCTTTAAGGGCCTGCCCCTCGAAAGCCCCGAGGGCCGTGACCCCTCAGTGCTTGTCTATCACGTGGGCACCCGTTCGAGAGGCCGGGCACCCATTCCTCAGGCAAGGGAGCAGCAGGAGCCTGGCCCAGGATCTGTCCAGGTGCCTCCGTCCTCACGGAGGGAGAGGGACACGGAGGGAAGGGGGAGAGGGAGGGGGAGGGGGGAGCACCGACGGGCGCAGAGCCTGGCTCTGGAATGGTGCCCCGGCAGCGGGCGTGGTAACCAGCGTCCTTAGAAGACCCAGAAGCCAGTGTCTCCGGTAGGGCTTTGGGGTCAGAGGAGACGACTGGGCCTCGTGTTCCTTCCTTCCCCTCAGCTCCCGCCCCCGGACGTCGCTCAGTCTCCGTCCGGTCTCCCTTCCTCCCCTATGACGCGGGGCCCGCGGAGCTCGGCGCGTACCCACCGGGCTTCTGCTGATTCCGGTCCTGAGCTGGGGGCCACGAGGGTGGCCGGCCCCTGGTCTGAGAGTGGACGTTCTCTGCAGGCAGATGGGGGGGGGCAAAAGAGATCATTGCGAAGGAGGAAGCCGCGAGCCCGGATGCCAGGCTGCGGGAGCACGTGGAGGGCAGCCAGCCCGGGAGGGTGGCAGGAGCTCTAGCGAAGGCCCGAGTAAGGCCCTGGGGAGGAGTCTGTAACCTGGGGTCAGCGGGGGGCGGGAAGCCCTGCCGGTTTGGGGGAAGCTGGTCAGAAAGGGCGCCGGAGGAGGGCATCTGTCCGCGGGGCTGCGCAGCCCCCGTCCCGGGCGGGGAGAGTGGGCGCCAAGGCCGCAGCCAGCGGGAGCCCAGGGGGCTCACGACAAGGACAAGCACCTGCCGTCCGTCCCTCGGGGTCCCTCACAGAGCAAACCAGGGGAACTGGGGGCTCCTGCCAGGCGCGAGGCTCCTGCCAGAGGAGGCGCCCCAGCTGCTCCTGAGGACTGAGAGGAAATGAGGTGTCACTGAGCAGATGTGTCCAAGGCCCTGAGCATCGAGAAGCGGCTGGGCGGTGGCAGGCGTCACAACCGCCCCCGCGGACCCGGGCAGATCACCTGTGCCCCCCGCGGGCGGGCCGGGGCCTCCCTCCCCGCCCTGCCACGGCCATTGGATGTTGTGGCCTCAGAACTGTCCTTGCCTTAGAAAGGTAATAGTCTTGCCCGGCCGGCGTGGCTCAGCGGTTGAGCGTCGACCTGGGATCCAGGAGATCGGGGCTCGATTCCCAGTCAGGGCACAGGCCTGGGTTGCAGTCTACAGCCGATCAATGACTCTCTCATCACTGATGTTTCTGTCTCTCTCTCTCCCTCTCTCTGAAATCAATAAAGATATATTAAAAAAAAAAAAAAGAAAGGTAATATTCTTTTTATTCTGAAATATGATCAAGAGACTATTTGGAGAACATAAAAATAAGGAACAGATTGAAATAACTACACTATAGACACAGTTCTGTGCTGTACACTGAGGCTATAGGCCTCTGCGTTTCCATACATACAAGAACAAGACATTCTTGTTCCGAATTTTGTATGAATATCCATTTTCCCTTCTTGGGGATCAACAGCGGAGAGAGGGGTTTCCATGCTGGGGCATGAGGCCGTTCCATGTTCATTTCCTTCAGAGGCTGCTACGCCTTTTGATTCCAGAGTGGCCGTGTGGCTTTAGATCCGCCCTGATAGCCGGGCGTTGTCACCGTGGCCACCCCGCCGTCCTCGGTGCGCAGCGGCGCCTTCTGTTGTTTTAATCTGCATTTCTCTCCTGCACGAAGATGCCGAACGTCTCCTCGTGGGCACCCACCCTCCCCTGCGTGTGCCCTTTGGGGAAACGGCTCTTCGTGCTTGGCGTCTACTTTCTAGTTGGGTTGTTTGGATCGTCACCGACGAGTGTCCCCCGCACATCGTAGGAGCAGTTCTGCGTCAAACGCGTGGACGGCTCGTCTTCTCGCCCTCTTTCCGGAGTGAAGTGTGTCGTTCCGACGAGGTCGATTCCTCGGCTCATCAAAAGCGCTTATGAGCTGAGCGTTTGGCGTCAAGCGTAAGAACTAATCCCAGATTCCGAAGATTTTCCCCGTTGTTTTTCTTCTGTTTTACATTTTATCTTTCATCCCATGATCCATTTTCAGTTAATTCTTCTGTAAGGCGTGAGGTTTGGCGGAGGGGTAGGCTTCTGCTTTGTTTTGTTTATGTGTTTGCGTGAGGAGGTTTTCACAGTTTTGAGGCCATTTTGTTGATTTTCCATTTCGGTTTTTTGCGTCCGAGAGTCCGCTTGGCCCCATTCGCCGAAGGGCTGTGCTGCCTCCAGTGACTCACTCTGTGTCTGTCAAACTCGGCTGAGCACGTCTGTGTGGGCCTCTGTTCCGTTCGGTTGAACCTCGAGTCTCTCCCTGTGCCAACCCCACGCTCCACACGCTGCTGTTGACGCACAGCCAGGCTCAGTCTCAGGCGGCAGGGTCTCCCCCAGCCTGTTCTTAACTTTCCAGGTCGAACAGCCACCGTCCCCCTGTGCTGTCCCATGGAAATTTTGGAATAAGCTTGTCTATGTCTGTAGAAGACCTTGCTGGGATTTGGTGGGAATTTCACTGAAACAATAGCCCCATCTGACCTTTTTTGATGTTGAGTCTTCCAATCCGTGGACCCGGTATATCTCTCCATTTATTTAGATATTTTATTTTCTTTATCATTTTATCGTTTTCAGCATCCAGACCCTGCACATTCTATACCAAAGCATTTCATCTTCTTTAGAGAATCGTATAAGGTAACTGCGCTTCGTTACCACGTGTTCACTGTGCACATACACGGACCTGACGGGTTTTTGTGTGTTGATCCTGGGCGTGCAACATTGCTAAGCCTCTAATCCGTGGCAATTTATTTCAGTAACAACAGGAAACTCACAGGCATTGCCCTGAAAGGCCGTAGGAACTTGAGCAAGGGGATGTCATAGTTAAATTCGTGAGGTAGAGAGATGGCCCTGATGGGAAGATGACTGCAGGACCCGGGGGCAAGACGGGTGACCTGGGGAGCAGGTGACACCAGGCAGAGGGAGACGGGCTTCCCGGGGCTGCAGCACAGCGTTGGGATGAAGACGGGTGAGTTTGCAGAAGGGTAACAGGTAAGAATTACCTGAACCTGGTGACCGGCTGTTTGTGGGGCACAGGGGTAGCCCTGCTGAGGAAGGGTGGCGTTGCCATGGGGTGGTGGCACCGAGCGTGGAGGGCGAAGGTGAGGGGGTTCGGAGGGGCCTTGATGAGCCCTGCACAGCCTGGCTCTGGGGCGCTGTGGGAATACTCAGAGGGCGCCACAGACGCTTGTGTAAATTGATCTGGGGCGAGAGCAGAGGTTCCGGGTCGTAGACGTAAAAGTTCGGAGTTATCAGCATATAAATGATAATTGAAGCTCTACCTAGGGATCAAGAGAAAGGTGCTAATAACACCATCAAACGGCGCAGTGGAGGCGGAACAGAAGGTAGCGATGGAGGAACAGACGGTGATGACACGGGAGCGGAGACGAGAGGAACCCCGCAGAGGGAGACGGAGGCGCACCGAGGAGGAAGCACTCGGAGGGATGTGCGGAGGCCCGGCCTCGCCTGAAGCCTGTCCCGCGGAACCGACTTCTCCCGCCGGTCCGCGCAGGGAGGCCCACTCGCCTCGCAGGGGTGCGATCCCGTCCCGCCTGCAGCCCCCGCGCCGGAGCAGAGGGCCCGGGGTGGGGGTGTCGCGGGTGGGCGGCCGTGGGCCTGGCGGTTCGCGCTCTGTGGCTTCATCTACATGCAGAGGGAAGGGTCTCAGCCCCTCCCGTCCCCACTGTGCATTCAGTTGGTGGCGTGAACAGCGCCAACCACACAGCCCGGCCCCGCCTTCCTCCTGCTGAGTCAGGGGCGCTCCGAATACCCCGTGTTTTATGTGGCTCCTCTTTAAATAAAAGGCCTTCCTTTAAGACAGCCCCTCAGGTGGGGTCTCACTTTTGCCAAAGCAAAGGGGTCAAGGACTCCCCCCCCCCCTCAGCTGGGGAAGCAGGGCCCGGCCACCCTGGGGGCGCCCCCGCCGTCCGGCCTCCTGTGTCCCTCCCCCGGCCACCCTCCTGGCTGTGGCTGCTGGAGGTGATCACACAGTGAACGGTGATTCCCGCGGCAGCCGGGCGTGGACGCCGCGGCCTGGGCCCTGCTTGCAGACGCGCTGGGCGGGGGAGAGACGAGCGCCCCCGCGGCCGCCACTGGGACTCAGGCTGAACTCGTGAGGATGGGTCAGCCGGTGCCACAGAGAGTTCGGTGATGTCACAGCGTAAACACGTCTGAACAGGCAAAGGCGGGAAGCCACGGCTGGCTCCACAAAAGCGGCCCCGGGGGTGGCCGGGCAGACCCCGCGCGGGGGGGACCTGGGCGGAGAGTGGGCGCAGGAGGCGGAGCCCAGAGCACGAGCAGAGCGACTGGTCCCTAAAGCGCTGTCCCCGTTCCGGATCCGCGCCCCTGGGACCCGTCGGAAACACAGACGCTCAGGCTGGCCTGGGATAGCCGCCTGTGAGGGGAGGGGACGGCGGTAACCAGGGTGGGCTGCCGGTGACCTTCGGGGTGACCTTCTGTGTCTGTCGCCCTGGAGAGCAGAGCTGGAGGGGAGAGGGGAGCCTCAGACCGGGGAGAGGGCAGGAGGGCGTGGGCCTGGCACGGGCACAGGGCAGGCGTGGCCTGGGGGACAGACACCTCTCCTGCTTCTTTTAAATACGTTTTTATTGATTTTTTAGAGAGACCGGGAAGCATCAGTGTGAAAGAGAAATATTGGAACATCGATCGGCTGCCTCCTGCGCCACCCTGCTGGGGAGGGAGCCCGCAACCCGGGCATGTGCCCTCACTGGGAATCGAACCCCGGACCTTTTCGTGCACCAGACGACACTCAACCACTGAGCCACACAGGCCAGGGCCACATCTCTCCTTATTCTGGATCTTTTTTTTTAAATCATTGGAGACAACATAGTCATTTTACACAGATGTATTATTGTCCCTGCCATAGACTCATTTGGTAAGTATCTTCTATTTCCAAAATCATCACAAAATCTTTTACAATTGTCTTCAGTTACCCAGATTCCGAATATCCCCGGTCTCGCCTATGACCTCGAATCCAGACGCCTGCTTCCCGGGGCGTCACCTGTGTTACTTTAGTCAGTCTGCTGTTTTCTGCAGGAAGCGACGCGGGTGAGCCAGGGACTTTCCCGCCCCGGGAATCCGAGCATCGCGTCGGACGTTATTTTAATCTCTGCTGAGTTCTCTTAAAGATCTATCCACCTTATTGTATATTTTTTATCAAAGCTATTTGAACATTTTAGGACATGTAATTATAGTTTGGGATTATCGGGCAATTCGAGATTAGCAGTAAATTAGTGTAAGTTTAATACGTCAAAAGCTCTGTTGGAACCAATGTGCAGAGCGGGTTGCTTTTTAGGGGCAGAGAATTTTTATCTGGAGTTGAATTTGTGCCTGGAAAATGCCACCGCTACCAAGGCAGAGTGTCGTTAAGCAAAACAACTTCTGTAGCGTCCTTGGCCACAATTAACTTTAATGGGAGAGCACTTAGGTCGCGTCGGACCAGCCCCTCCCCTTACCCACACCAGCAGCCGGAGTCACGAGGGGCCTATACATCTCGGGGATGGTCACTTAAAGTCGTCTCTACAAACGTGCAAAACGGACTCACCGTCCTGAGCTACGGAGACAGAGGAGAGAGGCTGGAGGAGGGACCGTCCATGCAGTTTAGACAGAAGGAGCCACACTTCGTAGGACGTGCATCGACCTTAAACCCGGGAGGAGGAAAGTGGTTTTGATTCTTTTATTTAAACTTTTACAGTGAAATTCCTTCTAAAAATTGAATTTGAGGACAGAAGTGTCCCACTCTGGGCCTGATTGTAAGGACTGGGCATGATATCGGTACAGTCTCTTTTTCTTTACGACCTATAGAAATACTGACGTCTGCTTATGACGGGAGAAATGAGAGGCATTCCCAAGCCCCCTCCCCAGGCCTGATGGAAATTTGAAATTACTGTCAGATGTAAGCATTCGAGAGCCACAGAGGAGCAGCGAGGTGGCCCGGGATGCTCGGCCCTCAGGCACCGACCGGTCAGCTAACAAAGCCTCACTTCTCTACCTGGAGCAGCTCCTGGGCCACGTGGGACCCAAGGAAAACTCATGAGACTGGATGTCAGAGCTGGTTGGCAGGTAGAAAAGTGTAATTGATTTAAAAATACCCTTTCCCTGAATGTAAGCAGAACAGGTTTTCAAAATCAAGGAAGTTCAACAACGACACTGCAATAAAGTTAATTCTTGTAAAATAGTCTAATGTCTTTTAGTAAGTGACTTAATCTAGGGAGCTAATGAGATCAGGGTCCAAGGATGTGGCATCTGACCTGGGCAAAGTCCCCCATGCAGAGTACAGCTCTGTTCATCCATCCACCCCTCCACCATCCACGCCCCTCCTTCACCCATCCGTCCATCTGTCCATCCATCCACACCCCTCCTTCATCCATCCATCCGTCCATCCATCCATCCATCCATCCATCCATCATCCATTCATCCATCCATCCATCCAAACCCCTCCTTCATCCATCCACACCCCTCCTTCCCTCCACCCTTCCTTCATCCATCCATCCATCTGTCCATCCATCCACACCCCTCCTTCATCCATCCATCCATCCATCATCCATCCATCCATCCATCCATCCATCCATCCATCCATCCATCCATCCTTCCATCCATCCGTCCATCCATCCATCCATCCACACCCCTCCTTCATCCATCCATCCATCCATCCATCCATCCATCCATCCATCCATCCATCCATCCACACCCCTCCTTCATCCATCCATCCATCCATCCACACCCCTCCTTCATCCATCCATCCATCCATCCATCCATCCATCCATCATCCATCCATCCGTCAGCCCCAAATCCACCCGCCCGCCTCTCCCTCCCTCCTTCCACCCTTACAACTGCCCCCCACCCAAACTTCACCCACTGCACTAAACCTCCCACGATCTATCCACCCTCCGTCGTCCGCCCACCCACCCGTATTTGAGTGTCCTGAGTGCTAAGCGCAGTTTTCAGTGATGGGAACAAGATTGTGAGAAAATATTCTCTAAGAAGATTAAGGTCCTATGGGGGAAAGAGAGGCATCTAGGACGTTCAGATACAGTACATTTGGTGCTAAAATGGCACCGTGGTGTCGCACGTAATTAAAAGACGAGCAGCGGCCGGGGTGAGGCCACAGGTTTCCCCGAGGAGGGTGAGGGTGAGGTCACAGAACGTGCCGGGGATGAAAGTCGAGGGGCAGCCCAGGGACATTGAACATCTTGATATGGCGGAGAGACTGCGTTTGGAGAGAGACGTGATGAGAAATAGCCCTAAAAAGGGGCACAGGGGACGGACTAAAGTCCACCTCATGCGGGAACCTCAGATTCTGAAATTGAACAATGAGGGTTACGGTGTTTGATTAGATCCCGCCTCCCTGCAAAATAAAAATAAATTAATCGACATATTTCGCTGGCCTCGCTTTGCTCTGTGTCCATATAGATCCCGCTGGGGAACAGGAGTGTGTTCGTCCTGCGTCCACAACACGTGTTCATTGCAGACGTCGTCATGAGTAACGGAGGCACCGGGGGAAGCGAGAGAAATTGTGGGGAGGCCTCCCATCCCCAAAAATATGTCCTAAGGAGGGAACAGACATCTCATCGCTCAGGTCCAGCAGTTCACCTTCCTGGGGGAGGGCGGCCGTTTAAGCTTTAACTTTCCACGGGAATCATAAAGAATCTAAACTACGTGTATCTGGGTTTAGCCAAGTGAGCGTTACGGGTCAGAAACGCTTCTGAGCGTAGAAACGAAATTGTTCAGGAGAAAAAATCACCCCCTTTTCATTCTCCCCCTTTTCTTCCAGTGAACGGACAAACAAGCAGATATGCTGAGCGCATCTTTAACAAATCATCCAAGACCACTTCCGTCGAAAAGAATCTGAGCCCGCGGCTGGGCTGGCCCCCTCCCGTCCGCAGCGCCCGCCCGGCCCTCTCCCGCGCCTCCTGCCACCCTCCCTGAGAGCAGAGCGAGGAGGGCCAGCGGCGGCCGACCCGCGGCGAGTGCGCCGTCTCCGCGGGACTGTCCCCTGAAACACTCGGCCTCCGCACAGACCGGCTTTCGCAGCGTCTTCCAAAGAGCGGAGACCATCGGCGACGGAATCGGGGACACCGCGCGGGGGACGGTCACGCCGTCCCGGCCTCGCGTGGCCGTGCAGCGTCCCGCAAAACCTGCCAGCGCCCCGCCTGGGGCCGCCCCACGGCACCCCATGTCGTCTCCGGGACACAAGCCGCCCCCCACGAGCGTCTCTCAGGAGCCGGGAAGCGCTCGCATCGCACCGAAATCCCCCCATCGAGGCGTAAGCCACTTCCTGCCCCGTCCTCGGCGTGGAGAGGGGACAGCTGGCCGCCGGGCTCCGCACAATAACCCTTCACCGCCCTGAAGATGGTTATTAGGTCGGCTCCTCTCCTCCAGGCTAAATCATCACAGATCCTTTAATCCCCCTTCCGAGGTGCTATCTTCCGAGTCTTCAATCATTTCTGCTGCTCTCGACCGAATCCTTCCCAGCACCTTAAGTCCTGGTGTGTCCCCTCCCGCGGGGGTGGCACCAACGGTCTGAATAGCTCGGCAGCCCGAGGGCATGGCAGTGTCCCCGGTGGAGGGCGGCTATGCCCCCGGGGACACGGCCGAGTTCGCCTGAGAGCCTCTGCGTTCCTGTGACACGTCCTGCAACCCCCCCCCCCAGCCACAAACAGAAGAGCAGCAGCAGTAAGGACAGCGAAGGGGCCTGAGGGGAGCCTGCGGGGGGCCGGCGGGGGGCCCCGGGGGCCGGCGTTCCGTTCCCACAGCGCGTCCATGCGCTTCTTTATAATTATTAGTTTCCTTTGTCAAACTTAAAAAACCCCAAACGTATTTGCTTGCACCCCTTTCAGCACCTGCTCTGGGTCCTTTGCTGACAGATCCCAAGTTTATCATTTTAAGTTCCGACAACTGGGGTTTGCTGTTTCAGACACTGGTGAGAACCACCTGGCATCATGTGCCTTGGAGGTAAGAATGGCCTGCGGGTCACCCGGCTGTCAGGTGAGAACGGCCTGCAGGTCACCCGGCTCAGGTGAGAACGGCCTGGGGCCACCCGGCTCAGGTGAGAACGGCCTGGGGCCACCCGGCTCAGGTGAGAACGGCCTGGGGCCACCCGGCTGTCAGGTGAGAACGGCCTGGGGCCACCTGGCTCAGGTGAGAACGGCCTGGGGCCACCCGGCTCAGGTGAGAACGGCCTGCGGGTCACCCGGCTCAGGTGAGAACGGCCTGGGGCCACCCGGCTGTCAGGTGAGAACGGCCTGGGGCCACCCGGCTGTCAGGTGAGAACGGCCTGGGGCCACCCGGCTCAGGTGAGAACGGCCTGGGGTCACCCAGCTGTCAGGTGAGAACGGCCTGGGGCCACCCGGCTCAGGTGAGAACGGCCTGGGGCCACCCGGCTGTCAGGTGAGAACGGCCTGGGGTCACCCGGCTCAGGTGAGAACGGCCTGGGGCCACCCGGCTCAGGTGAGAACGGCCTGGGGCCACCCGGCTGTCAGGTGAGAACGGCCTGGGGCCACCCGGCTGTCAGGTGAGAACGGCCTGGGGTCACCCAGCTGTCAGGTGAGAACGGCCTGGGGCCACCCGGCTCAGGTGAGAACGGCCTGGGGCCACCCGGCTGTCAGGTGAGAACGGCCTGGGGTCACCCGGCTCAGGTGAGAACGGCCTGGGGCCACCCGGCTCAGGTGAGAACGGCCTGGGGCCACCCGGCTCAGGTGAGAACGGCCTGGGGCCACCCGGCTGTCAGGTGAGAACGGCCTGGGGCCACCTGGCTCAGGTGAGAACGGCCTGGGGCCACCCGGCTGTCAGGTGAGAACGGCCTGGGGCCACCTGGCTCAGGTGAGAACGGCCTGGGGTCACCCGGCTGTCAGGTGAGAACGGCCTGGGGCCACCCGGCCTGCCCGAGGGGCTGGGTGCCTGGTGCCTGGCCTGCAGCCTGTGTGCAGGGTGCCCCTAGCGGAACCAGTAAGTAGGGAGACGAGGTCCTCAGAGTGACTCGTCCCCCACGCTCCCCGCTGTGGAATCGCCACCTCCTCCGGCCGTTCAGTGAAATTTCCGGTCAGGGTTCAATCTGCCCCCTTCTCTGGGGTCCCGGCCGCTCCCAGCCTGGCGTCCTGGTGACCCAATGACCACGCTTTCCTGACTCTCAGAAACTCGATGAAAGGGCTCAAGTAGCCCCGAGCGAAGCTTTTCCTCGGGCCGCGCCGTGGGCTGTGCTCCCTGACGCGCAGTGAGCCGGGCGAGCGTGGTCTGAGCAGGCCCACAGGCGCCGAGGAGCTCACGGTCTGGGCGACCTGTCTCCCGTCTGCTGACTAGAATTTCACGCACGATAAACACATGTCGTGGGAAAGGGTGGAAAACGGGACGGGAGTTGGGTCTTTCACTGCGGCTTCCGTGGGACGCTTCCTGTGTGCATGTTAAGATGTAGCTTGTCGATTCTCTTTATGCAGAAACTACTTATAAAGCAACTGATGCCAGCTCTGAGAAAAGACTAAGCTAATTCAAACATCACGTTCCATTACCCTCGTCTTAAAAATATTTAAGATTTGTTTTCATTCGAAACACAGCCACGCTCACCATAGCGTCGATTAAACTCCGCAAAACGTTTTCAAACTCGAGTCTAACCCTGGTGACGGCCTCACCCGGAGGAGGGGAAACACTTTTAATCGGTATCTGCACCTGCCTCTCGACCCACCGACGGGGACTCGCCGGACGCCCTCTACGAGCCCCAAACCCGACGAGAGCTGGCCCCGGGCGGCTGGTAACCGCGTCTACACTCAGCAGACGGGCGCAGGGCGCCAGCCGCCCTCGGACACAGCGTGTGTCCCCCCCCCGGACAGAACCAGAGGGAAGGGGCCTTCTGGGCCGGGCGGCCGGGGGCTTCGGTCTGGAAGCAGGACAGCCCTGGCCCGGCGCTCCCAGCTGTCTCCCCCTCGCGGTTGCCACCATCGCCGAGCGGAGGCACACGCCGGCTTTTTTCTTTACTTTTGAAAAAGTTCCCTGGCGCTCGCGTACCTGACAGCTGGCGAAGCCGCTCAGGGTGGGAGCCTTTTCCTGAGGAAAGCGGGGGCGCGGAGTCTCCCAACCTGTCGCCCCGGGGGGCTCCTTGTGCTCATCCCTCCGTGTTTAGAAATGAAATAATATTGTCTCAACGGCGGCAATTTCCTTTTATCCTCAGAATAAGAAAACTGTAAATTGCAAAACAGGCGAGGAAAGAGCATAATTACTGCTTTTGTTTATTCGCGCCATATTAACGTAATATAATTATGCTCTAAGCAGACAGGACCTTATGGATATTTAACAATAACGGCGTCAAAATGCCACGGACGGTTATTCTAATGACACATAAAAAAACCCAAAAACTTAAGAGATGAAATGATTTTTTTTCTGTTTCAAGGGGACAAATGGCTGAAGGTTGACCACTGAGGCGCCGCACCGCCGAGCGGCGTGGAAGGTGACAAGCGTCTTGTCTCAAAGGTGAGCAGGGGGGTCACGTCCCTGCGCAGGGAGCCCGACACCCCTGGGAAAAGTCTAGAAAACCCCAGGAAACCTCCGGAGAAAGGGAGGCAAAAAGTCGAAACAGCAGCAGCCCGAAGGTGACAAGGTGCCGCCTTCTCCAGAGATAAACCCACACTTGGCGATAGTCCAGCGCGTCAGAAAATCGGGGTGAGCGGAGCCCAGAGGGCAGAGCAGTGAGGCCGGAGACGGGCGGGTCTGTGGGGCCAGCGCCCCGCGGTGTGGACCAGCTGCGGGCAGGAGCAGCATGGCCCCTGCCCCCGGGCAACCCAGGCGGGCCCAGGTCCGGAGCCGGGACCACGGTGCAGACGCTCCCTGTGGGCCGGGGGAGGCCCGTCCTGCTGGGCAACGGGGTGTCTTATGGTCTGGGGGAGCCAGAGCTCAGAAATCAGCCTGGACCCCAGAGTCCCCCGGAGACACCGGCTGGGGTCCTGAGGAAGCCGGATCCGGCCCACGTGGGGCGGGCTCTCGTGGCTGGCGGGGTTTGGACACTTCCTGCCTTGAATTGAAGTGGGTTTGCAGTGTGCTCAGTGAGAAAAGGAGACCTGGGCCTGAAATGGATTAACAATCACAGCGATGTGGGGTTTTTTTTTTAAAAAAAAAATCTTTATTGATTTCAGAGAGGAAGGGAGAGGGAGAGAGAGAGAGACATCAATGATGAGAGAGTCATTGATCGGCTGCCTCCTGCATGTCCCCGACTGGGGATCGAGCCCGCAACCCGGGCATGTGCCCTGACCAGGAATTGAACCCCAATCGCCTGGGCCCTGGGTCGATCTCGGCCGCTGAGCCACGCCGGCCGGGCTACAACAATGTTTAATGCGTCCGCCCGACCTCCCCGCATTCCTTCCCACGGCTTATTCAACCTAAACCCAAAACAACGCCTGAGGCCGCACAGGCTTCACCTTTCCCGCCCCCGGTGACGACCGGGCCTCAGAGGCTCGGCCACTGGCTGCAGACCCGTCCTCCGAGGGCCCACAGGAGGCGTCGGTCCGTCCGTTCGCTTCACAGGCGTCGGCCGAGCAGCCCCGGCGCTCTGGGAGACGGGGCGAGAGCGAGGGGAGCCCCATCCCGCGGGCGGCCGCCTGGGAGAGGAGCGGGCGCGAAGCTGGGGACCGCGCACAGGCACGCAGGCCGCGCTCGCGACACGAGCAGGAGACGGGAGGCGGGACTGAGCCCAGCGCCCTCCTGGAGGAAGCGGCAGGTGGGCCGAGACCAGGGCAGGAGACGCCGCGTTCCGGGCCGGGGTTCAGAGCTTCGCGGGCTTCGCGGGCGCGTCCCGTCTGCTCCCGCGGTGGCCTCTGCGCCGCGCGTCCCGGCCACGTTTCCCTCCCCGCTGAGCTTCCAGTGTTCTCCCTCTTCCGCGCGATGTTGTTTTTCACCCTCCAGGGGCGTTGTTGTTGGAGTAGAACGTGAGGCGGGGCTTCAGCCGACTCGTCCCAGGTGAGCCGCTGGAGGAAGCGGCTCCTCCAGGACCCTCCTCTCCGGGGCTGGCGGCACCGTTACCTGCGCGGTGTGCGCAGAGAATGACGCCGGGCGCGGGTCGCCTGCTGTCTGCGTGACCGACTGGCCTGTTTTAAACACTGAAATGTCCCGCTGCTCGCACGTCCTTTCCTATGAAAGCGGTGAAGCGAGTGCAGTTGTTGTAGAGAAAGCGGGACGTATGGAGGCAAATGGAGAAAACAGAACCGCCCGAGCGCCGGAGGCGGGGAGACGCCTGATCGTGTCCGTGAAGCTAGATCAGGGCCCGAGGCCGCCGTCCCAGCGACCGCCTGTTTTTCCCTCGCCTGTGAATCTCCTCCCGCGGCGGCGGCTCCCTCTCACCGCCCCGGGCGGCGCCGCCCTCCTGGCCGACGACAGGACCGCGCAGGGCCGCCCACGGCACAGCCTCCCTCCTGCAGAAACCGCCGACCCCGCGTTAGTCCTTGAGTTTCACGCAGGAACGCCCCGTCCCGACCGTTGCTGCTGGGCCGCCTCCGGCCTCTTCCTGAGCAGCGGCTCCCACGAAGGAAAACCTGGGGCTGGGCGGAGGCCGGTCAGGGTCCGTCCTCGCCTGGGACCTCGCTCCCCCGGGCCGCGGTCCGTCCGAGGCCGTCAACTCCTCTAAACTAGAGAAGAGCCGAGAAACGGGGCATCGAAGGTCACTGGCAGCTCATTCCCGCGGAACGGGGCGTGTTCAGCTACCGGGGCACACGGCAGGCGCCGGGCGGCCGTCCCGGGAAGCGGTGTGGCTCCCGCAGCGGCGCCTCCGTGGACCGACGCGGTTTTCCGCCCCGAGGGGCCGGCTCGGGGGAGGTCAGGGAGCTCAGTCTCGTCCCTTCTCGTCCGGGCAATTAAAGGGACACGGCTGTCGCCACCCGGTAGATCCTGTGGACGCACAGCCCGCCGGGGTTGAAGGGCCCTTATTTAGTATTCACGGTCGGGGGGGTCCGTCCGAGGTGTCGGGGAGCCCCCGGAGAGGGGCGAGCCCCTGGAAACGCGCCCGTCTCCGCGGCGCCCGGCACGGCTGAGGGAGCAAGCGGGTTATTCCCATCGCCGCCCCGCACCGTCGCGGGGAACATAAAGCCGTCGCGGAGGGAACCCCGCCGGGAGCGCTCAGGTCCACAATTACAGCAAATGAAGATGCAGAATTAGCAGGCGCATTTCGCTTAATGAGAAGCATTAAATAAGTGCGAGCAAATGTACAGTAGGCTCCTGTGGAAACGAGGCCGAGCGCCGACCCGGAGACCCCGGCGCCTAGTGGCTGTTTTATTCGTTTACTTTTCTTAGGTTTTAGAAAAACTCGTAAAACCGCCTCCAACTGAACGAGCAGCTAAGACGCAGATGAGAGCAGCAAAGCCTCTGCCCGAGACAGGTAGGTAGGTGGATAGTCACAGGTGCACACGCCCCGCGGCCTCGGAGCTGCTCCCCCGGCCGCGTCTCCCTCCCGGCCCCTCGCCGGCCATCTGCCCGTCCGTCCAGCCGTCCATCTGTGGAACGCTGGGGGCCGGCGGCCTGCAGGGAGGCGAGGAAGAGCTGTGTCCTGCCCCGGGGGCCGCTGGAGGTGCCTTTCCTCCTGGGCCTGCCTTCCTTTCTCGTGGTTTTCTAACTGTTCCTTCCTAACGCCGCTGGTTTTCAGTGTGAGCCAGACCCCGAGCCGGCGCCCAGGCCGACGCGTCTTCAGTCGAATCTCCCGAGAGACGACCGGGGGCGGGGAAGGCGGGAGGGGCGGGGGCCGGGGAGGAGAAGCTGACGGGCCTCCCGGGGACGCGTCTGCGCCCGCAACTCAGGCCGAGCCTGCGACGGGGCCCGCGGGGCGTGTGCATCCTGAGCGGTGCGGCCGGGTCCCCGCACGCAGGGGCTCCGAGAAACCGCTGCGTCTACAGAGGCGAGCGCGGCTGTTTCTAGGGCGGCACCGCTGAGTTCCGCGGCCTCAGCCAACCTGCCGGCGGAGCCAAGGCAGCCTCCTGTTCCTGCCAACGCCCGGCGTCGGCACCTGCGACCAGCCGGCAGACGGCGAGGCCGGCCCAGCGGGTGCGGGGGCCCAGCAGGCGGGGCGGCCGGACGCCCGCCTCGCACCCAGCTCCGCTTCCTCTGTCACGTGTAGAAACGGTGCGAACAAGAAAAACAGAAGCCCCGGCATAAACATTTTTAAAAATAATTTCCTTTTCTGTATTCAAACTTGTGTTAACTGTCTTCCTTACCTCCGAGGACACAGGGTGTCCCCCAAAAACGTGCACACGCACTTTGAATAGTTATAAAGGCGGCACTTGTTCAAACGCGTCTCCTCGGCTGTCCGCGTGCACGTTTGGGGACAACCCCCCAGAGAAGATCCTGAAGTTCTGCTCCGGGGTAAACGCGGCGCAGGTGCGGGGCCCCGGGGTCGCTGCTCTGTCATCCTGGTGACCGCGGTTCCCGAAGCAGCGGTCGGGACACTTTGGCCGCCTCGCGGACAGGCTGGGACCCTCCCCCTGAGCTGGCGGACACCGCGGACCCCGAGCCAGGTCTGCCGGCCGCCTGCACCCGTCGGTACAGGTCCACGGGGACCCGCCGCCTCCCGCGCCCGGCCGGGCGTGTGGCTGTCTTCACGCCAGGACGCAGAGTCCAGCAGCTGCGACGGAGGCCACGCGACCTGCCGGGCCTGGAGGGTTTGCTGTCTGGCCCGGGGGGTGCTGCCCGGCGGTTGGAGCGTCAGCCGGGGCGCTGACGGCCGTGGGCGTGATTCCCGGTCAAGGGCGCGTCCCTCAGGGGCAGGTCCACTCCCTGCCCCGGTCCGGGCACCTGTGGGGGCGGCCAGTCCGTGAGTCTCCCTCGCGTCAGCGTTTCTCTCCCCTCCCTCCCTGCCTCTGTTTTCTCGGAAAAAAATCAGTGGAAAAAACACCCTCAGGGGAGGACTGCCAGCGACAACGGGGAGAGTTGGTGTCTGTCCCTCTGCAGAGGGGACTTGCCCGCTCCTGGCCGCGAGTGGGGACTGTGGGGACCCCCGGAGCCCGGGCTTGTCCTGGGGGGGCCCGGAAGAAAAGCCTGTTGTCACATGAAGACGTCGGCGCCGACCGGGCCGCCTGCCTGGAGCGGGAGGTGACGCAATCCGTCACAGACGCTCTCGCGGGTCAGTCTCGCCACGGGCCCCGGGAGCGGGCGCACCTCGGGCACGGCGTGTACCTGTGGAAATGAGCCCCGCAGACGGTCCCCAGCCCTCGCGCGGGGACCTGGGTCCAGGCGTCGGGCCCTGGCCAGGCCCGTCCCTCGGGCGCGTCCGCTCTCCTGTGAGATACGAGAGAAAACAGGCTCGCTCCCCGCGAAACGGGGCCACCCAGATCTCCCGAGGGGACACGCGGGACTTTCCTCTGCCCCCTCGGGCCGCACGCGGGCGCAAACGGACTCACCCCGCTGTCGGAAGAGGCGGCAGGCGTTTGGCAGCCGAGCTCGCCGCCGGGTTTTCCCTCTTAACTGAGCACCCGGGTCGTTGCGTTTCGGTGCTTTCAGTGGCCTGTCTGCGCTGCTCTGTCCGAGGCCGGTGACGGGCGCTGAGCGCTGGCCGAGGGGTTCGGGACTCGCGCGGCCCCGTTTCCCATAATCACTCGGCAGTACCCGGGGCTCCTGGGCGTTTCTGAGGCTCACAGCCCATGGGCGCCGCAGTCGGCCGGCTGAGGGCTCCGGGGAGCGAAGGGCCCTGGCGTGGGGGTCCCGGCGCCCCTGCGGGGGGGACGCCCCTGGCACAAGCTTAGTTTTTCCCGGACAACCCCCTTCCCGGGTCTTTGGAGGGGAGAGGAGCGAATTCTGTCCCGTCCTCCCCGCTGCTGCTTGCAGTTTCCTGACGAAAGCCCTTCCGGCGGTGGCTCAGCCAGGCCAGGCGCACGACTGGCTGATATTTGGCTGATATTTTGTCGTTAACGACGTGGAAACGGGGCCCGCGGCGCCCGACTCGCTGTCCCCTGGCCCAGGCACCTGAGCGGGAGGCGCCCTGAGGTGGGCAGAGCTGGGGAAACGCACTCGGCCACGAACACCGGCCACGGACGGCGTCTTCCCGGGGCTTCCCGCCCGTCGCCGGCGTCTGGGGGCCACGGCGCCTCTGCTCCTGACATCTGTCCTCTCGGCGTCAGTCCTCAAGGAAAAACTAAAATCAAACCAGCGTCAGTTCACCGTCTCGAAATACCAATGGCCTTGTCTTCTAAGAAGAAGGAATAACTGGGTATTTAATCCGTTCTGAGTTAGTTTTTGTGTCTGGGTCTCCGGGGCCGTCTCGTTTCATTCTGTTGCGTTTTATTAACCGGTGTCACCCCAGCACATTTAATTTAAAAAATAGAAGTAATGAGAAAAATATGAAAAAATTGGAAAAAATAAAAGTAAATAAATGACAAGGGATATTTGGGGACTGGTACCGACCCCGGGCAGTGCCGCCGCGGACGAGACCCGGCGCATCCTCCCGCCCGGTTCTTAGCAGGCTGAGCGCACCCGGTATTTCAGCGTCAGTGATGTGACGGCGAGTTTCCAGTTTTCCTGGGAAAAGGCTAATTATTGTGTTGAATGAGCCTGATATTTTGCTAAACGTGTTTGGCCCTAAAGGAGCGACATGGGGAAGGAGGGGGGTTGGGGGCGACCCCGGGGAGGGCGGGTTCTCTCTGATCCGCGCTCCCTTCACCGTCTCTGACGGGCCGACCCTCCCTTCCAGCCGTCGGGGGACCGCCCCTGGGATTGGCGCTGAGCCACCCAGCACCCTGGGGCCCGGGAGGCGCAGGGGCACAAACACCGACGCCCCCGTGTGCAGGAACGAGCCAGGACTCTCCCCCGTGAAAATATTTTTTAGGAGCAGGAGGAAGGGCAGGGACACGTGTAAACGCGTCAACCCCCACGGCCCAGTCCCAGGAAGACGCAGTCCCGGCGTCCACACCCGGGTCTCCCAGGGGTGTCGCTATGAAATCAGTGAGGCGAGTGGTGTGCTCTCTCCGTCGCCATCGCCAAAACCACTGTCACTTAGGAGAACGGCGGTTTCTCCCTAACAGGTTGATACTGATGTAAATACTTGTGAATATTTGTATTACTTGTGTGTGCGGGGGGGGCTGCTGAGCAATACGCCCGTAGCTAGTGCTTCTCTGTGAGACGTTCGTTTCTGAGAGTATTTTTAAATGTTAACAAAAAGGACCATAGTGTCTGACCCTCCACACACCCTGGATGACCCGAAAGTAACTTGACGGGTGTGAAATTGGGGAAAAATCAGCTCCAGTATTTTTTTCCCCCTTTTCTATCATTTGCAAGATACAGAATTTTATGATAGTTTGGTTATTTTCAGTGTTTTCTCTTTTTCGAAACCTGCTTCAGCCTTCCAGACTGTCGGGGGAAACCTGTGGACGGCTGCGTGTTAACCTCTAAGGACAAAGAGCGTTTCCTTCACGTACCGGACGCGGGGCGAGTCACGCCGGCAACAGTGAGTGTCTGCATCCGGAGCGTTTGCTGCCTGATATCTGGTTTCCTGACACGCTACAGGTGCCGGCCTCGGGTGACCCCGTTCAGAGCCGTCTCCGAAGGGCTCATTCCCTCTTTATTTTGGGTTTTCCCCCCAACACTGCGCCTTCAGGCGTTGCTCTCTGCCATTTTCACAGCCCGAAAGCATCAGGCTGGGCTTGGCGGCCCAGGTGCCCTGAGGCCCGGCCATCACCTCTGTGGGGCCGCAGAGGCCGAGCCGACCGCGTGGGCCCCTCCCGCCTGTGTTGCCAGCAGCCCGGCCTGCGCGGCTCTGACCCTCTGCGCCTGGTGCCAGCCGAGCGGGCGCCTGAGGACGGCGCCTTCCTTCCCTGGGTCTCGGCCCTGCTGGGAGCTGGCCGCAGACGCCGTCCTGGCCGCACCCCTAGGCGGGGGCCGGGGAGACGACCCGGAGGGGCCCGGGGGGCCTGCGGGGGTCAGGAGTCAGGAGCAGACGGGCGCGGGGGCTGCGGAGCTGCCCGCGGCCACTAGATGGCAGCCCAGCCCCCGGGATGCCGCAGGGCCTCGGGCGGAGCAGCGGGCGCCGGGCAGGGCAGAGGCTTCTCAGGCCCCGATGCCCCGGTTGTCAGTGTCGCTCTCCCCAGGCCCCCTCAAGCCCAGGAGGCAAGTACCGTCCTGAACTTTCTGCCGTTTGCGGCCAAACCACGGAGGTTTCCGTTGTGACGGGGATTTAGGCCGGAACTTCCCTCGTGCCGGGTCTCGGAGAACCCCAGGGTCAGGTCTGTGCCCCCCGGCCCCCGACTCCTGCACACCTGCGCCCGTCACCTCGGGACCTGTCCCGTGTTCGGTGAGGGGGCTCCAGTGGGCCCCAGGGTGCTGTAAGGAGCTGACTAGGTCGTCACGCAGCCGGGCAGTGGGGGGTGGTCAGGACCAAGGCTCACTGCGCCTGCAGGGGCGCCCGCGGAGGCCTGCTGAACGGAGGAGGGGCCCCGGGGCCTCCTCTCCACCCTGCCCCGGGGGCACTCGGATGGGGTCCTCCCTTAGGGACGTCACAGGTGCCTAAAGGGACACATGCGCCCCGGTGGAGGCAGCCGCCTGCTCTCCTCCCTCGGGGAGGCTCCTGCCGAGTGCCCCTCAGCCCTGGGCAGTGGGGGCCGGCACCCACCCCGCTGAGCCTCACCTTGATGCGGGTGGGGCGCCGGGGCCAGGCCTCCGCTGCTTCCAAAGCCCCCGTCAGCACCTCAGCATCCCTCCTTGTCACCATCTCAAGCACCTTGTTGACTCCTCTGGTCCCTGGTCCCTTCAGACCTCCCTGCTGTCCAGCACCGCGTGTCACCCTCGAAACCCTCGCCGACCTCCCAGTGTGCGGCCACCTCGCCTGGCTGAGCAGGTGCAGAGGCGGCTCAAACACCTGCTCCCGGCGGCCCCCCGAGCCCCGTTCTCCGTGCCAGGTCCTGGGAACCGAGGTCCCGCGGGCTTGCAGGGAGCGTGGACCCGGGCTGTGTGCAGAGTCTTGTTTCAGCAGGAGGGTAGCTCAGTTCATGTGCACGTGTGTGTGCGTGTGTGTGCGTGTGCGTGCGTGTGTGTGCGTGTGTGCCTGCGTGTGTGCACACAGCAGGACATGTCTCGATTCACCCTTCCTCTCCCAGCGCCTGACCTCAGGGCCTGCATGTGGGAAACCGCCTCGCACACACTTACTAAAATTCAGCCTCCCTCCTAAACAGAACGACTTAGCGCCGACGCTCGGTGACGGCGTCCCCACCTCGTTCCTGGTGACGACGTCCCCGCTCGGCCCCCAGCAGGAAGCTCTCGCCTGGGTTCTGTCCGGGCTCCTGTTTTCCAGGTGAGTCAGGCTCAGGTTGGCCGCTGGGGTCTCCTCCCCACGATCTGTGTCGTCTCCTCTCTTCAGCGTCCGTGGGAGACTCTCAGGGCGCGACGGGCGGTTTTCCCCTGAGCCGGGCCCATGCCGGGCGGCAGGTTAGACGTGTGCCGAGTCCTATCAGCGGCTGCAGAAACCGCTTCCAGGCCCGGGGAGCTTCTGGGTGCAGCCACCGTGCTGAGACTCGCGGCCCCGTCACGGGGGACGCCGGCCTCGCGTCCTGGAATTTCAGGGCTTCACTCCACGCGGTGCCATTGTTTTCACCGGAGCCCTCGAGCCCTTTGGAATGTTTCATGCGGACACGCGGCCGAGGCCGAGCTGCGTGGAGAGGGCGTGAGCCGGACCCTCTGGGCTCTGGGTGGAGCCCCGGCTGGGCCCTTCGGCCGCGAGCCCCAGAGGACAGCGGTGCCCCCACCCTGCTCAGCAGGTGTTGTCAGGGGCAGCTGAGGGGCGCAGCTCTGCCCTATCCCCTGCGCAGAATAGCGGCCGTTTAGCTGGTGGCCCCTAATGGTGCCTTGAGATGAATTTAAGAAAAATACACTTTAAATGTCCCATCAGTGCCCCGGATGATGGGTAGTGAGGGGGCTTCATGGGCGGGAGATGCTTCGGAGCCGCGGGACCGAGCGAGCGCCCGGGCCGGCCTGTGCCTTCACGGTCCCCGAGGCCACCTCTGCGCACGCCTGTCACGTCTTTGCCACGTGTGCGCCGCTCTGGGGAGGAGAGTCGTTCACAGCAGGAGGAGCTGAGAGCAGCTCACGAGAGTTAACCTTCGCCCGCTGCCTCGCTTAGAAACTGCAGGTTTCTGTTACGTGGTTAATGTCAGCGAACTTACTAACTTTATAAAAATCTATTACTCCATCCCTATGAGTATTTTAGCTGCCTAATGACATGTGCTGGCGTTGTACATACGTGTTTTCATGTATATACGGGGTGTCGCCAAAAAATGTACACGCACTGTAGCAGCTGGGAGCTCAGCTTTGAAAATGAAACGCATTTCAGTAAACACGGCCTTTGTAACTACTCAGTGTGTGTGCGCATTTGGGGGGCACCCTGTATATAAACACACGCATATGTGGTGCACCTATAACACATAAACAACATGTGATGTACATATGATATAGGATAACATATGTATACATTATATATCTCATATTAATTTTTATGTATTTATGCTCCATTGTAAACAATGAACCTGTGTAAACATAAATAATGGGCACGGGTGACTTTCCGTGACACAATGTGTCGTTTGTTTACACTCTATTTTTCCAAATAGTAAAGACAAAAATAAGACGCGTAGTTAAAAAAAATTAGATGCAATTCTAAAAATAGAAATGGAGACACGTATGTAAGGCCAGGCGAGGGGGACAGCGGAAGGCTCAGTGGCTGCTGGGGTGGGGATGGGGGGTGAGCACTGGGGGACGATGGGGGCGAGCACTCTGCACGGCGCTGTGACGATGGACGGGGTCCTTCCCCGTGACGGGTCGGGGTCAGCACGACTCAGAGGGATCCCAGCGTGGCTCGGGGTGGGGGCGACCGCGACGTGTCCGTCAGGATTGTAACAAATTCTCCATCTGGGGCACTGATGGGGGGCCGGGGCTGTGGGGAGTCTCTGCGCCTTCCTCTCAGTTTTACTGTAAACCTAAAACTGCTCTAAAAAGTAAAATCTTCCGAAGAGTTAACCCAGCTCTTTAAATCCTGTTTCTCAGAGCTCGGGGAACAGCCTTCCGGTCCCTCTGGAGGCACCTGAGTCACAGGTTCCTCCGCCCTCTCTGTTCCCCGTGGGACTCTGAGGCCCCCACGGCCCCACCCGCTCGGGGTCCAGCAGCGGCCGTCGGTGCCCGTGTTCCCCAGACGTGGGCAGGTGGCAGGGCCTCCCGGGGCTCGGGCGGGCAGGAGGCTGCTCCGAGGGCACGTGGCCTCCGGACGGGACACAGCGGGGGGACCGGGGGCAGGGGTGAGGAGGCCTGGTTCAGGGTCCCGCTGAGCGACAAGGGGAAAGCCACCCTCTGCGCTTCTCCCCGCGTCTGCCCTACCTTACGCCCCGCCCGCGACCTTACCAAGAGACGGCCTGGACGGTGGGGACCGTCCCCCGCAGGGCCTGCGCCTGTCCAACGGCAGCTGAGCGTCCTGTGAAGGAAGACAAGGCCGAGCTGTGCTCTGCGGACGCCGTGGCCTGGGACACAGCCGGCTGCAGGGTCTGACGGGGCTCCCATGGGTGCTGTCTGTTGTCCTTTGGCTTAACGACCACAAAGACTAAAGTCGCTAGCGGGTTGATGGGCCTGTAGGTAAAGGGGATGGAGCTGGGCCGGCGCCCGCTGGACGGAGCCGGGCTGTGAGGACGCCGGGCTCGGGGAGGAAGCGAGGCCGCGCCCACGGCACTGCCCGGGCCTGTGGCCCAGCCCACACCTCGCCGGCCACGCCAGCCGGTCCATCCCTGGCGTCGGCGCCGGACGACCCCGCGTCTTGTGAGATGAAATTGGAACCCGCAGCGAGGCAGCACTTCTGCTATTAAAATGATTTTTCTCCGTAATGGAGCGCTGCCAGTCCAGCCATTTGTGAATTGCAATTAACATCGGGAGCCGCCAGCACTTTTGCAATTAAAACTGGCTTTTTGGAAAAAAAAAAAAAAAATTCTGCACGAATCTAGATAATTAGATAGAAACTAAAATGCCCATTTATTACCCACACGGACACGGATGGGGAAATAATTTGAAATTTATTACTCAAGACCTTCTCTCTCTAACGAGGCATGAGCTAAGCGCCACGGCGAACACGCTGCTTCCAAATTCCACGCGCCGGGCCCACTAAAAACTCGGTGTGAGCTGCGCCCTCATCGGGGTGGTTTTTCTTTATTTTTAACACCTTCTTGGGTTTTTACTTTTGGTTTGAACAGTAAATGACGATGGTGCTGACGTTGTTAGAACGCACGTCGAACGCGACCGACGTTACCTCGGGCTCAGCCGCGGGGGACTCTAACCCGCGCGTCCTTACCGCAGTCTCTCCGCCCGTCGGCCGTCGGGTCGTAATTAAATTCTGCCCCCGAGACCCATCAAGAAGCAGGAGGGTGACTCGCTCAGTGAAGGCTCTCAAAGCCGCCCGCAGAGCCCGGGTTCGAGGAAGGGGCCGCCCGGGTGGTGGGCGGTCTCCGGCCTGCGAGGAGCCGCGGACGGCGCTGCTGTTGGCAGACGCTGGGAGTCGCGGGATTGCCTCCCGATTCGTGGATCGGTGCGGGTTTAGGGCCCGCGGAGCCCGTGACGGTGCCAGTTTCCCCGAACACAGCTGCCTCCGGGCTGCCCCGTCCGCGCCAGCGTGGGCGCCGTAGCTTTGGCGGAAACGTTGGCTTTCGGTCTCTCGCCCTCGCTTCCCGGCGCAGGTGGCGGGCGGCCTGCTGCGGGTCTGACTCTCGGGGCTGCGACCGGGCAGGTAACAAAGGACCGGCTGTGCCCAGCTGGGCTGTCATGGGCCAGACGGTGACACAGGCTGTGTGCTGACCTCCCCAGGGGCGTGGCCGCCGTCCCCTGCGCCCCGCACCTCCCCGCCCTCCCCTCGACCCTCGGTACCTGCCCTGGCGCCCGATCTGCCGGAGATGATGCGCTTTCCCCGGCCTCTGGGCCGCGGGCCCCTCATCTGTCCTCGGAGCCACGGGCCCGGGTGTCCCCGAGGCTTTCCCTGGCTCTGCGGGCTCCTGGCTCTCCCTGGGGACGTCACCTGGTGCCCGCCTGAGACCAGGCGGAGGTGCAGGCGCCCGAGGGAGGCGTGTCCCCCCCCAACGGCAGAACTTCGCCTGTTCTGTGCGTTCGCCGGCGAGGGAACTATCTAGAAGCAGGCGTTTCCCAGGAACCCCGCGTGGAACTGCTCTGACCGCTGAGTCTACAGGGAGTCACCGCCGGGTGCCGTTAGGGGAGGGAGGCGGGTGGCGGGATTGGACGGGACGTGCGGGCACCAAGCCCCGAGCCCTGGGCACGTGCCAGTGACCGCCTCCCGCCAACAGCTGTGGTGCCCACGTGAGGCATCGGGGGAAATACAAGTGTCAGAGCTCAGACCGGCACCGCGGGCCCCGTGGCGCCGTTCACGCGGCTACAGGCCCGCCGAGGGCACAGTCCCGGTCCAGCCGCACCGGCAGGGCCGCCCGGTGCCCACGCCGCCCGGCGGGGCCGCCGCTCCTGGGCCGGCTCCTGACAGCCGCGTGCCAGCGTTTTCTCACCCGGGTTATCTTATCTCGCTCCGAATTTACAGAATTAGAAACACAGGCGTAATGGCCGGACGCTAATGCCCTGATTCACTAAACCTGCGCGCTCACAGTGACGTAATAGCTTGGTTCCCAAGTCGCACTCCGTCGCTTTCACTGCTGTTGCGGAAGAGCCCGCCCCAGGGCTGCGCTTTCACCGTAACGTTTCCCTGAGACGTGGTCCGCGCGCCGCAGGAGTCACCGTGGGGTGCCCGGCGCGGGGCTCCCCCTGCGCCCCCAGACCCGCCGCTGCCCCGTGGTGGTCACCTGCCCCCGGCCGCCCTCTGCGCCCACAGACCTGCGCGGTCGGGACGCTTGTGGTCACTTCCGCGCTTGCTCTGTCCCCGAGCATCTCGTTTGGTCCCCACGTGACTCATCTTTTCCGGCTCTTCAGCTTTGCCTTCCTGAGAGGCCAGCACGGCCACGTCCTCTCACTGGGGTTTCTCTGCGGCCGCGGGTCCCCGGAGCTCGCCCCGCATCAGCGGTTTTTCTCTGACAAGGTTCCCTCCGAGTCTGACGCGTTCCCGGCGTTCGGTCCGTCCGCTCTGAGAAGCGGCGTGTGCCTGGCGTGGCTGAGGCGCCCACCCGCCCGGCCAGAGGGGCTGCGGGGTCTCGGGGGCCGCCCGGCGGGTAAGACCCTGACCGCCCAGGCCCGTCCTCCCGGGAAAGCGACGACTCACCCGCGAGCGCGGGCGTCCACTCTGCAGACAGCGCAAGCCCAGCGCCCGGTGGGAGGTGGACTGTCAGGGACGGGCCATCCCTTCCCCGGACAGAGGAAAGGGGCGGAATGGGAGGCGCAGGCCCCTCAGCCCGGCGTAGGGGTTCTCACGGGGGTCGTCGGCGATACCGATTTAAAACCAAAGCCAGCTTCCCACCCTTCTCCACGAGAAACGGAAGACACAGTGACGGGCCAGGCGCGTTTGTTTCGGCCGCGACCCTCTGGGGTGGGGAGGGGTGCCCTGCGGATGCTCTCGGCTCCTCGGGCCTCTATCAATACCGGTTTGCTGATATCAGTAATAATCTTCCTCCCGGTGGACGGGCCTCCCAGGCGGGCGGGCGTCCGATGCCCCCCGAGCTCTTCGGCGACGATATCAGTGAAACCGGCTGCTGCTCTCCAGCTGCTGACAGTTATTAGAAGTGACCCTGATGTAATTTCAGGCCCACCCCACCCAGGAGCATATGCTCGGGGTTCGGGGCGCCCCGCGGCGGAGCCGGCAGCCCGGGGCGCCCAGGCTGGGCTCCCCCCGGCTTCTCCTGCCTCCTCCCCGCAGACCCTCCGCTCGGGGCCCAGCGCCTGCTCCCCGAGGCCTCCACGGGTGCGGCCCGGGGCCCCCGAGGGCTCTGCAAGCAGCTGCCCTGGCGGGTCGGCCCAGCGGTTAACATGGTTAACGGCAGGGCCAGCTCCGCCGCGGACCTGTGACCGCCCGGCCGGGCAGAGCGTCCCCGCGGACCCTCCCTCCCGTTACAGACCAATTCCCCGTCTTCCTTAGGGCTGTTTGAGGAGAGCATTCTGGACAAAAATAGAACAAAACATTGACTATCGTGATATTTTAATTTAATTTAAATGGTGTGTTTTTTTAGATTCCACAGGTAAGTGAGACCAGACGGTATTTGTCTTTCTCCGCCTGACTCGTCTCCTTGAGCACGATGCCCTCTGGGTCCATCCACGTTGTCGCAAATGGCGGGATTCGTTCTTTCTCACGGCCGAGTAATACTCCACCGTGTGTCTGCACCGCTTCGTTCCCCGCTCACCTATCGACAGGCGCCGGGGTTGCTTCCGTATCTTGGCTGTTGTAAAAAACGCCGCAAGGGACAAACAAGACACAATGGGAACCGACGCGTAGAAACGGACCCAATATGTGGTTGGCAGAGGGGAAGGGAGTGAAGACGCTGAAGGGGAGCCTGGTTGACAATATACGTTTGCCTGGCGACAGGTGATTATGAGGCTTAGTGAGGTGATCGCTCTGTAAGGTGCCTGAGCGAACCACTGGGCTGTACACGTGAAACTCATACACTGTTGTACACCAACTATACTTAAATGAAAAAAACATAAAAAATAAAATTATATTAGCATTTAGAATACAAATAAAGCAGCAGAGGGTGTTTTCCTTAGTATTTCTTCAGATAGTGCCTTCCTATTAAAGAATTACATTTACTAAAATATATGCTCAGTGATCTCATTGTATATTACAGTTTGCAGATACACAGTCAGCCTATTAGACACGGGTTGATTTTATTGTCTTTCTAGGGAGAGTCTCTACCCACCCATCTACCTGTCCATCTATGTAAGTGCCCAGGGTCACTTATCACAGTGTCAGCGACGTGACTGGGTGGAGCTGGTTGTCGCGTACGAACCATTTCTAACCGGCTTGTCAAATATTATTCATGAGCAAGCAAGGGGGGCGTGTTGGCGTAATATCACGGCCCCGTTTCCCGAGTCTGTGGCTTAACAGCAGGGCCCTGGGGTGCGGCTGTGCTTCAGGCTAACGGCCCAGGTGTCACGTCAGCAGTGGAAGGTCCCCAGGCCGGTGTCTCACAGTCCCTGGGGCTCCTGTTCCCGCCCCTGCGATATTCTTGAATGAATATGTGAGAAGTCGGGTGTCAGCGTGATTGATAATTTATCCGCGTGTGACTAATCGTCCCGCGCATCTCAGCAGAAGCCGACCCGGCCCCCGAGGACACGACCCATCCGTACCCTGCACTTCAGGTAATGGATCCTCCCACCGGCTACTGGCCGCCTGGGGGCCGTGGCCCCGCAGAGCCCGTCGTCTCCCCACGTCCGCACCCGAATCATTTCACACCTGTGGGAATGCCCCGCCCCCGGACACCTACTGACCCAGGGTGGGCGTCGGGGGGGCCACTCACCTGTCTCTGCTCCAGCGTCAGCGGGACCCCCCGCCTCGCACCCCCAAGGCCCGGGGCCTCACAGGGAAAATTCCACAAGACAGAGTTATCACTTTTATCCCCAATGCCCAGCAAAGTGTCCGAACAGACGCGGCGCATCTCCTAAGCCGGATGCTAGACCCCAGAGCACTTGCCCTTTGAGGGAGGCCCAGGCTGCTCTCGCCGGCACAGGTCACAGCGCCTCCGTTTCTGCCCACGGTCCAGGGCCCGTGGAGAGGAGACTGGACATCGCCGGCTCCCCTGTTTGAGCCGGGGGCCCATTCTGCCCCCCCTGGAACGGGCTGGCGGGCGCGGGGCGCGGGGCGTGGGGGGCGCACCGCCAGCTGCCCACCCAAAGCCACGTCCCTCCGTTTGTGCAAAAAGCAGAGACTTCGCTGTGGCAGCCACGGGCCCTGACGCGCAGGTTCACCGTGAGCCTGGCTCGGCCGCGGGACTCCGATATTCGGCCAGTTAAAGAAATCGCAAAGTCGTTAGGTAGGTTTTATAAAGAAGCGTATTTGGTGCTGGAGTCAATTTGTTCTAGAATTTGAAAAGCACATTCGTGGCAGGTGGAAGGAAGGGAGGGAGGAAGATTTTGTTTTTAGCAGCAGATGCAATGCAACCAAAAAGTAAAACCATAAACCGGAAGACGGATCAGGACAGAAATGACTCCTAATGAGAAGCAGGTTGACAGGGAAGGAAGTCGGGAAAAGAAACTGAGTCAGGAAAGATGCAGCAGCCAGGCCTGACCTCAGCGGCCCGGAAAGCCGGCAGAGACTAAAAACCAGGCAATAATAATAATATTTAATAATGATGATCCTGTCTACTCACTACTGAAAGCTTTGCTCTAAGTGCTGCACGTTTAACTCATTTAACAATCTGCAACGTCTGTGATATTTACCAAGTTATCATCCTCTGCTGTTTGTGAACTCACCGCCCCCACGTCGAAGGTGAGGGGCCGGGAGAGAGGCCGTTAAGTTCGCAAATCCTACGCCAGGTCTGGGTCATTCCGAGCGCCCGGCCCCCGCGGGCTGTTCATGTTTCATTACGGCTAAAACACTCCAAGGTCTTTGAGAAATTTTCTAAAGAGCTTCCGCTTTTCAATATACCTACAACTTTACTAAAATAGAAATTTATTAAAAATACAAAGTAGCAACGGCGTGATGACCGAGGGGCAGGAGGGTCTAGGGGGGTAAGTGGTGATGGAGAAAATAAAAAATATATATGGAAAAAGCCGCACACATTTACTGGATGCAGCTTGATGGGTGTGAACAGGCGGCTGTGGAATATGCAGGCGGCAGGGGGGGCACGCGCCGTCCGGGGCCCTGGGGTCTTCGCTCTACAAAGCGTGAAGCCGGAGACACTGTCCGCAGGTTTAACTCGTACAAGGTCGAGGTAACGAGGGGATGGCAGAGGCTGTGCGCACACGTGGTCCGAGCCGTGTCCTGCGCATGGTCCACTGCGCGTCCGTAACACCCTGTGTGATAAAACATGACCAGCGGCAGGGCCTTGTCATGCTAAGTTCGCTGGGCCGCGTCTGTATCAAACACACGGAGAGTGTCCCGTGAGCGTGGTCCTTGGCCACGTGACGCCCGTGGCCAGACCCGACGCCAGGGCCCCTGTCAGCGGGTGGATGGGGCGCAGGGAGCAGCCGCGCCCGCTGTGGGTCCTTCGCTCGCACCCGACACCTCCTCTCAGCCACGTGCGGGTTCATGAGGCTGAAGCGCAGAAAACTAGCGTTTGTGTGGGTAAAAAATCATAGAATATTCCCGGTTCCGTATCGGTCCACTGAGCCTGATAACGTTTCTGGCAAACTCGTGAGGAAACGTCCCAGGGCTGGGCGTTAACAGCAGCACTTACGGGCGGAGCCGGTTCTGGGCTACAGCCGGGTCACGTCACGAACGCCGGGTTTTCACAACCAGCACCGGGTTCTCGGTGAAAAAAAAAAAAAAGACCCATGGAGCTATTTTCTCTAAGTATTCACAGGCGTCCAACCGCGTAGTTACGGTAGTTCTTTCACGAATGTCCTCACGAATTTATTGATTTAAAAATATTGCTGTATTACTATGATCTCGTAGCTGTTTGTTTCTCGGGCAATTAAGAAGCTTAACTGAGTGGTGCTGGACAGGCAGAAGGACATTCCGCGATTCTGACGTGACCGAAGTGACCCACTCGCTTCGGGCAGCCCCCCCCACGGGCTGCGAGGCTCCGTCCTCGGCGGTTCTGGAGGACGCGGGGCCGAGTGCCGCACAGCCGCTCCCCGCGTCCTCCGGCTCGTCCCCTCGCCGCTCCCTGGGCCCCGAGAGCGGCGGGTGATGAGCCGGTTTCCTCCCTCGGCACCTGGCTGCTTCCTTCCCATCACGTGGGCTGCAGAGTTCCCGCAGGTGCCGCTTGGGCGCGTTCCTGGCAAACCCCGCAGGCCGCCCGCGAGAAGCAGAGGCCCGCGCTCCTCAGGACGGTCCTGCGGCCTCTCGCTCTTCCCCGAATTCAGCCGGGACCCCGCGTTGGCTCGGGGCGAACTCGGGCCTCCCTCCCGGCTGCGGCTCGTGGGCTCCCGTCTCTCCCAGCCCAGCCCTTACCTGGCCCGTCAGCGGGGAAAAGACGTGAGTGTTTAGACGCTTATATTCTTCTGCTTCTGGGAGACAAACTTCGGTGACGGTGACCAGCTCTGGGTCAGCTGGCTGTCACCAACTGGCAGGACGCGCTGGGGCGTCACGTCCCCCCCCCCGCTGCTCCCCCGTGGACGGAGAGGGCTGTGTGCGGATGGTGTTTAGTGTTTTCCAAGTGTCGGGGTTTGAAGAGCCCACAGAGAGCCGATAGGCCCGCTTCCCAATCTGACGGGGTGAGGAAGGTGCCGGGGGCCCCACGGCGAGGTGTGGACACCGCACCCCCCCCGGGCTCCCCGATCGAACACCGAGCCCACTGCCTCCCCACTCGAGGCACCTGGCGCCTGCCCTGTCCCAGGGCACCTGCCGCGAAGCCGGAGCCATTGCAAAGGGAGGCGACCCTGTGTTCTGGAGGCTGGGCCGGGTTGCGACCCCCTCACGCCCTGCGGTTCCCACGCCCAGCCCGGCACCGGGTGCAGCACCCGCCCTCTCACGACGGTGTAACGCAGCCCTTCACACCCCGACGCCAAATTCCCTAAGGACTCAACGTTAGCCCCCCGCTCCCGCCGCGGGTTCCTCGGCCCGTTGCGAGCAGGGCGCTCGCGCCTTCGCCTTCCGAGGGGCTGGCTGGTTCTCGGTGAAGCCTCTTAGCCCCTTCCGGCCGTCGCTGGTCAGCGTGTGGTGTGAATCCACACGTGTGTCAGTTCCCCAGCTCGCCCTTTAAATCTTGAATCCAGGGTGGGATCCGAAAACGCCTCAGAGCCTCTACCAGACGCCAGCCCGTCCGAGCGGCCGCGCAGGGCAAGCCGGTCACCCAGCGAATGCGCCGGACGCCAGAGGCCAGACGACACGGGACCCCGAGCCCCGCTCGGCCACCCTGATGTCGGCGGAGAGGTAGGCGGTTCCGGTTTCACGCCCTCACCCCTTTCCCGCATCGGGCAGTTGGAGCGAGAGAACAGTGGGAGGAATCGGTTGGTTTTTACAGATTTCAATGAAAACACAAGACCAGTTTGGGGAGATACCTAGCTGTGTGTATGGGAGAGAGCCGTAGTCACGCTAAGAAAATGCTGAGAAGTCACAAGCTTACCCCTAACCACCTCCCGTTCAAAACAAAGAAGCCCGATGATCTGAATTCAGTTTTCCCGCCAATGCCCAGGTGCCACTGCCCACAGGCGTCGCGCTGGGTTTGCAGGGTCTTAGGGCAACGCGTCCCGCAGGCTCGCTGTGCGTCACGCCTACACTCTCGGGTACGTCTTGAGATTCGGGGATGTGTTTAAATGAAACGCTAATTATCTTACCAACGCTATATATTTTTTTCCAAACCTCTCGACACGCTTTACCACGTGCTGCTGATAGTGCTTTGCCTGCCGGGTGGTGTTCCCGGGCGTTCTCAGGCGGGATGCGGGGAGGGGGAGGCCGGGTCCCCCAGAACGCAGGGCGTCGCGCCGCCAGGAGGGCGCAGAGGCCGGTCCCGTGCGTGTTGCTTAAATCTCTCGGGGAGAGGGCGGGAGAATGGAGGCTCCCCGGTGCCTTCAACACCCTCCAACGTCCGTCTCCTGCGAAGGGGGCACAATTGGGCATTAAAAAAAAATCTAGTTTCTTTAGTGCGCAGCTCGTGGAAGGTCCACCCGCACCCTCAAGGAGGCCGGCTCTGGTAGTCGGCGACGAGGCGACGGGTCCACTTTCTTTGCTTCAGTGGGTAGTTCAGGGCGAAGTGAGTCCTGGCTGCGTGCCGGGCAGTTGGGAGCCATTTCAGAGCGGCAAGTGCAGCCTCCCTTTGGTCACAAAGCCTGCACTGGGCATGTGCTAATCGATCGTTACGCAACGTGGGAGCGATGTTATTTTAAAGTGAGATGCATGGACGGTGGAATAAAGCATTTTTAAGATACCTTCTCCCCCCGTGTCTTATTCTGTATGTTCTCATCTATTTTACTGACGGCTCGGGGGTGGGGGGAAGCGCCGTTGGCGTGGAAACGAGGTTTATAATAAAACAGAGCGGGTGTAAGTTTTGGCACGTGCGGGGAGACACACTCCTCTCTCCCGGGTCCCCCTCCAAGCAGGGCCCTTTGTGTGCGATGGAGGGTGGGCAGACCGCTGCTCTGGAGGCCTGCGCACACCCAGACCCTTCATAATATTAGTTAAAATCAATGTGCAGCTTTTTTAATTATTGCTCATGGTACAAAGCAGGGAAGGCTCATTTAGGAGCCGATCGATGTGGGGAAGGGATTGGTGGACGGCGGGGCCGTACATCAGGCAGCTTGATGTGAAAATCATTGGGTCTGCGCGGCGCGGGTTTGGGGCGATCAGTCTGGTTAGCCTCCAGCTGGCCGGGGGCGAGGTAATGGGTGAACCCTCCTGGCCGCCGCGCTCCTGCTGGGCGCCCCGAGGAGCTGCGGCCGGCACCCAGCCTCACGCACGTGTCCAGAGGAGAGACGATTAGCGAGCCCGCCTCCGCCTGGCCTGTATTGATCGGGGGCAGTGGGTTTGGGTTGCAGTCGGGTCGTTTTCTTTATCCTTCTTTGGGCTGTAATTTTTAGTTAAGCGCCTGCATTTTGACAAACAGGTAGGTGATGAGCAGCCTCTCTGAGCGTGACGTCCGTGCGCAGACCCGCCGCTCGCTCTCCGGTGGACGTGTGTGTCCGAGGGAGACAGGGCAGGAGGCCGAGGGGGGCCCGGGGGCCGGACGAGTGCCCACCCCGGGCGGAGCCAGCGCCGCCAGGCCCCCGGGCCCCTCGGGCCCCTTGGACCCTCTGGCTGGGCTGTTTCTCAGACATTCGCGTTCAAAGCGTTGCGGGGAAAACAAAGCCCCTCGACGTAGCTGCAGCAGCCTCACTGCTGCTTGTCCTGGGGCAGTTTGCCCAAAGCTGCCCCGTTTCACAAACGTGCGCTTTCTGTACACAGATCGTGGCGTATTTTGCCGTTTAGATGATTCCTATCTCGTTTCGTTTGGTTAATCTTTGCCTAAGGATATTTTTTCCATTGATTTTTAGAGAGAGTGGAAGGGAGGGAGGGAGAGCGAGGGAGAAACATTGTTGTGAGGGACACACCCACCCACTGGTTGCCTCCTGCAGGGGCCCCCACGGGGGGCGACAACCCAGGTCTGTGCCCTTGACCAGAACTCGAACCCGTGACCCCTCGGTGCCCAGGCCCGCGCTCTGGGCACCGCGCCACGGCGGCCAGGGCTGCTAGGATCGTTCTCGTCCTGCGTGAGTGACACGTGCCTCGGAGGATAATTTCATGCACGTGCAGAGGACGACTGTTGCTTCCACAAGTGGAGAGGGGCCAGCGTGACCCGAGCGGCTGCCGGGCTCCGCGGGGGCCCTGAGCTGGTGACAGAGCCTCGCTCCCAGTGACAGCCCCCTCCCTCCATGTCCGCCTGGGGGAGGCTCCCTGGGTGGCCGCCGCCCCCGCCCGGGTCCTCGGGCTGTGCTCGCCCTCAGCGGCGACATTGATTTCCGGTCAGCGCTGACTGGGGCTGATTGGCAAACCTCCTAGTTTTTTACGTTTTAATGATCACATGCTGTTTATTTTAATTTATTATTCCTTGACTAATTATTTGGTGGATTCAATAGTCTGATGCTGACTCCTGGCCAACATGAAAAGTAATTTTTTAAAAATTAAAATAATAAGACCAAGCATTTGAACGAGATAAAGAAATCATTTTCTTTGAAATAAAATTACATCTATATAGATATACAGCGTATTTACAGTATGTATGCAACACACACGCACAGCGCCTGTAACATCTAGTGGCCGCAGCAACGTGGTATGTTGCACAATTTCACACTGAGCAGCGAAACTCAAAGGCAAAGCATGGAAATGGATGTCGGCAAATGAAAGGAAGCACAGGACTAGAAGTGGGACCGTGATCTTCTTTAAGGAAACCTAATACAGAAAATACAAAAGTTAAATGCATAGATTCATCAGTTTATAAAAGGATTCCTTGCCTTTCAAAAGATGCACTGAAGTGCTGAGCTCCTCCAATGAGCGTGGCTATTCCTGTAAGAAGGTGTTTCCTCTCTCTGTCTCTCTGTCTCTCTGTCTCTGTCTCTCTGTCTCTCTGTCTCTGTCTCTCTCTGTCTCTGTCTCTCTGTCTCTCTCTGTCTCTCTGTCTCTCTCTGTCTCTGTCTCTCTGTCTCTCTGTCTCTCTGTCTCTCTGTCTCTGTCTCTCTCTGTCTCTGTCTCTCTCTGTCTCTCTGTCTCTCTCTGCCTCTGTCTCTCTGTCTCTCTGTCTCTGTCTCTCTCTGTCTCTGTCTCTCTCTGTCTCTCTGTCTCTCTCTGCCTCTGTCTCTCTCTGTCTCTGTCTCTCTGTCTCTCTGTCTCTCTCTCTCTGTCTCTGTCTCTCTCTGTCTCTGTCTGTCTCTCTCTGCCTCTGTCTCTCTCTGTCTCTGTCTCTCTGTCTCTCTGTGTCTCTCTCCATCTCTGTGTCTCTCTCTGTCTCTTCCCCTCTATCTCTCTGTCTCAGCCGTATTTAATTTTAATTTTGTGTCCGCTCGCCTCCTCTTTGCGCGTCCACGGTCTTTCCCTTCCTCTCAGGTCACCTAAGGACTTACCTCAGGAAACGGGCACCGGCCGGGTCAGACGACGCCCCAGCCCGCGCCGGAGGGGATGGGCCGGACCCCGCACACTGAAGGAAGAGGCGATGCTCCTTTATCTTGGAAATGTTTCCGTGGAGGCCACGTGTCCCGCCAGGGTCTGTCCCACGCGGGGTAGGGGCAGAGACAGTGACCAGATATTCATAAAGCTCGACGGGACAGCCTTCCATCGAGCTGAGGTTCCGGGGTGGAAACTAAAACAGAAGGGAAAGGGCAGAGGGTAGAAGCCCCCAACGTTCAGGATCCGGTTTTGAAATAAAGCCCCAAACACAATAAAAGAGGCCACGTGAAACAGGCGTGTTCTGGTCTAAGGCATCAGAAAATCAATAGTCAATGAAGGAAGAGGGTTTCCGAGAACAAAAGAAGACACTATGACGTGGACCCAGACTTCTAGGGATAACCAAGTTCAGTTACAACGAAGGAAAAACCCAGCGGTGAGATTAAAACCAAACCGGACGATCTAAGACGAGGCAAGGACTTCGAGGTACGGCGGGAAGACTCCGTTGTCAAGAGCACAGAAAGGGGAAGGGAAAGCGTAGCCCAGAGGCAAAACGATGTGGCCGCGGGGAGGTAAAACCCAACTTACGGCCCAAAGAGGGGAGAGGGCGGGGGGGCAGCGTCTGGACGCACGAAGGACCCGGTCTTAGGACTGAGACGCACGGTGAGTCCGGAGAAAGCTCAGAAGGTGGGTCCAGAGCTAGACACACCCTAACTGGCTCCAGGCCCGAGATAAAAATTAAAACCATAAAACCGTCGAGGAGGAGCCGTGACAAATGAGCAACAGATACCCCCCCACGGGAGGGGCAGGCGCGAGGCCGGAAGAGGAACATTAACTCCCAGGGAGTAATTTCAGACGCGGTTAAAGGGGGGGGGCATCTCAAGAAGCCTGGGGAGCCCTCGTCCCACAGGCTCGATGGTGCAGCGAGACAGGTGCTTCCGGAAAAAGGAAACCGACCCCCGAGAAACGGCTGGGACTCACCAGAACCAGTCACCGGGGTAAACGTAACTACGTGACCGAAGCTGAGGTGCCGTCACCTGCATCGCACAGCGACAGAAGCGGTGACCAAGCCCTGGGTGTCCAAGCAAGGTCGAGGCGGAGCTCGGCCCGGCGAGGAGGTGACTTGGGTTAGAGCAGCTGCTGGGGGGAGAGTCGAGACACTAGTTCATTTCGGATTTTGCTCATTACGAATCCAGGAGAAATGGCAACGGTTACTCCTGAAGTTTATAAAAGGGATTATTTTGTTTTAAACAAGTAGAAAAAAAATAGTGAAAATTGAGTGACTGAAAAAAATCGGAAATAACTCAAAGAAGCAAAGGAGTAGCAGAGTGAACAGAGAGCCCTCAGGAGCCTGAGGCAGCTGGGCTCTGCCCGTCGCGGCAAATCCGATGGCGTCGGGTCACCACCGGGAAGGAGGCTCTCGGATTGTACTTTTCTCAGGTCAGCTGTTTATTAGAGGGAGAAATAATCTCCGTCGATAGTCGATACTCTGTCCAAAGGAGACGGGAATGGACTCCCCATTGCCTAAATTGCCCAGCATGTGAAGAAAAATCAGTCCCTCTACAGAGGAGATCTGACAGATCCCACCCCAGCCAGGGGATGGGGGTCAGTGTCCACTCAGCCAGGGGGTGGGGGTCAGTGTCCACTCAGCCAGGGGATCAAGGTCAGCGTCCACCCAGCCAGGGGATGGGGGTCGGCGTCCACCCGGCCAGGGGATGGGGGTCGGCGTCCACCCGGCCAGGGGATGGGGGTCGGCGTCCACTCGGCCAGGGGATGGGGTCAGCGTCCACCCAGCCAGGGGATCAAGGTCAGTGCCCACCCAGCCAGGGGATGGGGGTCGGCACCCTCGGTGAGGAGCCAGGTGGCAGCTGCACCACGGGCTGAGGTGAGAAACGCTGGTCACCGCTGAGGTCCCCCTTCCTCAAACCCACAGTCCCCAATCGTGAGGAAGGACTTCCGATGGGTTCCCAGGGAGGGACACCCCAGCCCATCCAGCTCAACACCGTCAGCCTTTGCCATCGAAACAAGGAAAGTCTGAGAAACTGTCACGGCCGGTAGCTGGGAGGACACGACTGTCGTCCGGTGTCCTGGGTGCGATCCGGGGGCAGAAACAGGGCTTCGGTAGAAACCAAGGAGCCTGGAGGAGAAGCGTGGGCTTCAGTTAACAGCGATGCATCGGTTTTCCTTATTTACCATCACAAACATGCTCCGTCATGCGAGACGCTGACGGCAGGGAACGCTACACGCAGGAACATATGGAAACGTCTGCCTTCTGAATTTTTAAAACCTAAAGCTGTTCTGAAAAATAAACTCAGTCAAAGACGAGCGGTAAACAAACTTAAACTGCACCGAAAACTCAGTTTCCCTTTGATCCCTGGCTGCTGAGAGAAGTACGTCATTTTATTTCACCTCCGTTTTATTTGATGGAATTCGTCGAGAAGGCCCAGTGCTAACTTTGGGTGCGGGGTGGTTTTAAAATGGCCAAGGAAATTCTCGAGTTGGCTTCAAGCGCATGGCTCCCCGGTGGCCGTCCGCCCGCCATGCCAGCCGCCATCTGAGGGTGGGCTTTCCCGGCTCGGGTGTGAAGCACCTTGAAGACGGGAGCTTGGCCTGAAGGTGCTGAGCCCTGGACCGAGCGCCGTGAGCGCCCCGCGGTGAGCACAGCGTCCGCCGCATCCCAGCGCCTTCCCGGTGCTTGTGGCCCTGCGCACACGGGCGGGAAAAGCGCCGCGCTGAGTTGCTGCTGTGCAATTAATCATCTGACCATGAGGGATTCATTTACTAATTAAAAACGCAAAAAGAGTAAATTGAAATGAGCAGTGACCACTCAATCGGGCCTCCGGAGTGCAGGCCCCTTGCCGTCCGTCGCGGGGCGTCCGTCTGTCACCCACGTGTGGGCAGCTGCACCTCGGGCCACCTCGCGCCTCCGTCTGTCCCAAAGGTTCTCCGGGGACCCAGCAGCTCGCAGGGTCTGTACCCACCCCCAGGCGCGCAGCTCTGCGCTCCCAGCACCAAAAACGGTCCCAGGAAATTAAAACTTGAAAGACAAAGTGTTGGACACAAAACAGAAGAACACAGACGCCCTGTTCAAGTCCGAGGTGTCGGGTACTTCACGCCTTGTCACTTACACCTGCCACCTACGTGTCCTGCCCAACACCCGAGGCCTTGGTTCTGCCCACACAGGTGAGCCTCGGGCGCCCACTGACCTACCTGACGGCTGTTTGCCTTCTTTCCCGTTTCCTCCCGTTGCTCGCTGGGAGTGTTTCCATCAGCGACCAGGCGGCAAAGCAAGAGGGAGTCGGAAGACTCTGCCGTTTCCAGCAGAATTTTGAAATGTCCTCCTGAGGGATTTACAGAGGCGGCCGCTCGGGTCCAAGGCAGGCGGACCCGACGCTGATGCGGAGCCGAGAGGTGTCTCCAGAGCCTCCGGCGCTCGGGTCCCTTCCACACACGGGGGCGGGGAGGGAGCCGACTCTTGTTTCCCACTGGGCTTCCCTGCGGAGTGCGGGGCGTCACGAGTGCCCCCCAAAGAGGGGAGACGCCACCAAGCGACCACTCCAGGGTGCAGGGATCACCTGCTGTGTGCCCTGCACTGTTTCAGGAGCTGGGGGGGTGGGGGTGCGAACACGCAGGGCCTGCTCCCCGGTTTGTCTTGTTACGGAATCAAGAGGCGGGAGGTCAACCAGACACACGCACACACACGCGCGCGCGCACACGCACACACGTGCGCACACGCAAGCACACGCATACGCACACGTACACACATACATGTGCGCGCACATGCACACTCATACATGCACATGCACACTCATACATGCACACGTGCGCGCACATGCACACATGCATGCACACACTCATGCATGCACACTCATACATGCACACACATGCACACATGCATGCACACATACATACACACTCGTGCATGCACACTCATACATGCACACACACATGCACACATACATGCACACACACACACACATGCACACACTGGTGACAAATGATGGACAGATGGTGGAAAAATACGTAACAGTCAGATAAATAAATAGGTGCTAAATCAGCCGCCCTCACAAGCAGGGAAGCTTTATAATGTGACGATATCACTTTTTCCTTGTAAAATGGTCAATTATACAAACACAATTCTGAGTCCTCTTAAACCTGCTGTTGACTAAGACAGTCGGGTTTAGAACTCAAGTCCGCGGCTGCTCCGTGGCCGCCCTCGGTCGGGGGACCCGTGGTCTGCGGCCCAGGAGCCCCGTCGGCCGAGGGGGCGTAGGCTGCTCCGGGGAGATTTCCTGGGTGCGGAGCACACGCGCACGACACACTCAGCACCCAGGCTGGCCCACGGTAAGCGACCACAGGCCACCGACCGCCGTCCGAAACGGCCGAGCTCCGTCATTCTCGCTGTTCCCCGTCTCCCGGGGTTGCCTGCTTCCCGCCTGGGCTCTCGCTTTAGCTTCTCCTCGCCCGGCTGGGCTCCTGTCCCTGTGTCTCTGCGGCCGCTGACCCCGAATCCTGCCGTCTCCCTCCCGCCCCCTGCGCGGGGCGACCCCAGCGCGCAGCTCAGCAGGACGTCCCGCGGGGTCGGCTCAGCCGGGCGGCTGCTGAACGCAGGAGCCTGCGGGCAAATGTACTTAGACTTTTAAAAATCCTTTGACGAGGATTCTACTACGTCACAGCTTTACAAATGGGCCAAAGAAGCAAACAGACCTTTCCGGTTTGGTTTTGCTTGTTTTTAAGGGACACTCTGGCCTTCTGGGCAGCGCTTTCTGTTTATAAAACACCGAATCGGAGCCTGGAAACCGGGATTCCAGTTTGGGGGTCTCTCCAGCTGTGGGGGGGGGTGGTCGGGCACCTCGGCGGCGGGCACGGTTTCGTGGTGGCCATGGGAAGGGCAACCCCTCCCGGTAGCCCCGAGGACCTTCCCAGGGGGGACACACACGGGCCGCGTTCCTGTCCCCCTCCCGCTGGAGCGTAAGACCTTGGGGGCCAGGACGTTTGTGTCTTGCGTTCCCAGCTGTGTCCTACGCAGAGAAAAGAGCCTCAATAAATATTTGCAAAATGGGTTCTTTATTTTATGGAGCTTTCAAACCGCTGTGTATTCACCTTTACTAATTTCTCAGTTACGGTTGACACTCAGGATTACGTTAGTTTCGGGGGCACGGCATGGTGGTCGGACAATCACTTTGCAAAGGGAGCCCCCCGGTATTTCCGGTCCCCGCCTGGCACCAGGCAGAGCTGCTGCCGTGGCGCCGACGGTCTCCCCTGCGCTGGACTTCACGCCCCCGACTGTTCTGCAACCACCGGCCTGCGCTCCTCAGTCCCGTCACCCTTCCCGCCAGCCCCAAACCATCAAAACGCCTCTGCATCTGTGAGTCTGTTTCTGTCTGTTTTATTTGTTTATTTTGCCACTAAGACGCTTTTAATTTGTGAATGGCCGTGTGGGTGAGAGAGAAAGTGTGCGCATAAATAAATCGGGGGAGCCCGGCCGGGCGTGGCTCAGCGGTTGAGCGTCGACCTAGGATCCAGGCGATCGGGGTTCGATTCCCGGTCAGGGCACAGGCCCGGGTTGTGGGCTGCAGCCGATCAAATGACTCTCTCATCGTTGATGTTTCTGTCCCTCTCTCTCCCTCTCCTCTCCTCTCTCTGAAATCAATAAAGATATATTTAAAAAAATAAAATACATAAATAAATCGGGGGAGTCTCTGGCTTCCCAGACTCAAAACCCAGCAGGCGCTGAGGTCATACGCGTGACCCCGCGGCGAGGTGGGCGGGGTGGGTGGACGTCAGGGGCTCCGCAGAGTGGTCTGTGCCCACAGCCGGTCGTGCGGACAGACCCCCGGCAGCCGACACTCGCTGGGCGGCTGTGACAAGTGCTCTAAGCAGAGCGAAAATGAACAGAGCGGCTGCCGCAGAGCCAGCACTCGCGCCAAATGCCACAGGATCTTTCCATGTGACCTGCTCGCATTCACGGGTCAGAAGGCTGGTCGCTGGCCTGGCGAGGCAGCAGGCGCTGTACTCACGTTTTCCTCCTTTAAAATATCCACAGAGTTACCAATACTCTAAAATTATGACATCAGGGAAGCATGAAATTATAGGACCTAAAAACACCTTTGTTTTAAAATATCTTTGAAGATCATCACATCATTAGAATACAAAGTATTTTGAAATGATGAGATTGAACGTAGAAACAGCATAAAATAAAGGCATTTATTCTTAACTGTTTAGAGGGTAGACTGTATATTTATAGTGGTTAGAAAAGAGCACAGAGAGAAGTGCTTTCCTATAGACCTAAAAGCGGAACTGGTTTTTAAGACACTGGGTTTTATGGTCATTGATCACCTTGGGAAATATATTTTAAAAGTTCGGGGGCACGGAGCTTTTCCACATCGATGGAAGAAGGTGCCCGAGGGTCTGAAAGGGCCGCTCTGTCTCCCCGGGGCCCCCACCCTCAAAACAGCAATTTAGCCCTTTCCCTGTGACACCATTAGGCACCCGTCTCCCACCTTCCCGTCCCCTCAAACAGCCCCCAAAGGGGCGACTCGGCAGATCTATAAGCATTAAAACCCAGCTCATGAAATGCCTTTTAAGCAAGTGCCCTCTGTCCCCCGAAGGCGCGGCTCCTCGCGGGCCGGCCGCTCGCCTGACTGCCTGCGGTGGGCGCGGTGGGCGCGGTTTCCGAGACAGGCTGACTGTGCGTCCTTTTTGAACAGTAACTTTTTATTTTTACGGTTTGTCAAGGACGGAGCTTCCTCACGGTGACCCGACGAGTTACTATTGCGCATCCTCTATAATCCGACCGGATGTGGGCTTGAGCCCGCTGACGGGCCCTGTGACCACCAGCACTCGGCCGCCCTCCTCTTGGTAAATGTCGACGACGACAAGCAGTTATTCTTTCCTGCTACTGTGCAGAGTGACATTGTTTCTCACACAGTATAAAATACTCGCTTTGTGACATTCAGTGGAACTTCATTCTATTCAGCAGACTTCCTGGGACTCTGGCCGGGGTGCGTCTCAGGTGCCAGGGGAGGCCCTGGGCATGATGCCCCTGGTGGCCGGGGGGTGAGGGGCCTCAGCGCTGAGTTGGGGGGCTGCCGTCTCTGCTAAGTGCATAGTGTCGGTATGGGCCTTTCCCCTGATAAACACAATCTAGCAGGAAATAATAAAAGCCAGAAGGGACAAAATTTAAAGTAAGTGTAAGCGTCACAACTGACAACAACACCAGCACCACCACCATGACCACTATCAGCATCACCAACAGCATCACCCCCAGCACCCCCAGCACCCCCAGCACCCCCAGCACCCCCAGCACCCCCAGCATCACCCCCAGCACCCCCAGCACCCCCAGCATCACCCCCAGCACCCCCAGCACCCCCAGCACCACCAGCACCACCAGCATCACCACCAGCACCACCAGCACCCCCACCCCTCCAGCACCCCCAGCACCCCCAGCACCCGCACCCCTCCAGCACCCCCAGCACCCCCAGCACCCCCACCCCTCCAGCACCCGCAGCACCACCCCTCCAGCACCCCCAGCACCCCCACCCCTCCAGCACCCGCAGCACCACCCCTCCAGCACCCCCAGCACCCCCACCCCTCCAGCACCCCCAGCACCCCCACCCCTCCAGCACCCGCAGCACCCCCAGCACCCCCACCCCTCCAGCACCCGCAGCACCCCCAGCACCCCCACCCCTCCAGCACCCGCAGCACCCCCAGCACCCCCACCCCTCCAGCACCCGCAGCACCCCCAGCACCCCCACCCCTCCAGCACCCCCAGCACCCCCAGCACCCCCACCCCTCCAGCACCCGCAGCACCACCCCTCCAGCACCCCCAGCAGCACCCTATCCCTCAGCACACCACCAGCAGAGCCCCCCCGGCAGCACCACTGGCCTGTGTAAGCAGCCGAGGGGAGACGACCTGGCTCTCAAGCCTCCTTCTGTGCTGACGTGAATTTCCACACTCTCTCTACACACCTCGCACTAAGCTCATGAGCTGCAAGTGCGTTTACTATGCATTTACTATAGAATGTCACTAACTACCTTTTAATTAAGTGCCTTTGTTATGACACTTCATTTGTTGGATTTGGTTTACTTTTCTACAAAGTAGAGACTTAACCTCCCCCTCTTAGTGCTGAAATGAACATTGGTTCTTAGCGTTCTGCCCAAACGAAGGCTTGTGCTCTGTGAAGATATAAATTAAATTATTGGGTCCGTCACTGTGTCTCCAGGCACTTTAGAAAATATTTCAAAAGTAATTTAAAAAACTTTATTACACGGAGACAGTCCAATCCGATCCAATGGATCGATGTAAAACGTCGTCATTTCGAAGTTGTTAATTATGCGGCATATATGCCCACCCTGGTGATGCCCTAAATTATGTGTTTATTTGGAATTACTTTTAGAAAAGGGAGGGGAACTACTTTTTCTTAGTAGACATGTCTTGCCACATACATTTCCTACAGTTAACTCGTGTAAACACGCACACGCATGCACACATGCACACGCATGCACACGCACACGCACACACACCCGTGTCCCGACACAGGGCAGATGCAGCCAGAGGTCAGAGGTGGTCACACTTTTAACAGGCAGCTGTTGGCGCCCCTTTCCTCTCCGGCGGAGAGGGGGGCACACTGGCCTGACCCGCCGTGGGGCTGATGAGCGGGTGGCACTTGGCCAGGGCTGGCACCCGACGTAAACGCCAGCCTGCAGCGTGTGAACGCGCCCGGGCCGCGCAGGCGGATGGCGCGTCCGGACGAGGCCACTGGGATGCGGCCCCTCCATCTGCGTCCGGACGCGCCGGGCGCCCCCAGGCCCGTCCAGCCCTCACCTGCCGCCCAGCTGCCTTCAGAGGCGTGATTTAGATGGAGCTCTAATGCACCAGCACAACACGTCCCCGGGGCCTTCCGCAGAATATAAATTAAGTGATATTATAGCAGAGGCCCCTCTTAGCTCAGCATAATGAACATGAACCATCACGTGCTCCTGGCCAAGGTCGCGAGATGAGAATGAATTACTCTATTAACATCTCTTTTAAGTAGCATTAGTGATAATAAATGGAGAGGTTTGATGTAATACTGATAATATTATTCATGCAGAAACAGCACACTTCATCTTGTTAAAACAATTAACGCGCGCGCTGCGGATATTTCACATCCCGGAAATATGACGCCTGAGAGCGCCGACCGCGCGCCCGAGCCGGCAGCCGCCGGGACGCGGGGCCTGGGAGAAGGCGACCTGCCGCCGGGACGCGGGGCCTGGGAGAACCGAGCAGCCGCCGGGACGCGGGGCCTGGGAGAAGGCGACCTGCCGCCGGGACGCGGGGCCTGGGAGAACCGACCTGCCGCCGGGACGCGGGGCCTGGGAGAACCGACCTGCCGCCGGGACGCGGGGCCTGGGAGAACCGACCTGCCGCCGGGACGCGGGGCCTGGGAGAACCGACCTGCCGCCGGGACGCGGGGCCTGGGAGAACCGACCTGCCGCCGGGACGCGGGGCCTGGGAGAACCGACCTGCCGCCGGGACGTGGGGCCTGGGGGAAGGTGACCTTCCGCCGGGACGCGGGGCCTGGGAGAACCGACCTGCCGCCGGGACGCGGGGCCTGGGAGAACTGACCTGCCGCCGGGACGCGGGGCCTGGGAGAACCGAGCAGCTGCCGGGACGCGGGGCCTGGGAGAACTGACCTGCCGCCGGGACGCGGGGCCTGGGAGAACTGACCTGCCACCGGGACGTGGGGCCTGGGGGAAGGTGACCTTCCGCCGGGACGCGGGGCCTGGGGGAACAGAGCTGCCGCCGGGACGCGGGGCCTGGGAGAACAGAGCTGCCGCCGGGCGTGGGCCGCTCCCTGAGACCGTCGCCCGGGCCGGGCACTGCCCGGGTCTGCCTGCGACTGCAGCGGCTTTCGTGCTGACATTAGATTTAATTCAATCCTTTTGCTTATAATTTTTTCAAGGAAATTACATCGGCCGCCCCCCAGTGTAAACCCTCGTTAGCCGCTAAGCTGCCTGTAAGGCCGCCTCCTAAGCCTGGTGCGTTGCCTTTGGCGACGCAGACGTGTTTAAGCCGGGTTATCACTTACACAGCATCTCATCCCAGTCACGTGGGCCCGCAAGACGCAAAGATCGCCGGCGTCTGGACGGTGACCTCGTTCTCGACACGATATGAAAATTAGCTTTGCGTGACTTTCGATCCGGAATCATTAAGCGGCGAGACGGCGGAAGCAGCTGTGACACAGGTTGCCATTCAGCGGACCTGCGTGTTTCGTAATTAAGTCACATTCACTACAGAAAACATTGTGGACAAGAGCAAGCGGGTTGGTGGGCACAGGGCCCCCTTTCGGGAGATGAGCCTCCCCTGCGACAGGCAGTGCTGGTGGCTGGACACCTTTGTGTCTGTAGCAAGGCCGCCGGCTTGGACACTTTCACCTGGTTAGAACAGTGGATTTTATTTTATGTGAGTTTTATCGCGATACAAACAAATCTTTTTCTATTTTTAATCCCCACCTGAGGATATTTTTCCTATTGCTCTTCAGAGGGTGTGGGAGAGAGAGAGAAGCAGCCCTTGGTCGCCTCCCACGAACGCCCTGACCAGGCCGGGGATCGAGCCTGCAACTGAGGCACATGCCCTTGACCAGAATCGAACCCAGGACCCTTCCGTCCGCCGGCTGACGCTCTAACCACGGAGCTCGACTGGCCAGGGCCACGCAGACAAACCTTGATGGCCTGTGATACAGTCCACAGGCCCAGAACCACCCCCCCTTCCTACGACCCGTCGGCATTTCACTGCCTGGTTCTCACGCAGTTAAGAACCGGATAAGTCTCCGCAGGTTTCTCGGTAGCGGGTGGGGCCTCCTTCCCCGTGGGCGGCCCGCGGACGTGTCGGCGTCCCTGCACAGGCGAGCGGCGGCGTCCGTGATTTTTCCTAGTAGCGGTGACTCACCGTTTTGTGATGATTCCAGAGATAATCATCTTTATTATTTTCACAGCAAACTTCATGTGGTTCGGAAGAAACGATTATCTTTAAAATCTCGCAAACCCAGGGCACTTGGGAAATGTCCCCGTTTTCGCAAGCCGAGCGGCGGCGGGCGCCCATCAGCTTTTCAGTCACGCCGGGCCGGGGCTTTCGGCTTGATCCCACATAAATTTTGCACGTGAAATGGAGCCGAAGCCTCGGGAGCGAGGTCGGGTTTTGCATTACCGACCAAACACACATTTACATGAGCGAGCTCCTGGACTGGCCGCAATTAGTCCTGGGCCGGCCGGCTAATGGGATCCTCGGAGGAAGGACTTAAAGTATTAGTTTCTCATATTTATGATTAATGCGTTTCTTATCGGCCGGGGCCCTGAATGGGATCGTGTAAAGCATGTTGGGTTAAATCGTTCTTTGTTACCAAATACAGACGCGATACCTCGGGGAAGCCCGCGGGGAGGGCTCGGTGGCCTATCTGGACCTTCATCAGAAACAAGCCGACTCAGAGCCAGGGAAGCTGTTTTTTATTATTTATACTTCAGATGACTTCCTAGGAATCGGCGGCTGAGAGTGTGCCCTTCCCGTTGGCCGCGGGCACAGTGCTGCCCGGCGTGGTCTCGTGCGGTTCCCACACGGCCGGCAAGGGCACGGCTGCTTACTGACTCGTTTGTTGATAAAAATTTTAAAAAGCGCATAGATTATATGCAAATAATGAGCGTGGAAAAGCCACGGAGGGCTCGCCGTGTGCAAACCGACTCCTGGAGGTTTATTGATAACGCGGTTCGCACTTGGCCTGCGTGAGCTGCGCGCACCCCTGGGAGCAAACCGCGGGGTAAGACCCACGGGATTTGACCATCTCAGGACGTTCCCAGGCGTCGGCGGCCAGGACGCTCTAAGGGCCTCAGCGGTCTTTTCAAAGCGCCCGTGCGCCCAAAGAGTTAACAGTTTCATGTGGTCAGAGCTAAACAACGTCGTCAGTTTTACATCCTCGCAACTTTATAGCTGTTTGAAAATATAACGAACGTGATGAAAAGAAAAAACCGGACTGTGGTGCTCACTCCTCCGTGACCACCCGCCCGGCACTGGGAGTCTGCGCCCACGCGACCCACAGCTTCCCGGTCCCGGCCCTTGGCCGGGGCTCAGACACCAGCACCCCTCATATATGTTTACACTGGACACGGGCCAGACAAACCCAGGGCTGCTGCCCGAGGCCTGTGTTTCCCCCTCAGCCACCCTTTTAACGAGCCACGAGCCACGAGCCACGAGCCACGAGCCGCAGGGAGATGAGGGAAACTAAGACATAAACACGGGTCAGTCGGTTAGGACCATGTTGGAAACCAGTGGCCTCAGTGCGACAGGGACTGACACTGTCCTGCGGGACGGCAGCTGGCCCGGCTTCCCGCTCTGCCCGGCGCACACTCGGAGCCCGGTGTGGCGGCCAAGGACACAGGCTCCGTGCCACGCCCCCGTCAGATCAATTAATTGATGTCGGATGGAAAGGCCGTGCTAAGTGCTCTGTGCGAATCCTCAGAAGAGGCATTAAAATGTTCACCAACACCGATGAGCGAGCACAGGGCCCGGGGAGGCGTGCGGCTCCGTGTCACCCCCGGCAAGGGACACGCGTGGGCAGGCCCAGCTTCAACACGGACTCTCTGAAGGGGAGCACCCGGCGCCCCAGCATGAGGTCGCCCCCCCTGGGTGCCGTCTGTATCCCGTCAATGTTCAGCCTCTACCGGAGTGAAAGAAACAAATGCAAGGAAGGGTATGATTTTTAAGGGTTTAACTTCCAAGGGAGCTATTTTTACAGAAAATACGGTCTTGTCCGAGGCAGGTGGACACACCCTCTCTCGGTGACACTGTTGTGGGAACTGAAACAGGGTTTCCGAGGGCGTTTGTCCCTAAATGTGTGTCCAGCCTCAGAACTGTGCCCCCCCCCCCCAGCCCAGCAATTCCCCCTGAAAACCCTGCAAAAGCTCGTCTCGTGGCTTCCATCTCGGTGGCACCTACGATCCCACATTTACAAAGATGGAACCATCGGAACGACACACAAATGGCATTTCCACAGGTCGGGTCGATGTACAGGGGAAACATCTTTTTAAAAGACGATTAAATGCACATAAAATATTCATGATATGATGTTAAGTGGAAAATAAAAGAGACGATTTGACCTTCAACTTGTGATGAAAAGGTCCCGTCCTACGCTCAGTAGCAGGAAGTTTATACCAAGATGTTAACTGTGCTCTTTAGCTGTCAGCTCTGGGGGGCCCGGGGCGGGGGGGCTCTGCGAAGGCCTGGACGCCGCGCAGGAGAGAGCGACACAGCCTGGACCCCACTTCAAAGCGTCTTGGGGAGAGACGGGGCGTCAGCTGCAGGGCCGCGAGCAGTGGGGAGCCTGTGTGCCGGTCACGGTTGCCGGACGTGAGACACGGGCCAGGCAGATGCGTGTGCTGGCCGCGGTCCCATGGAGTTACACGGAAGGGCGGCCGAGGATTGGTGAGTGAGATCGAACCCGGCGAGCTCCCCAAAACCACTGTGCAATTAAAATCTATGTTTAAATATTCTTCAAAGGGAGCCTGTATGGAAGCCTATAAATGATTAGCATTCACTCTTTAAAATAACCTCATCTCTACATTTAAAAAGTTAAGGAAAAGTCAGAAAGTGAAGCTCGGTTTCCCTTAAATGAGGCCGCCGGACGGGTTAGGCCCCAGGGGTTATGCTGTGACCTGCTATGGAAATATTCTCATTTTAATACAGAAACAAAGGCCCACAGATGCCCTCAGGCTTCGGAAACAGGGGGACACCAGCCTTTCTCCACGACGCTCAGAGGGAAAGTTATTAAAATGATCTTTAAGGAGATCAGGCAGCTTTTCCGACTGGATTCTGAGAGTCAAAACTTCGGGAGTAAGACCTAATCTCATCCTCTTAAAACCCTTCTGCTCACGGCAGAGACGGGGGGGGGGGCACCCGCCTGCGTGGCCGTAAATGTGCAAGACGAACACAGACGACCGCTCCTCGCCCGGGCGGGGCTCACCGGGGGGGCCCGAGCGCTGTTCAGAGACGGTGGGGCTGAGCCACCCGCCGGCCTTGCTCGCCCACCTCAGGGGCCCAGGGGCCCAGGGGCCGCGTCAGGGACCCAGGAGCAGCGGAGACGGTGAGATGTTAGGAGGCGAGAGCCGGGCCCTTCGCCCGAGCTCCACACCCCCAACCACCCCGCGTGTCCCCCCGCCGGCGGGCTGCGCCGAGGTGCTGCGTGGGGTTGACCCGCACGTGGGGAGACCTTGGGCTGGGCCGTGAGCGGACGTCACTGGTCAGTCCAGAGGCCGCCCTTCAATGCAGCGTCTCGGACCCTCAGTCTGCCCCAGGATATCGTCTAAAATTAACATGGTCCCTTAAAAATCGGTCCATAAACGGAGAAGCGTGCTGGGAGCACCAGATTGTCCAAATCCCGGGCGCTGGTCCTTTCTACTCGGGTCACCTTATTACAGGACAGGCCCCACTCCTTTTTATTTACGGCTTCTTGACGAGCTGAACATATTCACTTATTTGCACGCGGAGCGACCCTAACAGAGCGTCGTTGCCCATGACGCGCGCTGAGCTTTCTAGACGCTTTCTCACAGCCTTGCTCGCGGGGCGGCCAGAGCGGAGGGGGAGCCCTGGGCAGAGCAGGCGGCTGGACCAGAGCTCGGGCCTCCAGGGCCTCTCGGGCCTTGGACCAGTGTCTGTCTCCAGCGTCCTCGGTACAAACACCCGCCCTGGGCTGTGAGACTCGCAAGCACTTTGCTTTAAAACATCCCTGAGTCCAGAGCCTCGCGGTTAATCCATTGCTTTCCCGAGACTGTCAGTGTAAATTTTCGCAGGAGCCCCCTGCTAGGGGTTTGAAGACCTCGGCACTTGCTAATTTTTCACAAGGACGGCGGCTTGGCGAGGCCGGGGTGCGCTTAACCAAGCCCCATAGAATACTTTCCACGGAGAGAGAGTAATTAGGACAGCGAGCGATATCCGTGAACCGCCCGGCGCCCCGGGAGCCCAGGTCCCGCGTCTGCGCGCATTGATTGCAGGCTTGAGATGTGTCAAGGAGAAACAATGTCGTGCGGGCCGCGGAGCCCAGAGTTATGGATTGAAAGTGCGCTTGGTTATTTGCCCTTGGAAATTTCTAGTCGGGATGCCAAGGACGTGGCTGGGTAGCAATTCACTACGTCGCCCGAGATGGGCACCCACCGCCCCCCTTCCCGTCCTCGGCTTGGCCTCACCGCCATCCCATTTATGAAAACAAAAGAGGCGTTAATGTAAGGGGAGTAAAAGATAAGAGAGATTCTGCCAAATAACAGGAACAAAACACACAAACAAACAAAAGCAGCCGGCCTGGTGCCTGGCCGGCTGGGCCGCGTCCCGGCGAGCGGGACAGGGGATCTTGAATCCGGTCCTGGAGCCCAGGGTCTGTGTTTGGAACGAGTCGTTCTCGTATTTTTCCAGAGATGTTTAGTATTGAAACAGACACGATAAATTTGAAGTTTCGTATTAACTGTTTAGGGGAATCTGTGCATGAAAAATCCCAGGGTCAGGGGCCGGAGGGAAGAGGGGCAGCACTGCCCGGCCCGAGGGACGGAGGTTCCCAAGGCGGGCGGCCGGCGGCTGAGGGACCAGCCTCGGGAAGAGCGGGGCCCACTGCCCCTCGCATTCGGGGGCGTCTTTCGCGCGTGCTTGTGATGTTCAGAAGCGGTTCCAGAAAATGAACCGAGCGCAGGCTCGTGAGAGGCTTGCGTAGCATCAGCCTCAGTCGCTCATCGTAAATCGAGGTTCGAAATTCGTCAAAAGCCTCCGTGTGATGAGTTGAAGACGACCCCCAGGTTCCGTTGGGGGAAGAAGTGAAATGTGAGATGTAAACGCGGTTTACGGGTAAATCAGGAGGCAGAATTAATCGCGTGAAACGGGCCACTAATTAGAAAAACAAGGAAAAACTGCACTTGGAGCTGGGCTTCGTGGTTTCGCCGACTCTGAGCAGAGGGAGGCGGGCTGGGCGCAGGGAGGGTGCCGACCGGTCCTTCGAGGGGCAGAGCCTCAGGCTCTAATCGCCTTGAGGTCCCGGATTCGAATCATCCCTTCCACTCAGCCCCGAATCTGGCCAGATTTCCTTTCTTTTAGCATTAAAAAGTCTTTAGTGAGTTTAATTTGGGGTTTTTGTCTGCCCGGCCACTCCGGGGTAGTGGTTTTCGCTTTCCTTTCCTTTATGTGTGTGTGTTTTTTCACTAAGTTCACTGGGGCAACACTGGTTAACAACGGTCTGTAATTCCAGGAGCCCAACTTCATGATCCAGCTCCGCCCGCTCTGCGTGAGCTCAGCCCCGAGGTCGGGGTGTTTTTATCTCGCTCCCTGGACCGAGCCCGTGTTTCCCTCTCCCGGCCGGCCCTGGGCTGCACCGGGCACCTGCCAGGGTTGCTACCGACACCCAGTGAGCTAAGAGGCCTTTCCTTTGGTTTCCGGTCTTTGGCTGAATAGTTCGCAGAAAACAGCAGCGAGTCTGGCGTTTTGTTTCGTTGCAGCTCCTTCCCTGGCGGGTGAGAGTGACCCCGGCCCCCAGTCGCCCGCCTCCTCTGGCGACGCCCCTGTAGCCCACGTCCCTCCCGGAGCCAATATCCTGGGCGTCACCGCCGGGCCCCCCGGGGTCAGCTGGGCCCTGGCTCAGCCGGTGCTGCTGGGTGGGTGCGTCTTTCCCACCTCTGGCCCCAGAGCACCCGTGTCTCTGCTCTGAGTCTCTCTTTCCACCGCGTGGGCCACTGTTTCGTTTTGGAGAACAGGAGGCATCGAAGCCGGGACTCTCTGCTCCGAGTTGAGCCTGGTTCACAGACAAGCAAATATGTGCATCTAACTCTGAAATGTACGGAATCGAGTCGAGCACTCGCTCTTTACATTCCGCTTTCTCAGAGCTGATGTGGGCACGAGGACTCCGGTCTCCCTCCTAGTGCTGCGGGGGTGCCCGTCGGAGTTTCTGTTTCTTTTCCTTCACGATCAATCTATTAGAGAACATTTCGCCTCCCTACAGAAACTCATAGTCCAGTGTCCTGTCTCTGCCTTGGCATCTCCGACTCGGATGGATGGTTGTCTGTCCATCACGACCTGGCCGGATGGTTGTGTGTCCATCACGACCTGGCCGGATGGTTGTGTGTCCATCACGACCAGGCCGGATGGTTGGGTGTCCATCACGACCAGGCCGGATGGTTGGGTGTCCATCACGACCTGGCCGGATGGTTGTGTGTCCATCACGACCTGGCCGGATGGTTGGGTGTCCATCACGACCAGGCCGGATGGTTGGGTGTCCATCACGACCTGGCCGGATGGTTGTGTGTCCATCACGACCTGGCCGGATGGTTGTGTGTCCATCACGACCTGGCCGGATGGTTGTGTGTCCATCACGACCTGGCCGGATGGCTGTGTGTCCGTGATGACCTGGCTGGATGGTTGTGTGTCCATGAGGACCTGGCTGGATGGTTGTGTGTCCATGAGGACCTGGCCGGATGGTTGTGTGTCCATGAGGACCTGGCCGGATGGTTGTGTGTCCATGAGGACCTGGCCGGATGGTTGTGTGCCCATCACGACCTGGCCGGATGGTTGTGTGCCCATCACGACCAGGCTGGATGGTTGTGTGTCCATGATGACCTGGCTGGATGGTTGTGTGTCCATGATGACCTGGCTGGATGGTTGTGTGCCCATCACAACCTGGCCGGATGGTTGTGTGTCCATCACGACCAGGCCGGATGGTTGTGTGTCCATCACGACCAGGCCGGATGGTTGTGTGTCCATGATGACCTGGCTGGATGGTTGTGTGTCCATAATGACTAGGATGACTGGCTGGGTGTCCATGGCTCTGTGAGGACACCGTGTACACCGTGTGGCAGGTCACTCACCTGCAGGGTAGATTCTCACACCCAGAGCCGATGCCGATGGCCTTCGATGCCGCAGGTGTGTGAACTTTCTACTTTCCACAAAGAGTAAATTGATCGACGTTTGCGACGACGTACTTTATGCATCTTCTCAAGTCACACAGAAGCCAAGACCGAGCTGCTGTCTAGAAACGCGTTGCTCGGATAGAGCTTATTTGGAAATAAACAAAGACTAACCCACCCGGTAGAGCAATACTCTGCAAAGCCACTTTTCTTGCTTGGAGCCCTTTTAGGCCGGAAGGAGCTAAGCACAGACATTTACTGCGAGAATTATGAGTCTCAGATGCTAACGGAGACGGACGGGGCTCCTGAGGAGGATCTGCTTCTGCTGGTGACGTGACGTTTCCTGGAGCGGCCACCGCGGGGCTGTCCCTGCGCAGCCCAGCCCCCCCCCGGACCCCTCTGGGGGCCTCGCAGCCGTGCCCACCACAGGCTCCTTCTGGGTGCCAGGGCCTGGGGCCGAGAGCAGCGAGGAATTTGGGGACATAACCAGGGCTCCCTGAGTCTCAGCAGACCTTTGCAGGCGGTGCGCAGAAACAGAGCTCGCCTCCAGTTTGAACAAAGACAGCTGGGCGTTGTGTTTCTGCATCAACAGTTCTCAACGTACGATTCCTAGAGCTGTGTTTGAATTTATTTCACGTTGGCACAGACCCCGCATTTCCTTCCCGCGCAACTTTCCGAAGTGTAAGGACACAGCAGGCGCCCCGACCAGCGGGGACGAGAGGCGTCCCCCGAACAGGGGGCACAGCGGTTAATTTCAGCCCGATGACAGTCCCGCAGGAACAATGGTCTCCGGAGGCGACACGGGCCGTGACGAGCGAGCGGGAGAACTGAGTCACAGGTGCGCCGAGCAATCTCGGGAACATCGCCTCTTCCAGCCCCGATTCTATTAACCGGGTGTCAGCGCGAGCACGTCTCAGGCGGGCGGGCCGGACGAGCACCGGGAGGAAATGAAGACCATCCTCAGGGACGCCCTCGTCTTTCTCTTGGGCAGAGGCTTCATTATCCGGGCATTGTGATCCCGTCCCCGTATTTGTGTAAAGATTAAATTGCACACGGTTTGTGATGTTTCTGCCCCTCGGCCTGCCACAGGTCGCGACCTCCGCGCACGCGAGATAATAGATACACCGCCTGCGGCTCCGCGGCCGCCGCTCCGGCACAGCTCGCTACTTCCCTATTGTTATACGTCGAAAGCAATTAAATAAAAATACAAGGTTCGGCGTCGCGAGCGTCCCGAGGATTTCATAGGGGCCCGCACGTGGCCTGTCTTGGCGCTGACGGGCGCCTGAGATGGCGGGGCGGGCAGGACGGGACTCGCGCGGGAGGAGCCGGCGATGGCAGACGGAGACTCGGGGGAAGATGCAGCGGAGGACCCTCCGGGATGTGGCTGCGCTGAGGGCCCGCTCGGCGCCTCTTCAACGCTCAGGAAAACACTGGTCTGCACCCTGAGGTGCCGGGAAACCACCAGAGGCCCCTGCAGTGGCCTGAGCGTCTGTGTGTCCCCCCTGCGGATCAACATGTTGAAACCCAACCCCCAGTGCGAGGGGGTTAGGAGGAGGGTTTAGGGGGGCGACGAGGTCATGAGGGTGGGGCCCCAGGAACAGGATCAGTGTCCTCATGAGAAGAGGCAGGAGGGGGCCCTCGCGCCGTGTCCCCGTCCCTGAGGGCGCACGGACACTAACCTTTGACCCCGACGAGGCTCCTCACCAGAACCCAACCCTGCCGGCCCCGGACCTGGGACTCCAGCCCCAGCGCTGCGAGGAAGGAACCCCAGCCGCCTGCGACCCACCGGCCCGGGCCCCTGGGCGCAGCAGCCCCGACGGGCCAGGCCCGGACCCCCGCACGCCCCCAGCTCTCAGTCGTCACGGGATTTCCTCCCGTGTCACACACTCGGCGGCACACGTCCCGACGCGCTCTGTGACTTCCGTGCGGCGCTGCACAGAGCACGTGTTACCGCGTGTCTGCCCCTGAGGCGTCCCGCGTGTGTTTCATGCTCCGTGCTTTGTGGGGGCTGCAGGAGGGAGGCCCGTTCCTTCGCCGTAGGGAAGGGCCTGGGCTCTAACCGGTGCTTAGTTTTTACACCCAGGGCACCCTGGGGAGCCGGCAGGCCTGACAACCTCTCCTCCGGGCTGGGCCTGGCCCCCGAGCTGGCCAGGGCCCCGGAGTCACCGTCACCAAACACTGTCCAGCCCGTCAGAAGCCGCAGCACCTCCTCAACCCGGGGACGGTGCAGAACGCTGAGAACGCGCCGTCCGGGCCGCGCCGTCCGGGCCAGGTGACCTTTTCTCTCGAGTGTTTTAATGTGGACGTATTTTGATGTCGAGTATTCTGTGTCTTAAATAATAAACAAATTTCCCCCAATTCGTTTAAAAGCCCGTGGTTTGTCATCTTGGACGTGGCTGAGATCTGCGCTGCCTGGGACGCGTCCTTCGGGGCAAGAGGAACAAGACTGACGGCGGGCTCCGGGCGGAGGTGGAGGCCGCCCTCCCTGAGGTCCCTTCCTCGTGGGCACTGCCGTGTCACCATGTGTGCCGAGCGCCTGTGGGCCAGGCCCAGGCTGCCCCGTGGGACCTCCCCGAGGCCCCCAGCACCCCTCAGCCGCACGGAGCTCGCGCCCCACCACCGGCCAGCCCCCCAGCAACACCAGCTCATTGATCGAGTCACAATCAGAAACCGTTAAAAATGAACCAAAATTCAGGTACATTCAGCCCACTCCTGTCGGCCTGTTTCCCTAAGCGAGGTTAAATACAGAGGCGCAGAAAACAGTTTGGTGAATGACTTTGTTGCCGTTCGTGTTAGAAAAAACGTGCAGGATTTCAGTGACGCATTTACAAGACCCCTGGGCCTGGACTGGAGAGCTTCTCACTCGAGTTCTGTGTGTGCAGGTGTGTGCAGTGTGTGTCCCTGTGTTTATGCATGTCTGGGTATGTGCGTGTCCGTGTCTGTGTGTGCATCCGTGTATGTATGTGCCTGTGTGTCTCTGTCTCTGTGTGTGTCTGTGTGTGTGTCTCTGTCTGTGTCTCTGTGTGTGTTTGTGTTTGTGTATGTGTAGCTCTGTGTGTGTCTCTGTGTGTCTCTGTGCGTGTCTGTGAGTGTCTCTGTGTGTATCTCTGTGTGTAGCTCTGTGTGTGTCTCTGTATGTCTCTGTGTGTATCTCTGTCTCTGTGTGTCTCTGTGTGTGTCTCTGTGTGTGTCTCTGTGTGTGTCTGCATGTCTGTATGTGTCTCTGTGTGTATCTCTGTTTCTGTGTGTCTGTGTGTGTGTCTGTGTGTGTCTCTGTGTGTGTCTGCGTGCGTGTCTGCATGTCTGTGTGTGTCTGTGTGTCTGCGTGCGTGTCTGCATGTCTGTGTGTGTGTCTGTGTGTGTCTGAGTGCGTGTCTGCATGTCTGTGTGTGCGTGTGTGTGTGCGTGTGTGTGTTTATGTCCGAGTGTGCGTGTGCGTGCGCCCGCGGGCCGTGAGCTCTGAGGCTGAGCGCCCAGTCCATCGATCCGTCTCCGTCTCGGTCGCAGACCCGCCCTCCTTCCTGTCCTCAGCTACCTGTCTCTCTATGATTTCTATGTTCTGACTTCATGACTATTTATCATCCAGGACAAAGTCAAACCTGATAAATTAAAGACCAAAACAGAAAAGCAGAGCAGTGGCCAGCTGCATTTTTCTTAGTGAATTACAATTACCAAGTAGAAGGCGCGTTCTTCATTGTCCCTACCATTAAAAAACAAGAAAACCAGGGCGCAGGCCGCTCGGAGGATTTCCGTTAATCAGCGATATCCATCTGCAGCCTTTGTTCGGCTGGCCCCTCGCGGTCCTCCCCTCGCCCCGCTTGTTTATCGTGGCTCCTGAAAGCCCCGAAGCCCACAGGTCAGGGAACAGGGTTTTGATGGATTATGGGATCGCAACTGTCCCTGCCAGGTGACAGCTTTTATTGGCCGAGAGGATGAGCCTGTAACCCTTTATATAATTATTGTATTAGAGGCGCTGGGCCTGTGTGTCGCGGGCGCTTGTTCGGGGATCAATGTGAAGATAATTTCAGAAATGAATAGTAAGTATTGATCGTCCCGCGGTGCGGCCTTATCAGCGGCGAGGCCGGGGACCCAGATTATAACCTCAATGTCATTTATGATGATTTGCTGTGTACTGCCGGGGAGCCGTTTAAACAAAGGGCTGATTTAATTCACAGCGGATTTTTGTCGAGTGATGGGTCATACATCACAATCTATGTAATTTTTAGAAATGAACACATGTTGGCAGAGGTTCGGGGCAGCTCCTGAGAGAGCTGGGGACGGCCGGGGAGGGCCCGCCGGCCGCGGCCCCCGCTGAATGATTGGGCTGCGCGCGGATCTGGCATTCGCGTGACCTTGGGGTCCCTGCCGGCAGCTGCTGGTTAATTTTCTTCGCTGAGGACACAGTTTAACTTTCTATCTGTCTGCCAATTACCTGACATTTTCAACTTATCACCTTCTATTTTTAAAATGATTGGAGGCACATCCACATTTTGACACTTTTTTTACAGGGGGGATTCATTCCGTTCAGCCACTGTCATCCCGTTGCCGTCACCCCCTCTCTAAAAAAAAAGAAAGAAAAAAAAAAAGATCGCCGGTTACATAACCGCATAGAGAAACGACCCGGCCGGGTTTTAATTTCTGTTCCCAGCCCATCCCCGGTGGGAGGCTGTCGGCCTGTGAGTTCCAGGCCTCGGGCGGGGCGCCGGCGGAGTCGCGCTCGCGGCCGCTCGGGGAGATCGCGCTGGCTGCTGCTTGTTTGAAGAGGGTTTTACTCTTTAAAAACAAGTCACTGTAAAGCAGTCGTTAGGAATATCGGGACAGCTCGCCCAGGCTGAGGAAGCTCCGAAACCCGGACGCACTGGCGCAGCCGCCGTGAATGATAACTTGTTGACTCTGGTTATTAGGAAACTAAGAGCATCTTTTACCCCGTCGACTCCGGACGCAGGGAATTGGGTGTTTCCAGGCCGTCGGAGGCAGAGCCGGAGGAGAGAGTGTGAAAGGACCAGAACCTAAACGTAGCACCCGCGGGCCTGGGAAAAGCAAGGGTTCCAGGTCCCCGAGGACGCTGCCGTGGAAGGGGGTGCAGACACCCATCCAGCCGCCCCCCGCCCGCCCCCTCTGCCCGCAGGTCTGCCCCCTGTTCGAGCAGCACCAGGTGGGGAGCACCCAGGGCACCTGGGCTGCAGGTGACTGAGGAATGTCCGGTCCAATCAGCCTCCATAGGACGGACTCAGACCCCAGGGCGAGGGCGTTACGGGAGCACTTCTCTCCGTTCATAGATTTTCCTGCTCAGGCCCTGCAGAGCCAGCTCAGAGCCCCGGGGGCCGCAGCCCAGAGGGCCCACAGCTCAGAGAACACCCATGTGATACCATGTCTTTTGGGGTTCACTAGGGGGACAGAGGGAAAGGCACCGAGTCCAGGAGAGCGGCAGGTAAAGAGATGTGAAGTCTCCCTTCTCCACGGCCTGGCCAACGCTTGTCATCTGCTGTCTTTGGGACGACAGCCATTCCGACACGTGGCACCTCGGGGGTGAGGCGACACCTCAAGGCCGGTGTGATTTGGTTCCCCTGATGGCTGGTGACGTTGAGCAGCTGTGTGCACTGCTGGCAAGATCGTAAATCGGCGCAGACGTTACGGAAAACCATATGGAGTTTCCTCGAAAAATTAAAAATAGAGCCACCCTATGATCCAGCAATTTCACCTCTGAGTATTTACCTGAAGAACAAAAAACACTGACATGCACCCCTGTGCTCACTGCAGCATCGTTTACAGTCGCCGAGGCCTGGAAGTAACCTGCGTGTGCGCAGTCGACGGATGCGTGAAGACCTGCGGTGCGTGTACCGTGGAATACTACGCAGCTGCAAACAAGAACAGGATCCTGCCATTTGTGACAACCCGGGTGGCGGTGGAGGGCATTGTGCGACGTGAAGTAAGTCAGACAAAGACAAATAGCACATGACGGCATTATCGGTAGAATCTAAAAACCAGAAATAGACACAGACACAGACACCACACTGAAGGCCACCCGGGGGAGGAAGGCGGGGCCTGTGCGGAAAAGGCGAAGGGTTAGAAGGACAGGCTTCCTGTCACAGCGCAGGCCATGGGGCGCCGGGGACAGCGCAGGGAGTGTCGCCAATGGCATCGTAACAGCCTTGTGTGGTGCTAGACTAGACTGGCCGTGGTGGTCGCCCGGTGAGTTATCTAAACGCTGAAACACTGTGTTGTGTTGATGTAACATCGTATATGTTACTATGATACAATGTTGCCACATTACGCTAATGTAACATTGAAGCGACCGTGATCACGCCCATCAGCGCTGCCTAAAAGGAACATGTGAGGTGGTGAAATCGGACACACTGGGGAAGAGAGCGGCCGGGGACCGAGGTGGGGGACCCGAGGCCGCGCCGGGAGCCACGGCGCTGGGAACACGTCTTAGGGACAAGGGTTATTTTTAATCTCGCTGTGTCCATGTTCTATTGTTCTGATGAATTATCCACTTAACAGCCTCCTAAGCAATCATTTTGGAACGTTATACCAATGAAATTCTAGAGCCTTTAGATTTCCCCCAATTTAAGGCCTCATTACCTCCTGTAATAAGGAGACTGCGCATCCCGCGCCCCATACTGTACTTAAGAGCCAGGCGCAGTTAACGAGGGGGGTGCCTCAGCGTCGCCAGATTCCCGGCGTTCCCGGCGCCTCGTGTCTAATGTGAACGGGACCCGAAGGGCCGCGCGCTGACTTTTCGACCTGAGTGCGGTGTGTCCCCCGTAAAATTAAAGACGAAACTCCGGGAATGAACTTCCGCCCCATCCTTTCAGTGCCCGGTTCATTCCGGTTTCCTTACTTTTCTATATGTTCTTGATAACATCGTCCTGCGAGAACAGGTAAAGGAAGATCTGTGACCCGAGGGATTTATGTCATTTGGACATTTTCAGTAATTAAATCTCGGGGCGTGAGCGTCAGAAACAAGAATCGCCCCAGTGGCTCAGGCCGCACTGGTGAGAACCCTGTTTGTAAGATATTTTATGATTTAAACGCTGTGCTTCCTCTTGTCTTTGGGTGTGAAAGGAACCTTGTTTCGTTGCTGCTGCTGCTGTTAATAACGGGAAGTGTCCCCATTTACCGCCCGTCAGCCCCGCACCTGGCGCTCCCGTCACCCCCAGATGGTGGCTCCAGTCGTTTCACAGAGGAGGAGAGGGGACACCAGGGGAGCAGCCTCCCCACGGCCGCCGCCCCCGGGTCTGGGCACCATCCCGTCTCCGTCTCCCAGACGCCACAGGCGGCGTCTCCGAGTTCATCAGAGCCCCTGAAGGCCACGGTTTCCCCTCTAAGTGATCACAAGCTGAGCAATTTTAGGGGAATGAGAACTTATCTGATCCTTCGAGACCTTGAGCAGAGATGTCTCCAGTTCTCCTCTGAGAACAGCGGCTCCTGTGGTTGGGGAAGAACAAGGTTTCCTCTTGCGCTTGAACGAGCAGGTGACTGCGGACCCTCCTCAGTCCCATCCCGTGTCTCGTCCGTGACCCCTGGGCCCCCGGCCCCTGATTTACTAAACAAAACGCTTGTCGACCAAATAGCTGTTAAATTCCCAGGCTCCCCCAGGCCCCGGTCCTGGTCCTGCCCTCACCCGAGCCCGCAGGCAGCCCTGCGCACCAGGCCTGGGCGCCCAGAGCGACCACGGTGGGACTGGCCGCTCCCGTCACTGCTGTGCAGGCCCCACACCCGTCCCTCCCGCCATGCTCGTCCCCACGGGGCCTCTGCCTGGTCCTGAGACACTTGGGGTCTCCCTGTCACAGGCCCCGCCTGGCACTGTCCCTTCGCCCCCCCCCCATAACCCTTCCCAATGGTCTCTCCTTGCTAAGTCTGCCTCTGCTGGTAGTGGACCCTGATCCTCGTGAACTCGGGGTAACCGGTGCTCACCTCCTTCGGCTTTTACTGAGCAACCAGCCTCCCCCCTCGGGTGGAAGGACATCCGCTCTCCTGGGCGACACCCCCGCGCAGATGCCCAGGCCCCTCCTTCCAAGGGCCCCTGGCTTTCATTTCGTAGATTTGGAAGATGCTGGGATGGCTCCTGTAAGCGCAACAGGCTCCCCGAGGGGAAGGTAACGGGGCCGGTGGTGGGAGGCCCCCCCCCGCCACGAGCTCCGCGCAATTAAATAACCGGGTACCTGCCTCCTCTCCGCGCTCACCAGAGAGGGTGAGTGACAGGCAGGCTCGGACGCTGACACTCGGCGCACAGGGCGAATGCGAGCGACCAGCCAGGTGACGCCCGGGCTACCTGCGCCGCGGAGAGCGCCCAGCGAGCGTGCAGGCTCGCCGCTCCCGCTGGTCTGTGCGAGTGGAAGGGTCAGAGATGCGGATCGATCGATGTATCTGACTATTCTAAAATAATTACTATTGATCTACCGGGGACTAGAACTCTTGCCTCTATATCTGAATATCGATAGAGATGACACCCTGGAAACCCAGCCTTTGAGGTAAAGTGATGATGACACCGTCTAAAAATACCCGCCCGGCTCCCCCAGCAACCGTTCGGGGATCCGAATCCTCTGCCCCTCGTCTCTGCGCCAAGCAGGGCGAGCCACCTCCTGGGAAACGCTGGTACGTTACAGGTACGGGTCCTGCTGGAGGCCCGGGGCCCACCCGGGTGGGACACTCGGAGGAGGGGCTTCACGGGGACTGTCCCCGTAGGCAGGGGTGGCGCGGAGAGGGTGCCGGGCGGGAGGGGGGCCTCGGGCGAAACCAGGGCAGCAGGAGGCCAGGCAGGACCGAGAGGAGGCGCGGAAGTCCCCCGACGGGGCACCCTCAGTCCCAGAGTGGTGCCCGGGGACGCGCCCCCAGGGGCGTTTTAACACCATCAGACACGCCCATTTCCAAACCAGCCCGTGGGAGACGCCCCTGCGCCCGGTTCCCACCCCGCTGTCCACACGCCCCGTCCGCAGGGCCCAGAAGGTCACGAAACGGCCTCTCCTTTGGCGCAGGGCCCCTGCGGGGACGAGGGGCTCGGGAGGCGAGGGAGCCGCTCCCCACATTTGCGGGGGAGCTGGACGGAGCCCGCACGTCCCTCACCCGCCGCTTTAAATCTGCCTGGCGCGAGCCCACGGCAGCTCCGGGCGCAGTTCTTTCCTGCCGCCGCGGCGTGAATGAGCTAATTGTGTTTTAAGTAATCCTCCTGACAAAGAATTTTCTTTCTTTCGTGAGAGGAGCTGTGATTTATTAATTTTCCTCTCTATTACTTGCCTTGGACTTTCTCTAGCATCTTCCCCATAAATCTCACGTCTATTGAGACTAGTCCGGAAATCACAATGCAGTCCGTGTGGGCGGCGGGAACCCATTTAGAACGTCCGGGCGGCCCCTTCCAGGGGGCACCGGGCGGGCCCTGCGTGAGGGCCCCAGGGTGGCAGCGCCCCCTCCCCAGCCAGTGCAGCTGGGAGGTGACCCCACTGCGTGGGAGGCGCTTAGGAGGGATTGCCGGGCGCCGCCCAGAGCGCCACCGGCACAGGAGACAGTCACCTCGCCTCCAGCCTCTCCGGTCTGGGCCCCGACCGCAGAGCAAAACAGCGTTTCCATCGAGGGTCTACCCCGGGGGGGTTTATCTTCACCCTCTGTCCAGAAAGGGGCCGACCACTTCGATTCCTTCCTTTAGATTTAGAAAGGGCGTGACCCCTCCTTTATTAACATATAAATATCTATGTTCCCCCTTTTCCCTAAAGCAGCCTAAAAAATAAGAACAAAGAAGTCGTTAAAGAAATAAAGGACGTCCTGTAAGCGGCACGTCCAACACACGCAGAGCGGCCGCCGAGCGCTCTGTAGTGATGCCTCATTGATTTCACCCGTGAACGCACCCCAGGGGTACGTGTCCCCACACGGACGGGAGGAAACGGTCCTCAAGGCCAGGGCTCAAATCTCAGCAAGGCGCCGAGGGCGAGATGAGCGTCATTTCCGGGAAACGCCCAGGAGAAAGGTGATCGGAGAGGAGCAGCCCCCCCCCCGGCTGCCGGCCCCCTTTCTTCAGTGTTTTCAGGTCGCCTCAAGCCTGTTACGTGGGAGGGGAGGAGACCCACCGATTTACCCGCCACTCTTGCTGCTCTGTTTCCCCTGACTTCCTTCTCAACTTTAAATTAAAATTCATAGAATCCTAGATTTTTAACCATGTAACTTGTCAGCTAAAGAAAATAAAAAAGCCACTTTATGGGGAAATTATCTATAGCAGACCCTTTTCCGACGTCAGCCGGCTGAGTACTCAGGGTGTCGAGCGGCTGCGGGCAGAGGGGAGCGGGTGTCAGGTGGGAGGCCCGGGGCGCAGAGGGTCCGGGTGGGCCTTCCGGAAAGAGCCTGAGCACACAGCCCGGGATCACAGGTCTTCAATCCCTTCCCATCCCCACTTTTCACTGTTAGTCACAGGCATGATTTTTAATCCTTCGGGGGCGGCGGACGCCAGGAGAGGTGACGTTAGAAGACCCAGCGATGATGCGGGGAGGAAGCGGCTCAGGCCGGGGACACGCGCCCACCTCTTAATTAGCCGGCGTAATAACGGGGAGACAGCAATACGGTCGCTGCATCGGTCGCTACGGAAAAGTATTCGTTTCAGTCGTGGGGAAATGCTGAGGGAGAAGGCGGCCTCCAGACTCAGCCTCCCCGGTCAAGCTCTGCGCGGCCCCGAGACCTGCAACTCGCCGTTTACGCGTCACGAAGTTCAGACAATTAGTGGAGGCTCTTCTGTAAGTGAGTCACCCTGCAGGTCATATTCCTCTAATTTTATTTCACTGAGAAAAATCACGCTGCCTTGAGGCCAAAAAAAATAAATAATCTATGAAAATAAAAATTAAAAAATACAGCAAATAACGGTTTTCGTGTCCACCGGCCCGGCGCCCACGGCGTCGTCCAAAACCGTGCAGGGAGACGGGCGCCCTCGCGGCAGCCGCAGGCTTGTTGCGGGACCGGCTGGCTGGGCGTATTCTGTGCGTTTCTCACACTCGCAGCACCGGGCGCTGCTGGCGCCGACCTTCACGCGCGGGGCTCGCCGCCTGCAGACCGACCCGATGCGCGCCGTGTCATTACTAGCTCAGGGGGAATCGTTCAAGCCAATGCAATTTACTCAATATTGGTCAGTTTGACTCCTGACCCCGGTCCCTTGGCGGCGTATCCTTGGCAACCCGGCCGTGTGTTAAGTCAGGATGTGCTCGCTGGCCGCGTCCGTGACAGCTTGCTGAAGGCTCCTCCGCCACGCCGGGCTTTTCACAGAAAATCAGAAATCCAATAATATGCTCTATTCTGATCAGACGGCGACGGGCACCGGGAGAGCCGCCGCCGAGGGGCCGCTTTCCGGGGGGCGGCGCGGAGCCCCGGCCCTTAGGGCGGCTGCTTGCCTGGGTCGTGAAATGGGGGTGATTTTCTCGGTTGATTCGTTTGGGGAGGAGGGGACGGAGCTGGGGGACATTTTATCACCCGTCTGTGGGATCGCTCCCTCGGAAATGCCTGAGCTGAGCCCCAAAGCTGGGAGAGTGAGCCAGGAAACCCTGTGGAAGCTGCCTCCCAGAAAACACCACAGGGCGTTTTCAGTTTTGCGTTTTAAATCAGCGCAGCTACGGAGAAGGCACCCTTCCCTCGGTGCACAGCTCGGAAACCGCGGGCGTGGCCTCCGCGGGCAGAGGTGCAACGCCGGCCTCCCGGAGAAAACCCCGAAAACCCCGTGTATAGGGAGGCCCCTGTTGCCAAATAAAACGCCAGCTCCCTGGGACCCGTTTGTGGCTGTGCCACGTTCCTGGCAACCGCAGGGCGATCGGAGGCGATGGGTTATCACGCAACGAACGGCCCGATCCGCACCTGCAGAAAGTGGCTAATTGCCTCGCGCGTGGCCCCACGCTTCACGGGAGGGAAACCTCACTTAGCTGACGTTAAAGGCTGTTTTAATTTTGTGCTTGGTTTCCTTTCGGAGGCCTGGAAATCCTGGTGTTGGTTTCCACGTGACGCAGCGCAGCCTGGGGCCTGGGCGGCAAAGTAACAGGTCATTTCCACGCGCAGGAGCAGACCGGCTACTGAACGCGCCCGGGTGAGGCGTCCCCGCGAGAACGCCCAGAACCTGACGAGAGAGGCCCGGGGGAGACAGGGAGGGAGGGAGGGGTGGGCGTCGGGCGGGAGGCGTCTCTCCTCACCGGCCAGTTCTAGGCAAGTTTTCTAGAGAGAAAAAATGGTAACTGAAGGGCCCTTGAAATGTCCGCGGCACTGACTTGGGGGCCGTTCCTTCTGCCTCGGGGAAGTCTAGGTAACTGTGAACCGTCGGCTTTCCCCGGGGGTCAGCAGCGCCTCCAGGTTTCCGGAAGGATCTTTGGGAGCATGCTTGTCATGAGAAGGTGGCATGGCCTCCGTGGAACGCAGACATTGTACGTAAGTGTGAGTTTCGAGAAACCCACACGTGAATCATACACGAGCACTTGCCCCTGGGAGGGGCGGTTCATTCTTTACGAGGGCGAGTGGCCCCGGAACCCAGCCCCGAGCCACTGCTGTGCCGCTGGTCAGGGGACCCCGGCCGCCTCGGCGCAAGGGGGGCTCGTGGAGGAACCGGGTGGACCTTGTACCAGCTGCGTCGGGGGCACTGGGCAAACCTCCTGCACCAGGTGTAGTCAAGCTGGCATCTGGGGGCTTCTGACACGTTCAGTTAAGTGTCCATCTGGGGCTTGGTCGTGCGGGGTGTCCTGCTGACTTGTGCACCCCTGTATTACTAATGCAGAGAGAATTCGGTGCATAAACACACCATTCCTCAGCATACTCCATCCCTCTTATCACAGGAACAGTGGCTGTCCAGAGATAATGGAATTAAATTAACGAGGGGGGTGCTTGCGATAGAAAGCGGACTTTTCTGTCCCTCCTCCTGCTGCTACAGAAACAGCCCCGGAGCCTGATGTGGTCGCCGAGGGGGGTTCTCCACCCGGATGCCCTCCGCCCGGCAGGGCTGTGGGTGAGGTGCCCCGGCCCCGCCAGGCTGCTCTGCCCCCCACACTCCCGCCCCCAGGGGCCCTACAGGAGGAATCGCCTCGGCCGCTCCTGCGTATTTGCCAAGAGACGCAGAACACCCACCAGTCCATGTCGGCACACCCCAAGCTTTAAATGCTAACTGAAGTTTTTAAACATATAAACCGAACCGAACACGCCCTGTGTGGGCCCGAGGACTTGGGCGTGTCACCGACGCCGGCGTTGGTCAGAACTCGGCGTCCGGCGGGGCTCTGCCCCCATCACCTCCGACTGAGCCCTGAAAACGGGGCCCAGCTGCCTGTCCGCCCTGACGCTTAGGCTGCAGGTGCCCTCACCCAGGAGTGGGTCCGTTTTTAAAGAACGGGAAGAGAAATCACAAAAACACTTCAATTCTGTTTAAAATGTAAAGAAAAAAGCAAAATAGAGCAAAGAACCAAGTTAGGCCAAGCGGCGGAGGCAGGGAGGGTGTCAGGGGGCCGGGGAGCGGGTGGCCTTCCCCCCACACCCGGGCTGCAGGCGGAAAGGAGAGCCCCCCGCCTTTGAGAGAGGCCCTCGCAAGCCGGGCGTCAGGTGCAGTGCGTCCCTCACCCGCGAGCTTGCACGGGGGCCGTGGGTGCCCCGGGGGCTTCCAGAGGCCGTGGGGGTTCAGCTCGTCCTCTGGACGCCGCGGTCAAGCACCTGATGAGACCTCACTCTAGGCGTCCTCAGGAAGAGCCTCCCCTGGCGATGACCACACTGTGGTCTGTGTCTATGAGTTTTTGGGGGGCTTTCTTTGCTCGATCCCTTTAGCTTGCTCACAGCAGGGTGATGACCGGAGGGAAGGGGGGGTAGGGAGGGTCCCGGGGTCGGTGGGGAAGGAGACCTGACTTGGGGGTGAATGCAGTGCAACACCCAGATGACGGGCACAGAATCCTGCACCCGACAGTGTGTCATTTTATGAGCCAGCGTCACCCCTATAAGTTCAAGGAAAGAAAAGAAGAGCCTCCTGGTGGATTTTAGGTGCCCAGGCCCCGCACAACCCTGTTGGCTTAAGATTTTAGCCAGAAAGAAAAAAGCAGCAGAAATGCCTGATCCTGTTCCATGGGCTAAGATGAACTAAGCTAAAGGAACTGTATAGTCAACATCTATAAGTTATTGAATTTGTTTATTTCAGTCAATCGATCTCTAGAATTCTGATCTAACTAAAAAGGGTTCAGATTTATTTTTTATATACTGCATCTGGATTAGGTGAGCTGCTTATTAGTGTCATCACGGCGTAATTTTTTCTTAATTGACGATAAAAAGTAAACATAACGGTCGTTGGAATAATATAACCCGTCATGATATTATGTATTTTAAGGGTGAATATTAGAATATAAATTCTATAGCTTTTAAAAATGCTTCATATATATTTCTGACTGGATAGAGATGAAATTAATTGAATATTTTACAACATATTCCAATATTATATGCACATATATAGATATATCTTTTATATTTTGCATACAGCTGGCAGCAAGCCTGAATACCTGTGACGGGCACAACGCTTTTGCAGTGTTTCAGCTAAAAGGAAATACCAACAGGCCGCATGCCGCTGATCCTTTGCTCGGTGCTGTCCAGGTGCCTTCCCAATAAAATCAGATTGCTTTGAACAATCCTCACTTGTCTGAGAAGATTGAGCTGCGGAATTACCTTTTCATCCACACACGCATTTCCTCTGTCGGCCACCCGGCCACACACACAAAAACAAACCCGTAATGAGCGGGCACTTTATCAAGTGCCCTCCCCATCCTTCATTAAACGACAGAAAATTGCTCTTTGCCGGGACTGTCAATGCGGCCGCCCTCCCAGAGCCCATTTGTTTCCCATGCGAGCACCGAATAGTGCAGGATCTGCAGGTTTCAAGTGACAAATTGTGCCCAAGTTTGCGCTGCCCTCCGAGTGGTGCTCTGTTGGGGCTCATTTGGGATTTGTTGTGTATGATTTCTGCCGAGAGGGGCCCTCGGGGGACAGACGCGCACCTGTGGGTTCCATGGCCCAGCAGCACCTGCTGCCGTGGCCCCGTGGCCCCGTGGCCCCGTGGCCCCGTGGCCCCGTGGCCCTTGTCCTCTGGGGAAGGCGCTTAGAGGGCTCTTTTCCCCCAACACGACCTCGGGCGAGCGTGGCACATGCGGCCAGTTGGGGCTAAAAGCACAAAAACGGGACGTGTGCTCCGTCATTGCATTTCTTCTGTTCTTCGTGACGTCTCTTTAATATACATTCACTTTTTTAAAAATTTATCTTTGTTGTTGAACGTATTACAGATGTTGCTTTTTCCCCATTGACCCCCCCACCCCACACCTGCCCCCCAGGCCTTCACCCCACTAGTGTGGGTGCCCTTGGGCTCTGCACAGACGCACCTGCTCTTTGGTTAATCTCCCCCCCCCCACCTCTTACTGAATGTGTCACCTTTTCCCACGTCCCTCGCCAGTCATGGCAGGAAGATTTTTTTTTTTCCAAATGAGTTAAAATCTGAACAAGTTGACCCTCTCAGAGAACAAGCCTCCCCGAGCTCTCCAGACGAGGAAGGACTTAGATGCCACAGGGACAGCGTTGCTGCCAGGGCCGCGCTCGGACGCGTCGGGTGGGAACCGACGTGAATTACTGAGCTGGGCCGGGTGGCATGGAGGGCATGGCGCGTGGGCCCCCCGTTGGCACGCTCGTTACTTATTCATACCCACGATTAACCGCATGGGGTCCGGGGTGAAATTCCATCGCGTCAGTGAACAAAGAGGTGCTGCTTTGAGTTTCCCGGGGGGTCCTCGCTGGAGAGAAACGAAAGCCTCCCGTGAACACAGAGCCGCGGCCACGGGGTCCACGCTCCGAATTCCATCCTGACCTGTGGGACCGGCCTGGGACCAGCCTGCAGCCGGCCGGGCCCTGTAATCACCGTCCACACCGAGAGAATCGTTCATTTCTAATCCGCCGACCGCGCCCCTCTTTGGTAGGCTCTGCCCGCGTCTGCTTGGGGCGGCGAAGCGAACGCGCCTTCGCGTTGCTTTAGTTACCTGTCCTTTTGTCATCAGTTGATGCTTTTTGGACGTTCTCAGGCCATTTTCCGCTCGGGGCCGGCTCGGGGCTCCTGCTTAGATATGATGGATGGTGCGTTAACCCTTCATTGACCTAGAAACGCCCTGATATTAAAACAGGTTGACACACAGAAAATCAAAAGCCGTTTTATTGGAAGTTCCATTGTCCGCATCATAAGTTTCCCCAATGCGATGCCACAGCCACGCCATCAATTTCCCGAGACTATCGAGCTCTGTATTGAAAAACTAATGGACAGAATCCTTTGTCATTTCTGTCCCAGTGGCCAGCAAATAGCTCAGAGAAAGTCCCGCGGCCACATCACCGCAGGCGCTTCCGGAGGACGCGTCCCGGCCAGCGCGGGGCCTCCCGAGGCCCTGGGTCGGCGCGCACACAGGCCCGCTTGCCCCCGGGCTTCACCTACGTAAAACACGAGGGCAAGGCCGTCCTGACAAAGCGTTCAGCTGCCTTGCGCACAGGAAGCCACTGGAGCCCACACAGGAATGTTTTTAATAACTGAAGTGATTTTTTCCCGTTTACATTTAACATTTAAATGTTTATACAAACCCGCATATTCCAACAACTCTGACGCGTCGATAGGAACCCCAAGCTTGGCCGGGACCGGCTGTGGTGCGCAGATTGTGGCAGGATCTGAGACAGGGACGGGGGCCACCGCCTGCGGTGTTTTCACGGATGGCGGCGTTTTAAGCTGCCCTTGCCCCGCCATACACGGCGTTCGCGGGAACACTCGAACTCGATAGATGACGACAGATGAGACGAGCAGTTCCAGCCGCAGCCTTGCTCAGGGCGCCCTACGGACTGCGCTTCTGGGGGTCCCCGGAGGTGGGGGTGGCGCCGGGATGAGAGGCGCTCCCTCCGCAGTGAACATCTGCGTGGCACCGGCTGGCGAACCCAAGTGTAGAACTCTGACCACCGCACTCTGACCACCGAACCCTGACCACTGAACTCTGACCACCGCACTCTGACCACCGAACCCTGACCACTGAACTCTGACCACCGAACTCTGACCACCGAACCCTGACCACTGAACTCTGACCACCGAACCCTGACCACTGAACCCTGACCACTGAACTCTGACCACCGAACCCTGACCACTGAACCCTGACCACTGAACTCTGACCTACCCGGCCAAGGCTGTCAAGGCTCTGCCCTGAGCCACCGTCGCCAGCAGTCTCCTGGGCGTGTCCCTGTGAGTCCAGCCTCCTCCCCCCTCTGTCCCCAGCAGAGCCAAGTTTGCCCTTGTGACTGTAATTGCCCTTCAAGCCCCGTATTTCTCAGTTTGTTTTTTAATGATGTTCTCAAGTCCTCTGGACTCGGGGGGAGAGGAGGAGCCAGGTCTCCCAGCGGCCTGTCCCCACGCCGGCCTTCAGCGTCCCCTCTCCTCTGCTGCCACCACCATGACCGCTCGCCAGGGTCCCCTCAGCAACACGAAAGTCACCCCTCGTCTTTCCTCCGAGAAAGCCCCTGACGTCACAGGAGCTGTGGTCTCTGGGGAGAGGTTGTGGGACCTCAAGGGGAAGGGGGCTCACGTGCACCGGTCACGTTTTACGTGATCATAACAATAAAGCTGAAGGTAACTGGAGCGTGGTGCCGATGGATAATATCCACCTGGCATGTTCCAGAACGACCCCCCTGTCCCTGAAACACTGAACGAACCGCCCTGAGCGGCCCCCTCGCCCCCTCGCTCTGCCCCTGCCCCCAGGAAGGGCCGGTGCCCTCCCAGGGGGACCTCAGGTGCCAAAGTGGACATTTAACATTTAATTGACTGTACTTGGCTGCTACGTAATAACTGCTTTGTATTACTGTCTTCACTTTTCCATTGGCCTAAACTTTTCCATAATAATAAAAACAAACGTAAATTTGAAAAGGGGAATCTTAGATTTTCAAGGCATCTTTCAAATGTGCCACAGCGCCCGGTGGGGGCATGGCGGCCCCGCGAGGCTCACGCCTGCTCAGCCCAAGGTCGCAGTTTCCTGGCACCTCCTGCAGACCCCTGCTCCCCTCACTGGCCCCACGCGGCTGGGGCACCTCAGAGTGACCCCTGCGGGCATATTCCTGGATCTCTTTCCAGCTGTGCCCAGCCTAGTGGCCGGATCTCTGTGAATTTTACCCCAGGCCAGGGCCGCAGCCACGTGGCTCCTGGACATGGAGAAAGAGCCAGGGCTCCAGTGACGAGGTCCCACCTTCCTGCAGGTCTCAGGTCACGGCCACCGGCCTTCACGTGGGCAGGGAGCCTTCCAAGCGCCTGCCTGGGACCACGGCCGACTCAGTGAGAGGCCGTCGTGGAGAGAGATTCTCGGACCCCGGGGCAGGGCGGTGGACGGGCTCCCCCCAGCAGGAGCGAGGGAGAGAGGGGCCGAACCCACGGCCAGGGCACCCACTTAAAATCATCCAAGTGCACCAGGGAGGGTAAGCGGCTTACTGAGCAGTGAATAAACATCTGACCACCACACTCTGTCAATAGGTCAATGTCCAGAGGACGCCACCGCCCTGCGGGGTGAAAAGACTGGGCGACATGAAAGTCCGTGTGGACCCTGCTTGGGAAGACCTCAGGCCACAGTCTGGCCGCCCGGCTGAGGCCCGGACGCACCCCCACCCCACGCCCTCCTGCGGTCTGCGGACATGCGGGGTGAGAGAGCCCTACGACCTCAGGCATGAAATTTAAAATTGGATCCTGTCAAATCATAGGAGCTCAAGTGTAATTCTCATGGTGCAGATGACAGCGGCTAATTAGCGATCCTGCAGAGGGGCGCCCTTCACCCCGAGGTCACGGGCCAGCGGACGGGTCCTCGTTTATAAGCTTAACACAAAGGGTCACCGCGGTCGCCCCCCGCCCCAGGCTGCGCTTTCTTCGGGAGGGTCGGGGGGCCTCAGTTTGATTCCAGGAGGGTAAATAAAGCTTCGTGAGTAAATGTTTATGAATCGTCTCTCATTGCGACAGCTCCCGCGAGCCTGGCCTTCGCGTGCACGGTGCCTTTGAGGGCATCGGTGGGGAAGGTGAGCAGGTCGGGGCCTCGCAACACCCTGCGCCCTGTTCTCCCCTCACCTCCTACGGGGACGAGAGGCAGTCAGAGCAGGATCCCGGGGTCCGCATGCCCCAGGTGGGGTTTCTCTTCAAAAATTGGAGCCCACGAGCGTGACGCCTTCTCTGCGTATCGTCCGGCCAAGCTCCTTATTTTTTCTGTACTGTACTAACCGCCTGGGCTGTTTTATAAGGGCTCCGGATTTCACTGAGCTCCTGCAATATTGAAGGGATCTATATTCTGAGATTTTGAAAACATGTCAGCCACCTAAATTACATATTGATCAGGTTTAATTGCATGCCAGCCGTCAGTATCAGGTTTGAAAATTCATAAAAGAGAAATAATGTGCTCTTTGTGGATGATTACTTCTGGGCATTTAAATGAATTCCATCACTTAACCTGGGCTGCGACAGGTTATTGAGCCTCGCCGGCTGGCCGGGCAGAGACCGATGCGGCGGAGGGGCCGTTTCCCAACCGTTGGAGAACAGCAGAGAGCAAACAATATAAATTTACATAGATTTTCTTTTAAGGAGAATAGCAGAGTAAAACATTAAAAGTAAACATTCATTTTTCAACGGCTTCCTGGATCATGGTCCTCATTGTCTCCCCACGGAAGCATTCATTTTTAATCCTTTTTGGATCCCAGGCACCCTTTTATTTCAAGCAGTAATTCACACCTTAATTAATATACAGCGATCAAAGAGATAAGCCGAGATAAATGATTCACAGCTTGGTTTTTATTTGTTAAGGTTAATTTTTTATGCAAGTGCATAAAAGGATTTTAATGCTGATTCTTCACCACCGGACAAACCATTTAATTTTCGTTTAAAAAAAACGAAACCCCCAACTCCAAAGTTCTGCACTGTCAGTGGTGAATGCTCCCTGGGAGCTGCCTTCTCGTGAAGGTCACATTGGCTAAGATGAGTCCATCGTTAGTCCTCAGGACGCTCTTTGCATTTAGAAATTATGTTTGTTGGTATCGGTTGTGTTTTGAGAAATTGTGCTTATGTATGTTTTTCTTTACAGATTATCAATACAAAGTAAAAAGAACCAGCTAAAATCATTGGGCTTCCTTGGATAATAGTTTTAGAGCTACATTTTATTTAGACACTGTGAGGTAATAAATATCCCTGAGCATAATTAACTGTCTCCATCCAGGGCTGGTCCTGGAGACGCTGTTCTGGTACCTTCGCATTGTCTCCTTTTAATGTGATGTCAGTTTTTCCTTGAGAATTATTTGGGCGTGTGAGGCATGTAGCAGGACCTGTGTTCAGTGGCGGGCTACTGTGTGCAGACACTGACTGGAAGCATCACTTTGTCTCGTCCTCGGCACAAACAAAGCACCGAGTCCCATTGTTTACGAAGCAGAGGTAACGCCGGGCAGACGAGCTCTCCCGACATGTCTGACTTCACCGGTTATTTGATGAAATTACGGTTGTGGAGGGCAGAAAACCACAGTTCACAGGGGCCAAGGGCGCAGTTATATCTTCAGTCCTTGCTTAGCTCACAGTTGCGTCAGGATCCTCCAGGACAGTCAGCTATCACATCCGAGAAGTCAACAATAGCTTAAATATCGGTGTTTCCGCCCCTTGGTCCGTACAAACACTGACTCTCTCAGCCTGTAGTTTCATCTGATGTTTCCTGAACTTTATTCACGTGCTAGTAGATATGGATGTGCGTTGTCTGTTATATTCTTGAGGAGAAACCGAGGGGAGGAGGGGGAAGAGCACTGTGGTCGGCGATTACCCCCCAGGAGACCAGCTTCCCATACCTTCCACACAGGCAGGTCGACTGGCCCATGCAACTGGACAAGCCAAATTTGTTGAAATGTTATCAACATTTTATGAGAGGACAATGGTTTACTTTGCAGATCTACTATTTTTTACCTAATTAGTTGTGTTGTATTAGGACAAAGATACCTAAGTCATCCACCGAGCGCATGACTTTTTTCCAAAACTCTGTGGAAAGTTAGGAGAAAGCTTATAGCCCGGGAAAACTAAATTTTCTTTCTGTAGAAAATTTAATATCCTTCCCTGATGGATCGTCATTGTGAATCAAGGTAAAATTGATTTTACTTTTGGCCATCCAAGAGCAGCGCACAGAACCAAGTGTTCATGGATATAAATTGTCTGAGAGCACAACCAGTTATAGAGTGAGTGAGGGATGAGGGGTGGAGGGAGAAGACACTTCTTAATAAAGACAAGGAAGTTAGAGCTTGAAATGCACAAAATAAAACTTTTCAGAAATATGGTAAGGTCCTTAGCTTCTTCCTTAAACTGTTCATACTCTGGTACAGTGAGTTATAGATTAATGAAGAGAAATGGCATTCTGTTGCTCATTGCGCTTATTGGGATTTGAAATATGAGTCCATACAGCTAAAGCCATGTAAGGAAGCCAACTAGAATGTTGTAATTGAGGTAATGATGGTGATGGTGATGATGGTGGTGGCGATGGTGGTGGTGGTGATGGTAGTGATGATAGTGATGGTGATGATGGTGATGGGATGATGGTGGTGATGATGGTAGTGATGATGGTGGTGATGATGGTGATGGGATGATGGTGGTGATGATGGTAGTGATGATGGTGGTAATGATGATGATGGGATGATGGTAGTGATGATGATGGTGATGATGGTGATGGTGGAAGTGATGATCCTGAATGAATTCTCAAGAGAAAACAACATGAATAAGCATAGGAAAACAACATCAAGGGACTTACAGAGAAAGTCCTCTGTGCAAATGGACAACCAACCTCTAAATGAATGTATCGGCATTAAAATAGCTTCTAAATGCTTGGAACTTTCTATATATTTCAGAAAAAAATGAAAATCATCCCATTTGGGAAGGTAACACAGAAGAATGTAAATAGCATGTGGTTTGACCCAAGAACAACAGGAGTTGAAAAGCTGGCTCTTAGTGACTGAGAATTTAGTCAGTTGCTTTGAATCACGCACCCTTATGTTCCTCATCTGTGACCTGACAGTGTTAATAGATGGCCAGGTTTCTTGTTTGGGTTTAAAGAGATGATATATATAAATCACGTAGCCTAATGCTGGTGCATATTAGTCACTTATTTATTACTTCTTTTCTCACCACCTGCTCAAAAATTTATAAAATGTAATACAGGTCCAAGATTTTGGGGTGGCTTATAGAAAGAATGGATTTTAAATTTTTTTTTTTGTTTTAAATATGTTTTTACTGATTTCAGAGAGAGGAAGGGAGAGGGAGAGAGAGAGTTAGAAACATCAATGAGAGAGTCATTGATTGGCTGCCTCCTGCATGCCCCCTACTGGGGGTCGAGCCTGAAACCTGGGCTCCTCCTACAGGATCTGAACCATGACCTTGGTTCAGAGGTCGGTGCTGAACCATGCTGGTGGGCTCCACTTCTTATTTCATCAAGAACCAAGTCCCAAGTTGGTGATATTAGGATGTGAGACCAGAGAATCAAGGGAAAGGAAATGTTGCCATATTTGATTGTCCACACTACTTTCCTTTGCCTCTGGGGAAAATTTACATGACACTTTTTCTAGACCTCTGTGCCACCCTCAGCAGCTGATCTAAGACAAGAACTCTGTGCAAAAGCAGCTCATCTACTGATAAAACAGATTTATTTTACTTAGTAACTGAACTGATATCATGTGATTAAATAATATTTGAGCCATTAGAAAGACAGGGCTGACAATTTATCATAAAATTCAACTTTGCTCATTAAATTTTTTAAACTCTAAAATATTAAAAAAACAACAATGGTTTTATGCAATTTGTGCAGTTATTTAAAGATATTTCTTATAATGTGATATTTGGACTAAGTTTATTCACAGACATTACACGTTTCTTTATCGCTGGCTTCTCTGTAAGTGAGGGAGGCCCAAGTCAATCCAGTTTTTCAAGAACAGGGGTTTTATTAGCTCTGAGACCAAGCTACCAGCCTTGGAGAATGAACCCAGATGGCGGGATGCAGAGAACAGAGAACGTGATTAAATTTGGGTATGACTTGAGCACTGAGAGTCACTTATTGGAGCAAACTGGGAACATCGGTGTGAGGAACATCAAGCATCCCAAAGGGTGTGACGTGTGGGTGGAGAGTGGGGGCGTCCGTGAGAGAGTCAGATTTCCTGTGGAGAGCCCAGCGCCAGGGAGCCGGGGGGAGAAAGGGTCGAATGCAGGGCAACGTGGCGCCGATGCCCCCGAGGGAAGACAGAGAGCTCCCTCGGGCGAAGGGGCTTGTTGCACCCCAAGCACAGGAGATGGAGTGGGTTTGAACCCATTGCACCTGAATTAAACTTGTTTCATCGTTGAGATAAGTCTCACCTTCTCTGGTGATGGTGCTGGAAACCGGGGGCACCTGTTTAACAGCATCCACTCAGCCCCGGCACAGCCTCCCCTGCGCGAGGGAGGGAAACAGGCCTGGTGGTGACGGACGCTGACGGGTGGGCCTCGGCGTGCTCTGCACTGTCTCACGTGGGGTCCAAGGCAAGATTCAGTCTTGGTGAACGGCTTCTAATCCACGAGGAAGAATGCTCTGGAAACCCCTCTATCTACAAGCCTCTCTGGAAAACAGCATTTGTTTCACGGAAATGGAGACATAATCACTGGAGACCAAACTGTTTCCTGAGATTAGCCTTGAGGAGCAGTGGTGACTGGAGGAGAGGTTGGGGGTGAGCCTGGACCGATGGAGAAACTTCACAGAGAGGTATGAAGGGGACACAAAGGGCCAGAAAGTCCCGGAGGGAGAGGTGGGTCAGCCCCTCGGTTTCCACCGAGCACGGGCTCAGGGTGTCCACCCCACACGCGAGTTCTGGTGTCAGGCCGCGTGGGGACCTGCTCCTGCGTGTCCAGGCCACGAACGGGCCTCACGCCTGGGCAGGTGGCGGAAGCGTCTGCGTTCCTAATAATTGCTGAAGCAGATAAAGAAACCCGACTGGGGGTTTCTCAGGTTCACCGCGAGTCTCGGCCCGTGACCCCTCTCCGAGGGATCCAGAGGAGCTCTTCCGAGACGGGGGCGGAAGCAGGAGTTGCCTGTGCTCTTGCACTTCCCCCCCGGCCCCCGGTCTGAACCTGGCTGCAAATGTGCTTTCTGTTTAAGGCTTATCTTATGGGAAAATTCAAACAGGGTGCTGGGTAGTCCTGTCGCCACAGACGAAGCTGCCTTATAACCTCAGACAGGAACGTAACCACTAGCACCTTATTTTCGTTCGAGTGACACCCCAGTCCGCTGGCCTCAGTCCGCTGGCCTTCCTCGACCCAAACGTATGGGGTCCAGGAAGAGGTGTGGGTCCTGCCACCGGCAGGCGTTCCTGGGGTGTAGACAGGGCTTGCCTGTTGCGTTTGAAAATGCACCTGCGTGCGCTGAGATCGGCATCCTGGGGCGTCGAGGGAATCGCATTGTCCTCTGATCCCCCCCCCGAGGAGATGGTAGCTGGACGTTGACACAGTTCAGGTGCCGGCTGGAGGGTATTGATTTCTATTCGTTTTGCTCCTCAGCATCCAGGACATAATTGTCACGTAGACTAAAACCTAAAATTTACTGGCGTCATAAAGTTTCCCTAAATCAGCTGCGGAGGCGGGCGTCCTGGCAGGCTTCTCGTTAGGGCCACGGGGGAGCTGACGCCCCGATGATTTCTGTATTTAGGGGCTTGTCCTGGGTCTCACGTGGTGGGTGATAAACTCAAGGCCGTTGGGAGATTTCTGAGTTTCCCCTGAAACCTTTGTCATTCCTGGGGAGATCATTTCAAATTTACTTTGTGATGCTTTTTAGGCATCAGGTGCTTTGAATATTGAAGGATCCCATCCCCTCCACTCTTTGATGTCGGCGCAGATGCTCCCTTCATGAGCACTCGGGGGAAGACGACGGGTTTTTGTATCATGTCACAGTTACCTGGCATAAGACTCGGTGACCCTAACACGCACTCAGAGATGATTCCAGAGGGGGAACGGTAAAGAAAATACGGGATGCAATCTGGAAAGAGAGAATTTTATGTGGCTCCAGAATTCAAGGGCAATTTTAAATAAACTTCCCCAAACATATGGTCCGAATTTGGCAGAAACCCCTGAGGGTTTCCCAGCGGCTCGGTGACAGGCAACCTTCCACAGGACACAGGCTTCCTATTAACACGCCCGCGACAGCGACGAGTCCCCCGTTTCCGTTCTGCGCCTCAGAGAACAAAGGACGCGAACCACTGGCGTCCGGTCTCCCCCTTTCCTTAGTTCGGGGAGGATCCTGATCCTGATCCGGTTCGAGTCTTGTTCTGTGCGCATGTGTGGGGTCCAGCCCTTCGTCCATTTGGACACAGTGCCCATGTTTCAGATAAATTTAAAATGCCTAAAAAAATAGAAAAAAAAACCCTTAATGGTACAATTCATGAAAAATCAGTTTGTGAGTAAAAATTTCAGTCGGTATGAAAAGCAGGGTCTTCTTTGTAGTTTATGTCCCCACGTGACAGTGAGAGGAATAATAATAGTGATGATAACAACAGTAATGAGAAGAGAAGGGAAGTTTATTCGATGTTTTTTGCGTCCGCCGTGTGCCACGTAAAGCAGAACACACGCCTGTGCCATCTCCCCGCGGCCTCGTTGATTAGATCCGAGCAGGTGACATCAGGAGCCGCAGGGAGTGGGTCAGGAATGCCCTGCCCGCCGGCCTCCTGCCCCTGCCAGGCCTCCGGGGGCATTGGTCTGACTCAATGCTGGTGGGCAGCTGGGCCCGTGTGCGCCGAGGCGCCCGTCGGGTGCTGAGGGCTTGGGTAGAGCCGCGTGGCCACCGTCACCCAGTTGGTGTCCCCCTCTGTCCACGGAGGCCCGCAGGGCCCGGACCACCTCAGGGCAAGGCTGTGCCCTGGGATTCGGGGAAGCGCCTCCTTCTAACCTAGGGTGTGGCCCACTTCCTGTCCCTCCGGGGGCTCCTCTGTGATGGGACGGGGGTCCCCCCCACCCCTGGGTGCAGCCTGCTCTTGTCGGAGCCAAGACGCCTCACCTCTGGAGCCTGTCCGAGGGGGGGAGGGGCCGTCGGCACTTATTTTGAAAAATGGTCTGTTTCACCCACCAGTGGAATATTGAAGTAATCGAATTCCGTGGCCCTTAGTTCAGCTCTCACTTTAATTACTTGTTTGTCTTTTATTGGGAAAGAAAATATGGCTGTCAGGTTTATGGGGGCAGAAAGGCTGACCCCGGCTCATCTGCCCGCCCGCGCCTCCGCCTAATGATGACAGAACGGGGTGTTAGCTAATGATTAGTGGAAATGGGTGCAGTTAATTAGTCGGTTCTTCGTTTATCGTGCCATTTGCACATTTTGGGAGTAATCGTTATTAATTAGGACCATCCTGCCGGAAGGGTGGCGGTGGAGCCCGACAGCCGAGTTAATCAGGCAGCGGGGCAGCTCCATCACCCTGTCAGAGCGGGGCTGTGATCTATTCCCATTATCGGGCGGCGTCGGGCGGCGGAGTGGAGGGGACGGGCGTGGACGGGCGGCTTGGATCAGTGGTTCCACGGGGACCTCGCTCCCTACCGGCCCGGAGGCTGCACGGGCGCCGCCCCCGGGGCGCCCCGGAGCCGGGTCAAAGGGCAGGGCAGGTGCTTGGACCCGCGCTGCCCCCCGGGGGGCCTGGACGCCCTCGTGCTTGCCCGGGACGGCGCAGTTACTCCCCCCAGGCCCGGGGGGTGGAGGGACCCCGACTTCAGTGGGAGACGATGTGTCCCGGGCTCCCGAGCTCTGGACACCGCCGGGACACACCGAGGGGAGCTGGAGACGCGCCGGCACCGGGGCTCTGGGCGGACGGGGCGGGGACAGAAGTGTCCCCCACGGTCCCCCATCGGAACCGGCCGCTGTCGTCTCCCTTGGGGGGCTGGCTCCGTGGGCTCGGCGTCAGGTGTTGAAACGACAGCACCGCGCTCGGGGGCGAGGGGCGGAGGCGGCGGCGGGGTCGCCCGAAGCGACGGGCTCGCTGGGGGGCGTCCCGGAGGCGCCCGGCCGGTCCCGAGTCTCCGCGGCCGCCCCTCCCGCGGCTCCGCCCAGCTGCACGCGGGGCTGCGGGACTGAGCCCGGCTCCCTGAGCCTGCCCGGGGGGCGTGGCCTCGCAGGGGCGTGTCCCACCCAGAGGGCGTGTCCCCATCCGGGGGCGTGTCCCAGTTCGGGTGGGCGTGGCCTCGTCCCGGGGCGTGTCCCCATCAGAAGGGCGTGGCCTCGTCCATGGGTGGGTCCCCATCCAGAGGAGTGTCCCCATCCAGGGGGAGTGTCCCCATTCAGGCGGGCGTGGCCTCATCCAGGGGCGTGTCCCCGTCCGGGGGCGTGGCCTCACTAGGGGCGTGTCCTACCCAGGGGGCGTGTCCCACGGGGGTGTCCCCATCCAGGTGGGCATGGCCTCACCCAGAGGGCGTGTCCCCATCCAGGGGGCATGTCCCAGTTCGGGTGGGCGTGTCCTCGTCCCGGGGCGTGTCCCCATCCAGGAGAGCATGGCCTCACCAGGGAGCGTGTCCTTGCCCGGGGCGTGCCCTCACCAGGGGGCGTGGCCTTGCCCGGCGCGTGTCCCCATCAGAAGGGCGTGGCCTCGTCCATGGGTGGGTCCCCATCCAGAGGAGTGCCCCCATTCAGGGGGCGTGGCCTCATCCAGGGGGCGTGTCCCCATCCGGGTGGGCGTGGCCTCGCCCAGGTGGGCGTGTCCCCATCCAGGGGCGTGTCCTAATCCAGGGGGAGTGTCCCCACCCAGGGGCGTGTCCTCATCCAGGGGGAGTGTCCCCATCCAGGGGCGTGTCCTCACCGGGGGGCGTGTCCCCATCCGGGTGGGCGTGGCCTCGCCCAGGTGGGCGTGCCTTGTCAGGGACACGGACTTCGGACTCATCAAAGCCTACCTGCCTCTAGATTTCCTTTCGGCCATCAGCCGCCCTGACCTTCGGAGGCACAGAGGCCGGCGCACAGGACTGAACCCGCTTCTCAACGGGCGGCGTCGGGACAGCGTCGCTGCAGGAGCCAGGCCCGGAGGCCGCCGGGTCCTCAGGGACGCGGCGGAGCCGTGGGCTCCCAACCCCCGCGTGTCACGTCCCTTCTGCGCGCGGAGTCACGCGGCCTCTCGGGGAAGCCGAGCGGAGGCACTTTCTGTAACAAGGTCCCGCACCGACCGCAACTGAAGACAGCCCGTGAGCGTCACGGCTCGTGGGTCCTGGGGGTCTCCACGGAGAATTTGAAAATGGCAATAAAAGCAGGCCGAGTGCACTTCTAATCGTCCAAAGTGGCTCTTCAGACGCGAAGTCCATCGAGGGACCTGCGGGTCGGCTGGTGTACGCTGGCCCGTGGAACGCAGTGAGCGGCGGTCAGACCCGCGGGTCCCTGCCCCGCGCACCTGCGCGCAGGTGAGCTCCGCTGGGAGGCGGGGCGGTGGCAGCGGCTCCTCAGCCACGTGATTCCGCGAGTGCCGAGGCCTGGGGGCAAGCTGGTGAGAAAGTCAGGGCTCCGTGGGTATATTTTGGCCCCAAGGACGTCCCCTGAAGACATGACATCTGAGCACAGACTTCAGGAATGATCCGGAAAACATGAGTTTTCAGAAAAGGTGTCCTCAGCAGAGGACATAGGATGTGTTTTGTGTTGGGAGGAATGGGTGGGGGGGAATGGGTGGGGGGGAGTGGGTGGGGGGGAATGGGTGGGGGGTGTGGGTGGGGGGAATGGGTGGGGTGAGTGGGGACGGCTGTGTTTAGGACACGTGTGTCATATGTGAGAGGCAGGCTGGGCACTAGGGTGTTACCACCACACGGGAAGATGACTGTGACTCAGGGGACCGGGTGGCGGTCAAGCAGGGACTCACGACAATAAACCAGGGTCCTTTCACTTGAGGGAGGAGCGCAGATGGGGAAGCAAGGGGCCGACACCTGAGGACTGGCCAAAGCAAGCAAACCCAGCAAGAAAAAAAAAAAATACAGAAATGAGCTGCTGGTAAGTTTCCTGTAGGAAAACTATGAGAGGTTTGTGGGGTTTTTTTCTGGAAGCCAAGTGAAAATTATATTTCAGCTCATCCAGATAAGAGGCACTTGACCTGCGTCAGTGCCGATGGGCGCGGGGCGGAGACTGGCTCGTAGGTAATTAGGAAGACAAGCCGTTAGGATCCGGCGGCCGGCTGGGCTTTCAGTGTGAGGGAGACAGAGCTCAGAGACGACCCCTGGTTTCCAGCCCAGGAGGCCGAGTGGGCGTCACGCCAACGACGGAGCTGGATCAGAGGGAAGGGAAAGGAAGCCTTAACCTTCTGTGATGCAGGGGCCAGGGGTCAGGGGTCAACGATGCCTTTCCAAGTGGGTCTTTCACTCCCCCTGACGAAGCTGGTAGGATTAGAAACTCGGTTGGATGCCTGTGTCTACATTGCCCTGCGCAAACTTCCCTACATATAATACAGGATACGGTTAAAAAAACACTGTTTATTGGTGGTTGCTTGGGATGGGCGAAGAGGAACTGACTCAGAGCAGTTGGAGGGGACTTTCTGGGTGTTGAAATGTCTTCTTTGTAGTAATTGCATACATAATCACCGTAGCCAAACGCATTAAACACAACACTTATTATATGTATATTTTATTATACGCTGATTATAACAATAAAAATAGCCGCTATTCAACTGAATGAAATAAGTCATTGATTGAGTATTTCCACTTCAACAAGATCAGATCTCGCTCTTTAGTATATGCCATGTACATCCGTGGTTCCCAGGGGAAGACCACTGACCTGTACTCTCATCCACAAACCAAGGTGTGCCACAGAAATGAGGAGGGCGATGGAGGTTATCCCCTGTTGGAGACAGGACTAGGGTTAGGATGCCGATTTAGGGCGTGACTGAGGTAGGATGCAGGTGAGAGCAGGCGGGAGGTCTGGGGGGAACGCGGCGTTAAATCGGGCCGTGAGCTGAAGGATAAGCTACGTTAGGAACATCCAAACACAGGCGGAGAAGGCAGGTCAAACACAGAGAAAAGCTCGGACCAAAGAGAACCCAGAGCAGTTGGCGAGGGAGAGGGCGACACTGTCTCCGGACACGTTTGGGTCGTGGAAACACCATCATATGCTCACGGCAGGCTCAGCTTCTACCCTTAGCCTCCAGGACCTACCCGTCTCTCACCGATAACAAGGCTGAAGTGAATGGGGTGGAGTTTCCTTCAAGGGTCATAGGAGGGAGCTAATGTATAATGTGAAATGTTTGCACACTGAGCTCTTGGTAAATGCTGGCTGTGGTCCTCCGTGAGCTCCCTGGTTAGGACCCCCCCCCCCCCGTCACCGGCAGGTTCCCCACACTGGCAGTGGAGTGGTCCTGTGCATATCGAATATAAATTCCGTGCTTTCTTCATACCTCCTGTCTCGTCCATGACAACTAATTTTGTTTTGAACTGTAAGATCAAAATCTTCTCTCCTTGATGAAGGTCATTTGATAAACTGTTTTTTTGGAAAGATTCAATTTTCTACTTAGTGTATCAGAGAGAGAACCACTTAGTGTATCAGAGAGAGAGGACGGGAGAGGGGGGGAGAGAGAAACACTGATGA